>NW_006208456.1:2456158-2459915 GCF_000334495.1 Tupaia belangeri chinensis
AGTTTTTCTCCAGGACAGGGCCCCAGCCTGGCCTCTGCCACCCTCCCCCTGGCCCCACGGCCCCCCATTCCCCACGACTCCAGGCACAGCTGCGCTCCGGCCCCGGCTGCGGACTGTGCTGATGGTCCCGGCCGTCTGACCTCCGAAGCGTCCTCCTCATCCCATCATCCCCGCCTCAGAAGCCTTCTGCTGCCCGAAACATCCCCTCGCGCCCCTTTCATCAGACCCCAGGCAGCTTTCTGTCCCATCCCCCTGTGGTCTGTTCGCCTGCCCTAAAGAGCCCGCCATCACAGCTCTGTCTCCCATGGAGTCCGCTCTGCCCCTGCCCAGCAGGACTGAGGACCCGCCTGCACTCCAGCTGCAACGTCCCCAGCCCCCATCCTCGTCCTTGGTGGCAGTCTTCTTCCCCCTCAGCCTGCTCCTTCCCGGAGACCTGGGCATGGGCTTCTGCCACGTGACTCTACTGCCCTGCAGACCCCAGTAAGGCCTCTGCGACCTCCACCCAACTCTTATCAATGGAGTCCAGATTCCAGACTAAATTTGGGGAGTCTCAGCCAGGGCCCCTTGGCCACCCCCCATCTCTCATCCTGCTGGGGTCACCCTCAGGAGCCCATCCTCCCCATGCCTGGCCTGCCCCACTCGGTCCTCCAGGGCAGGTCCTAACAGCACATGTGATGATGCAGAGTACCTGCAGGGAGGGGGCACCTCCCACAGATGCTGTGACTCATGTCCTGTTGGGAGTCCAGACCCTCTAACCAAGGCCCCGAGCCTGTGTTCTGAGCATCCTCTCTCCTGATCTACTGCCTGGATCTTGACTTGCTATGCAAGGAACCTTCCCTCCAGAGCTTCTTGAAAATTACCATTTGCATGTGCCCTGTTGTGGAGTGACCTCGTCCAGCGGTTAAATGACACCTGGGAAGCTGCAACATGGCCTGGACCCTTCCCTGAGAAGCCAAGCCTAAAGTAGCCCTGGGGTTATGTAAATTCATCAGGGGTTGGTCACAAGAAAGGTATGGGGGAAAGCTTGAACAAGGCAGGAGGCCCGTGCATACCTCGTGTGTGCCAGCGAGTGTGACCACTACTCAGTTACCACAATGGAGCAGGGGCTGGGGGCTCCTTCCCGCCTGCTGACGGGAGGATCTGGGGGCACCCACAGCCTCTCTGCAGCTGTTCCATCCACCCTGGCCTTTACCATTTACATTAGGATTGGAAACAGCCTTGCCTACTGGACCCACATTCCCAGGCCAGACACAAATCCCCCCGGCCCATGACATGTCCTTCTTCCATCCCACCCATCTCTGCAGAGAATACCTCGCGAGAGGAAGGCCTGAGACAGCCGAGCTGCGATTTTAATTCTGTACCACGAGTTTTCTCCTTTACTCCATTTATGGAACTCCTCCTGCCCAGGTCTTCTTGTCTTTGTCCCCAGTTGGTCTGAAGTGTTAGACTATAGCCCCTGGTGTGTAAATAATGTACATAGAGTGAGAAGAAAGAAACTTGATATCGCGGTGTTTGAAATATGGCGCTGTAATAACTTCTAGGTATTCTAATTCTGTGATTTCTGTGCCATTTTCTGTAAAGATACAAGCAAGAATAAAATTGACATCAAATAGCAGGGGAGGAATCCAGGAGTCCACCGTGGGTGGAACGGTTTGTGTCTGTGTGACATAAAAATGAAATCCACGGGGCCAGCAGGAGGCATAATGGTTAAGGCACTGGAGTCCCATGTGGCTGACTGTAGTTCCAGTCCTGGACCTGGGGGTTTGAAACTCACGCCGGGTGTGTGTGTCTGTGGGTGCTCAAAATCCCAAGAGGAGAATGGAGGAGAAGGGACTGTGGTGTAGCCATCTATCCTGGAGGGTTATTTTTCACTTTCTGTCTTGGTATTTCTGGTGAGTTCATGTGCCCTATAGCAAACATCTCTCTCTCAAAATAATAATAATAATAAAATCCACAAAGTGAATTTTAGGCCATAATCACTAGGTTTCTCTTTCAAAATCACTCCAAATATTGAGGCATAAGTGGCCTGCATCTCACTACTGGGTCACTAGCACCCTTCAGTGACATCTGTCACTGCCACAGAGGACCCTTCTCCATGGTAGAGACAACTCAAATCTTCCAGCTGCAGCACCCCTACGTTATTAACTATGACTCCCTCCCACTCCCCACATAGCAGATGGCGTTTCGCTTTCCCTCAGGTACTGACCCACCTATCATCCACCTGTTTCCTCACACTGCCAGTGAAGCTGCAGCCCACCTTGGCCCCCAAGAGCAGCCGCTCCCTCCACCTGTGCACACCTGTGCACTTGCGTGTCTTACCCTCAACCTAAACCACGACAACAAACAGAAAAGGTAACAGGCATTTGGAAGTGAAAACCAGACCTATGCACATTAGGTTGTCTGAAGGGCATGATGAATTTTTCTGTTTTTCTATGCAAAAACGAGTCATGACTTTCCTGACAACCCAGTAAAACAGTAATGTCCTGGGCCAGCAGGTGGCATGGTGGTTAAGGGTGCTGGACTCCCACATGGCCGACCATAGCTCAAGTCCTGGATCTGACAGCTTGCTTTCTCACTCCCGCCCCGCCTCACTCTGTCCCTCTCTGGTCAAATTAAAATAAATAAGTAAGTAAATAAATAAATAAATATAAATAAAATAATTCTTGGGGCTGGCAGGTGGTGTGGTGGTTAAGGGTGCCGGATTCCCACATGGCCAACCATGATTCAAGTCCTGGACCTGGCAGTTTGCTTTCTCATTTTCTCTTTTTCTCGCTGTCTCTTTTTGGTCAAACTAAAAAAAAAAAAAAAATAGTAATGACAAATGGAATTAAATAAATATTCTTTAAAAAATGATATTAAGTAATTAATACAAGTGGTACAGAAATTGGGCAAAAAAATAAATAAATAAATAACAGTGATACACAGACAACTGAACTTCAGGAAACACTGTTTTAGACTAAAAACTTTAGGCTTGGGCCCAGCAGGTGGTATAGTGGTTAAGGTGTTGTACTCCCACATGGCCAACTGCAGTTCAAGTCCCAGACCCAGTGGCTTGAAATTCTCAGCTGACGCGTGTGTGCATGTCCAAAATCCCGAAGACTGCATGGAAGAGAAGAGACTGCAGCATGGTCATCCCTCCTGTGGGGTGATTTCTTACCTTCTCTCTCTCTGTGTTTCTGGAGAGTGCACACACCCTATAACAAAAATCTCTAAAGAAACCTCTTAGGGCCAGCAGATGGCATAGTGGTTACGTCACTGCACTCCCACATGGCTGACTGCAGTTTGAATCCTGGACCCAGTGGCTTGAAACTCAGACCAGGCACGTGTGTGTGCATGCCCAAGCTCTCAGGAGGAAAATGAAGAAGAGACTGCAGAGTGACCATCCCTCCAGGGGGGTTGATTTCTCACTCCCTGTCACTGTCTCTTTCTCTTTCTTTGGTGAGTACACATGTCCTAAGGCAAAAACTTCTCAAAAAAACTTTAGGTTCAGTAACGTCCCACCTTCTGCTTTATGCTTTTTGGGTTCTGTTAAGTTTGTTGTTGCAGTTCCCTAATATAGATTACTTCTGAAAAATCCCAACCCGTTTTAGCTGATAACAGAAAAGGGATTTATTTTCACCTAGGTTACAACAAGAGACACATGGGCCCTAGAGGTTAGTGGCTCAGGTTCTAAACTGCACTACAGACAGACAGAAGGGGAGGTGTGGCCTGAAAACCAGGAGCAGGAGATTGCAGTACAGTGAAGAGAGGGCTGCCG
>NW_006208456.1:2459946-2482625 GCF_000334495.1 Tupaia belangeri chinensis
CCTCCAGGCTCTTAGATACCAGGCTAGAGATTGGGGCCAGTCAGGTGGCGTGGTAGTTAAGCTGGATCCCACATGGCCAACTGCACAGTTTGAGTCCCATACCTGGTGGCTCACAAAATACGCCAGGCACATGCACATGCATGCACAAAAACCCCAAAAGGAAAAGGTAGCATGGCATGGCCATCCCCCCAGGGGTGATTTCTCACTTCCCTTCTCTCTGTCTCTCCGGCAAGTATACTCACTACAGCAAAAACTAAAACAAAGAAGAAAGAAAAGAAAAACAAGACCACAGACTGAATGAAAAAGATCATTCTATAATAGAGAAAATAAAGAAAAGGGGAGAGAGGTGTAAAAATATATTTTTAATATTTAACTTTTTTAAAAAGTTAAAAATGTAAATGATCAGTTCATTAAAATTCAAAATCTATTGCAAAATTTCACTGATTTAGAAGACTTCTGGATCTCTTGACTCTAAATCTAATACTCTTTTTCAACCCACCCCTTCATTTCTTACAGATCCCACACGTTCAGATCCTTCCTTAGCAAACACCATCTGAAGGCATTTGTAAGTAATCAGCACTTTAAGCTCAGGAAGCTCTGGCTGAGACAGCAGCAGCGGCTCTGGGAAGATGGTGTCCCCGGGTGAGGCCCACGCCTGGGCCAAGCCTCACCAGGGCCAGGGCTGCTGCACAGGACCCATGAGGTGACTGGAGGCTCATTCCTTCCTGTCAGTCCTGGCCTCTTCTTGGGACTGCCACCCTGCTAGGGCTTAGCTCTCCATCCGGTGGCCCTCCACAATTTGGCTTCACTCCACTTTGATTCTGGTCAGTTCCCACCTTCCTCCTCCACAGAGTTTCAGGACCAAGGAATGAAACTGTGCGAGACCACCACACAGAGATCACGGAGATCAGGCTGCCCTGGCCCCGACAGCCGCAGGCCTCCCTGCTCTCTGCCACCCCTCCCTACTCCCTAGCACTGGGAGTAGGCCCTGGCCAGGCCCAGCCTGTGGGTTCTTCCTCCCCCTCAGGCCACCCTGGTGGGCACAGGTACCTTCTCGAGGCTGCGCCGGTGCCCCACACTGATGAACGTCATCCCCAGCTGCTGGCCGATGCGGTAGAGCTCGCTCTCCACCTCCTCAGTCAGGGCGCTGGTGGCCTCATCGAGCACTGAGGGCCGGAGCCGGCAGGAAGAGATGGAAATCCTGCCCCGTCCATCTCTGCCTCTCCAACCCACACTCACCCCAACTGGGCCCCGGGAGGCCAAAAGCTGCTCTGGCTACAGAAAACCTGCCTCGGGGAGAGGACAGGCCAAAGGAGTGGGGGGCCAGGCTCCCTCTGGGGATCCTGGGAGTGGCTGGATGAAACCCCCCAGCTCTAGCCTGGAGAAAAGCACTAGCCACTCCCTAGGACTGCTCAGTTCTCCCGAGGGCGTCGGTCTGGAGAAATCCTGCCATCCCTCTGGAAGGACTGCTGGGGGAGTCACTTACTAGATGTCAGAGCCCAAGGAGCACAAAACCCCACTCCCCTCAAGGCTGGCTCCCGGCTCCAGCTGCTGCGCAGCAGAGGGCCTGAGTCAGTCTCAGCACACCCAGAACTCCCCGAGGTGCCAAGTTCTGGCCCTCACAGGCAGGGCTCAGGTGCCCATGACACTGCTGCACTGGTGAGCAGGCTCAGGGCCAGCACGGGCCTACCAGGTGCCCCTCACCTGCATATTTCGGCTGCAGGTAGAAGAGCCGGGCAAAGGAGAGCCTCTGCATCTCTCCTGGGGACAGGACATCATACCTGAGAGAGAGGCAGCAAGAGGGGCCCGCTGGAGGAAGGAGGCGGAGCCTGGTTTTGCCTGGAATGCTTCTGGGCAACAGGTTTCTTCTGCAGAGACTTGGTCTTAGGACCAACCACAGCCCAGCACCCACATAAGATGAGGCCAAAACTCTGTTCCCAAGGGCATAACCCATGCCCCAGATGGACCAGCCCAACAGCTGGACTCTGGGGGCAGGAGCCATTCCATCCCTTGACAGGATCCTGGAATCCACCAAAGACGTGGGGATTGGCCCTAGAGCACCTCAACCCCATTCTTACCAGTTCCAATCAACCTGCTGGTCCAGACCCTCTGTCCTTGCCACCAAGCTGGACTGTAATAGACCCAGAGGACATGAGGTCCATGGAAGACCCTTCTCTGCTTCCTGCCATTCTGAAGCCCCTCTTAGCCCCACCACCACATGCCTGAGAGACATACACCCCATAAACATGCCAAGAGGGGCCTGGGGCAACCTCGATATAGTCTACCAACTATGCCACGTAGATTTCCTGGAGCACAGTGATGCTAACAGCAGAGGGCACCCCTCATCACTGCGCCCGGCTGACAGCTCCCACTGCCACTCTGCACTCCCCTCCTGCCACGCTGTACCTTCCTGCTGGGCAAGCACCTGCGGCCAGTGCTACCTGGTGGGCTCAGGTCTCGGATCCCTGGCCCCACTTACCAGGCCAGTCAGCTCTAAGAACCTCATGATCCTCTCATCATCAGTAGAGCCTATAAAACAGGGAAGCCATCTTCGACACGCCAGCTCCTCTGGGTAGCCAGAACAGACGACGCACACTGTGGTGGGGTGGGGGCCCCAGGTGGCACATGGCTCTGGCCTGACAAGTATGGCACTCGACAGGGGCCAGTGAAGGAAGTGATCACTTCGCTTCCTCTAAGGGCTGTCTCTCCTCCAGGAGGGGAAGATGGGGCAGGAGGAGGTCAGGGTACAGACCCCCAGTAGGAAATAGTCAGAGAAAGAGGGGATCTGCCCTGAAACTAGCTGCCCCAAAGGCACAGGGGAAGCCACCATCAGGCAGAGCAGGGACACTAGAGATGGGAGGATATGACCGAAGGAGGCCCAGCTCACCTGAATCCGGGTAGATCTCCTTCAGGGGGTAGATCACCTGATGAAACAGAAAGCACAGCGGCCTAGGAGGAGGGCCAGTGAGAGATGTGCAGCCCTCTCCCTCCCCAGGTCCCCACAGGCCGGGCTCCTCTCCACTGAGGGTAGGGAACACCCTGGCTCAAGGGTCTAGTGGAGGCTCAGTCAGCGGACAAGGAGGAGGGTCCCTACGACCTTCAGGAGTGATGGGGGCAAGGAGTCTGAAGGCTCCTGAGTGCAGGGGCCCCAGGATCCAACCTCAGTGCTCAGTAAATAGCATGTGGCCTTCAGCCCCAAATCTCTACCGTTCAGTGAGTTAACTGCTCCAAGAACTGCTCTGAGTACCTGGGCCCAAACCATGGATAATGTCCCTGAGAGCTGGGAAGTTCCAGACCTGGGCCACCTTATCCCCACCACCTGCTCCCAACTCCCTTGGCCAGAGACCCATTGCATTGCTTGAGGTCCCGCTTATAGGGCATTGGGGGGATACGGTGAGCTGACCTGCTCCCGAAGGGTCCCGTCAGTGAAGAATGGTTTTTGTGGCAGGAACAGCACCCCGTGGGGCCCAAAGTCTGTCAGCATCTGCACCGAGCCTGCGGAGCCCACAGAAACCTCCATTATCAGAGCTCCTAGACAAAGTCACGGCCACTCCTCTTCTCTCTGCCCCTCGCCCTCTTTCCCCAAACAAGGATGGATTCCACACAGGCCTCCTTCCCAACCTTCCAGCCAAGGGCCTGCTCTCACCCTGCATGCTGGCCCAGAGGCCGCCCAGAACCCGCAGCAAGGAAGTCTTGCCAGTGCCCGTGTTGCCCGTGATGAGCAGGCTCTGGCCCTCGGAGATCTTCAGGCTCAGCTCCTTAATCAGGGGCTTGTCAGAGGAGGGGGACGAGATGGAGACGCGCTCAAGGAGGAACGCCGTGTCTGCTGGCTCTGCAGCTGGCCACCCTGGGGCCCTGGGGTAAAGAGGGAGGGGAAGGAAGGCAGGCAGCGTCAGTGTCACCGTGGCGAGGCCTCACCTCTGGACGGGCAGTGTTACATGGGCTCACTTGTGTCCCCTCTGCTTCCCCAGTACCTTGGAATGTAAGTGTATTTAGGAGACAGGGTCTTTAAAGAGGTGACTCTTGGGGGCTAGCAGGTCAGGTGTGGTTGTTAAGGTGCTGGACTCTCACATGCCCAGCCACGGTTCAAGTCCCAAACCTAGTGGCTTGCTTTCTTACTTTCCCTGTCTCTTTCTGGTCTAATTAAAATTTATATATATAAATAAATAATGCTCTTTTTAAAAGAATTATTTAACTTCATTTATTATTTATTTTTAATTTGACCAGAGAGGGTCAGAGAGAGAGAGAGGAGGGAGAGGAGAGAGGGAAAGTGAGAATGCAAGCTGCCAGGTCCGAGACATGAACTGCAGCTGGCCACGGGGAGTCCGGCGCCCTTAAGCACCACGCCACCTGCCGGTCCCCCTAGATCCTTTTAAGACAAAGGGCCTATCATGGGCATGAATGACAGAAAAAAGCCCTGTGAAGACACAGCGAGAAGGTGGCCAATCACAGGCCAAGAGAAAAGGCCTCAGAAGAAACCAACCCAGACTGTGAGAAAATAACTTCCTATTGTTTGAGCCATGGGCCTGTGTTTTTTCTCTCTTTCTTTTTAAGAGATGGGATTGAGTTAGCGACAGTGTGGAGATTAAGGCTGCTAGATCCCACATGGTCGACTGAGTGGTTTACGTCCTGGACCTGGTGGCTTGAAAATCATGGCAGGCATGTGCATATGTGCCCAAAATCCCAAGAGGAAAACAGAGAAGGGACTGTGGTGTGGCCATCCCCTGGAGAATGATTCCTCACTTTCTCTCTCTGTCTCCTCCTCCCTCCCTCCAGTGCACACACTCAATAGCAAACTTAAAAAAAAGAGAGAGAGAAATGGGGATCTCAGTCCAAGAGATGGCATGGAAAATAAGGTGGCCAGTCCCACACGCACAGTTGAGCCCTAGACTCAACAGCTTAAAAAATATGCCAGGGGGACCAGCAGTTGGCATAATGGCTATGTCGCTGGACTCCCATGTAGTCGACCGTGGTTTGAGTCCTAGACCCAGTGGCTTAAACTCACACCAGGCGCGTGTACGTGCAACCCTGAGAGGAGAATGGAGGAGAAGGGATTGCAGCATGGCCATCCCCCTGGGGGAGTGATTTCTCGCTGTCTCTGTCTCCCTGCAGTCAGCCATGTGAAGAATCCCAAGAGAATAGAGGAGATGGGACCGGCAGGTGGCGTGGTGATTAAGAGCACTGGAATCCCACATGGCTGATCGTGGTTTGAGTCCTGGACTTGGTGGCTTTCTCTCTCTCTCACTCTGTTCCTCTCTGGTCAAATTAAAATACATAAATAAATGAATAAAGTTAAGTAAAATATTTTTAAAAAGAGAGAGAGAGAGAATAGAGGAGAGGGGACTAGAGCATGGTCATCCTCCTTGGGAAGGGTAACTTCTCACTTTCCCTCTCTCTCACTGTCTCTGGAGAGCACACATCCCCCATGGCAAAACTACAAAAACAAAACACACACACACACACACACACACACACGCACGCACACAAAACAGACAAAAATCCTAAGTCATTTGCCTAAGAAAAATAAAGATGAAAGAAACTCTGAATGCACAGGAAGCTCAGAAACATTCCAGATGCACAGAGACATGTGAACACAGACAGCTCTGGGCCTGAAATGTTCTTCACACTGCAGGCTCACCTGTCCAAGCCCCAGTACTCACCTGTCCAAGTCCCACTCGCTCTCGCCCAGAAGCTCACAGTCCTGTGACTTCAGGGACATGTCCAGGAGGGTCTCCTGCAGCTCCCCGATCCTGGGCAAGAAGGGAACTGATACTAGGTCTGGGGGCCTAGGGAAGGCGAGGCTGCCTTTTCTGTCTCGCGGTCGCAGTGCACGGTGTTTTATTATTCCTTTTCTCCTTTCGCCACTTCTTCCAGGGGCACATTCTGTTTGGGAACCAGTGGGGGTCGGGGGGAGCCTCACCTGTGCGTGTAACCAGCTACATCCGAGAGTGTCGTGGAGAGGTCGATGAGGCGGGTAAAGCAGCTGATGAGGTAGATGCACACGAAGGCGTTCTGGACAGACAGACCGGTCACGTAGGGCTCATCTCCAAGACCACAGTGGAGGCAAGGGCAGAGGGGCAGCAGGACGAGTCATTGGGAGGGCTTCTCACCTTGCTGACCAAGGTGCTAAGCTCTGTGGGGCTCAGGTCTCCATAGACCCCACTAAAAATGGGGATTGCAATGACCACGTAGCTCAGGATGCTGCCCAGGTAGTCAAAGGTGTTGATGCCGACTGTGGGAGAGACAGCATCAGAGACCAGCTCCCCCGACCCCACCACATGGCCCCCGGGGTGGGGCAGGAAGCTGAGCAGGATCTTTATTCCCCTGCAGACACACACAGCAAAGGCAGAGCTTCCCCAGTCACTTTCCTCACTGAGCAAATCCCTCAGGGTAGACGGAAAGAGGGAGTGGAGAGGGTGGCCGGTCTGCCCGCCCTCCCTGGCCCCCGCCTCCGGGCCCTCTGCCTACTGTACAACCAGAGCTCCTTGGACATCAGCTCCCGCTGCGTCTGGAGGAGTCTCTGCAGCCTGCGGTCTGTCCTCACGTGCTCCACGTGCCCGGCCCTGGTGGGAGAGGCTGCGGTCTGTGGGGCCTGGGGGGCTCACACCCTCCTTTAGAAACCATGCCCACCCACGGGATCCTGGTCTCCACCCTTTCTGCCATGAACACCCCAACTGCTTCAGTCATTCCTTATGGAAGTGTCGCTGGGAAGAAAATGTTACTGCCAGACTTGGGCCAGGTCCAAATCCTGGCTCAAACACCTGGTTCAAATCCTGGCTCTGGCCAGTTACTACTTGGGGAACACTGGCAGAATACGTAAGCCTCTGAGCCTTGTTTTTCTCTTCCATGAAGCAGAGCTAATGATATGATGTGATAGGTCAGAGTGAGAATTAAGGTGTTTTTTAAAAAAATTTTTAGATGTATTTAATTTTATTTGCTATTATTTATATTTGAAAAAATTTTTATTTCAACTTTCTTTATTTATTTATTTTAACTTGACCGGAGAAGGACAGAGTGAGAGAAAGAGAGAAAGAGAAGCAAGCTGTCAGGTCCAGGACTTGAACTGTGGTCGGTCATATGGGAGTCCAGCTTTAACCACCACGCCACCTGATGGCCCTGAGAATTAAGTTTCTGAATATGAAGTGACAGACACATCAGGAACCCTCAATAAGTAATAGCTGCTGCTATTAAACAAATATACACAGAGCAGCCTCTATGTGCCTGGCTCTGGGGTGGTCAGTGCAATGAGGTGGTGGATAACATGGTCCCTTAACCACTAGGGAGTTTGGGAAGGCTCCCCAGAGGTAGCTTGGGACTCCAAGGATGAGCACAAATTCACCAGGCAGAAAAGACAAGAGGAGGAGAGGGGGACATTCCAGATTTCCCCCAGGGAATCTGCAGAACTAACCTGCCTTCTCCAGAGCACAGACTTGGTGAACAGAGGCTGCAGAGCCCAAAGGAAGGCAAAAGCCCAGCCCGCCCACCCTTCTACACTAGCTCAGTTTTAGTCTTCTTGGGGCCCTGAGGTGGTGGTGGCTGCAAACTGCAGCTTGGACTACAGAGAAGAGCAAAGGTCCCAAGGCTATTAGACCCACCCCAGTGCCAGTGACCCAGGAAGTAGCTTCCACTCCTTAAACACAAACTCGGGCCTGTACTATCAATCCAAGGAAGGATTCCAGAGGGATCACACAGGACAGGGCACTGCCCTGGAGCCAGAGAGAAAGGGGATTTCGCAACACTGTTATCAGGAGACCAGACACTCGGCTCTACCAGGACGGTGTTTGTGAAGTGCGAGCCTCCTGATCTGAGAGGCTCCAATTCTTCCCAAGCTACAGAAACAAAGGGGCAGCCCTGGATGTCAAGTGTTGCAAGAAAGTGTTGTTTTGGGGGCTGGCAGGTGGCATGGTGGTTAGGGCACGGAACTCCCACATGATCAACCATGGTTAGAGTTCCTGGACTCAGTAACTTGAAACTTACACTGGGCGTGTGTGTGTGTGTGTGTGTGTGTGGGCATGTGTGTGTGTGTGTGTGTGTGTGTGTGTGTGTGTTTGCCTAAAATCCCAGGAGATGAGTAGAGGAGAAGGAACTGTGGAATGGCCATTCTCCATGAGGGGTAACTTCTTGCTTTCTGTCTTTCTCTCCAATAAGCCCACATACCCTATAGCAAAAATCTCTCTTAATAAATAAATAAAGGTTTAAAAAATTTATTTATTTAAATTACCAGAAGATGTGTACACTAGCCAGAGAAACAGGAAGGAGGGAGAGGGAGAAAGCACCCCTGCAGGGAGGTATAATCATACCATAATCCCTTCTCTTCCATTTCTCCACCCTGCCAGGACTTTGGGCACGCATGCCGATGCACCTAGTGCTTTTCTCAAGCTGCCAGCCATGTGGGATCTGGCTCTCTTACCCGCTAGGCTATGAGGCTGGCCCAGAGAGCTATTTTACAGACAGAAACAGAGGCAGAGGTGGTGCCTGTGCCTGTCAGCCACCGGCAAGATGACAAAGTGCTCACTCATTTCATTCTCTAACAACTTCAGACCCCACGCCAGGCAGGCCACTAAGACTAAGGCCGGCCACTGCAAGGAAGCAAACCTCTGGACCTAAGGAGGAGGAAGGCCAGGACAGAGAGAGGTATGGGGAGGTCACAGCCAAGTGTAACAACACTCGCCCTGAGCCGGGTGGTGGTGGGAAGGCTGGAGGCTCCGTCCCTTCCCCACTGTCAGCTCTGGGGAGTGGGAGACCTTCTCCAGCACTCACCTGTAGAAAGCAGCAGGTTCAGCATTCACCCGAATCTGCATGTGCTTGAACCTGGGCAGAAAAGGGAAGGTGAGCTGACAACGGGTGTGCTGGCTCCCCTGTGTCAGAGCCCTGTGTCAGGAAGACCACTGGTTCTTCTGAGTTCCAAAGCGGAGCCCAGATGTACCTCAAAACGGTGGCTGCCTCGGCCCCACCCTTCCCTGAACTATGACAGGGTAGAAACTATAGACGTTCTGCAAAGGCCGGGCTGCCTCTCGGCTTCCTATAGAAAGGGCAGGTGTACTCCTGCCCACAGCACCTCCTTGTCCCCCGGCCTGACGTACAGAAAGCCAAGAAGCACAGAATAGGGGCTGGACCCTGGGCGGTGCCAGGCCCAGCTGGCCCAAGACAGGGTAATTCAGGGTATTCGGATTACAAGCATGTGAGAAGGCTGGAGTGGGAGGGGGTGGTGGCAAAGGCTGACCAGACACTGTGCTTGACACTTCTCACGTATCATCTTATTAATCCTCCTAGTTCTCCTGATAGACAACAGAGCCATTCCCACTTTGGACAGGAGAAGATTAAGGTTTGGTGAGGTTAAAGACCTCACCAAAGATCACACAGCTGGTACCTGGCGGGGCTGGGATTCAAACTCGAGCAGTCTTACTCCAGATCATTCCTTAACCATTTATCCAACCCAGAAACCTCCAACAGGGGAAGACACACCGAAAGTCCCCCTCCAGCTTCTCCTGCTGCACCAGCTTCGCCACAATAGGTCCCATCAGAGTTTTGTTCACCATGGTTCCCAGGATGAAATACCCGAAGATGCTCACGGGCCCAAGCCAGCCTGTGCTGAAAGGCAGAGAGGGAGGGCGAGGGAGGGAGTGGAGCACCGCACCTCCCACAGGCCTCAGCCCTGACTCCACCCCTTCTCAGGTAGACCCTGTGTGATCTCTGCAGCCCCATCCGCCCTCTGCCCTGTGTGGAAGTGTCAGTTCTTCCCTGGTGTGACTGCCAGGACCCTTAGGACACTGAAATACCACAGGGCCAAAGGGAGGGCAGGAGCCTGAGCACAGGAGACAAGGAGGTCCCCTGGGGTACAGGTGGGAGGGATGGAGGGAGAGACACCAGCCTCTCCTGGACTCTGACCTGGAAGAGCTGACTCCCTCAGCTAGCCCCAGGGGGAGTGAGGAACTCTGGGGAAACACCAGGCCAGGGAGAGGAGGGATCCTGGGAAGAGGAGGTCCTTCACCTCTGGAAGCACTGGTAAGTGTAGTAGGCCAGGGTGAAGGGGGAGATGATCAGCTGGCTGGCCATGCTGCTGAGCTGCCGGCAGAAGCGCTCCACGTCCTGGCTGATGCGCTGGTCCCTGGAGCCGACGACGGGCAGACAGAGCCACGACAGTGTCACATCACCTCTCCTGACCTTGCCTTTCAGTGCTCTAGACAACTCGTGAGAAGATGGCCCCGACAAGGCTGGTTTCCCAGGGCCACTAAACTCTTAGAACCTTTAAACAGAGCACTGGCCAGGGGAGAATGGGCCTCAGTTTATCCCCCAGGAAAAGAGGGAACTGTAGGACCCAGCACCTAGGGGCCTGAGCCAGCTCTTTGTAGAGTCAAAGAAAAACTTGAGATATAAGAAAAGTGACCCCTAATCTCAATCCTCCCCAATTTTTCTTACAGGAGCCTGCACCTGCCCGCAAGAGCTTCCTGGCTGCCAAAGCTTCATGCAGGCTGAGCCATGGGGTGCAGGCTAGAGGTGAAGCAGCAGCAGCAGCAACAGCCACCGAGACGCTGCTCAAGCTAAAGAAAGGTCACCCCAGATAACAACGTGCTCGTGCAGAGGGTAGGAAGTGGGGAGGAGAGATGCAGGAGAGACCCTGTATGTCCCATCTCGCCACCTGGACCACACTGAGTCCTATTCCCGGTAAGATGTGACCCTGGGCAACTCCCCTGTGGCCTCCGTGAAATACCAAACTGAGTTTACTCTGGAAAGCGTCTCTGTGTCAGCCACAGAGCTGTATCTGTGCATCACATCAATCCCGTCATTTCATCCTCACTCTGTCCTCTGAGACAGGAGCTTTGAGACAGGATCCCCTCCTTGCTCTACAAAAGGGGATCCTGGGCCTTAGTAAATGTAAGAGCTATAAGCTGGCAAGTGAGAGAATGGGGACTGGAATCCTAGCCTGAATTCCAGGCAGAATGCTTGTTTTATTGCTTAACATCTAAGAGCTGGTTTTCTAGCAAGGACGCTTTTCATAGGGTACCCAGCATATAAAAGGGATAAAGAGAGCTGCTCTTGGTCTCTTCCATTCTCAGCTCTGCAGTCTCCCCAGGGTCCTCTGCAGAGCCCCCTTCCCCGGCTCTGGGCAGCCCTTTGCAAATAACTATAGATGATCTCCGTGGGGTCTGTAGCCAGGACTCTCCAGCCTAAGCTGACGGACAGGGCCACGCAGAGGTAGGAGGACCGGGAGAGGGTGCCTACGGGTTATCGACGTCATCCCGCAACACGTTGAGGGTGTAGTACACGCGGCCCCGGAAGTAGAGGCAGTGGAGGTGCTCGGTGAGGTCCTTCCTCCAGCTCACATACAGCAGGTTGCAGGTGAACTGGTCAAAGCTCTTCAGCTGTGCAGCGTGAGAGGAAAAGGGAAGGGAAGGAGGGGAAAGATGGCTTCCTGAGAGTCTCGGCTCAAAGCGCAGGGCTGGCAGAAAGCCTGTGCTGAGCTGTCCCAGCCTGCTCTGATCATCTCTGTCCACTCAGCACTTTTCCTGTTTAAAACATCAAGTCATGGGATTCTCCCTTCCTCAGACACTCATATGTTCATTCCCTCGCCAAATACCTACAGGCTTACCAAAGGCAAGCCCCTCCAGCCCACTCCACAGGCACTGTCCTCTGCAAACAGTACATGAGCTCCTAGCCTCTGTTCTATTTCTACCCTTACTCCTCTGTCTGCATGCTGAGAAAGGGGTCTGCATACACAGCTGCTCACTGACTGAAGACCCACTGGACGTGGCAACAGTAAGGCAAGAAGCGGCTTCCCCAAGGAAACAGGTAGGGCAGGCTGGCAGAGCAGCAGGCCGAGGCCTGGCAGAGCCCTGACTCCCTTCATTTGCCACTTCCACGGCACAGGGTGCTCACCACTAGGGACATGGCTGACAGTCTCACCAGGGAACAGATGATCACAAGGACATGAGCTTGTCCCAGCAGAGGAAACGAACGAATCAGTTACGTACAAAGGGGGAGGGGGCGGTGCTTGGAGGAGGAAACAGGAAGGAGAAAGTTGAAGAGAACCTGGAAGAGGTGACAGTGGAGGAGCTCTACAAACCAGCAGCTCTACAAACCAACTGAAGGAAGGCTGGTGGAAGGAGGCCACTCTGAGAGAGAGTAGCAGGTGCGAAGAAGGAGGTGTGACACGGTGCCAGGCTGAGTCACAGCCTCAGCACCCCCCCCAGAGGAGCAACAGTAGCTCTGGCTGCAGATCCCAGCTTCAAAGAGCTCTGAAGCAGGAGTTCTAGGAATGGAAGGGACAATGATCATTTCCACTAAGGTGAAATTAAACTAATAATTCTACACTTGATCTGATCTTAGCCAAAAGGTCAAGAAGTGATTAAATGCTGAAGTCACCAGAACGATGTGGCCTAGCCCTAGGAGCCTGACATACCCAAGCTGGCCAGAAGCAAGACCAATGTCCTGCCTCGGGTTCTGACCGTCAGGCAGCCATCCCACTGGTTCCTAGAAGAGAGGGGCACACCCACAGCCTGGTTCCTGCTTCCTGGAGGCCGAGTCCCACCGGCATTCCACTCACATTAGAGTGGAGAGAAGAGGCACAGAGAAAAGGCCTTACCGTGGAGTTGAGAACAATGAGCACGACAGCCAGGAATGTCAGCGTCTTAAACCCATCCAGGTCTTTGTCTCCCAGGACCCCATAGTACTGACTGGGAATCAAGCCAACCTGGTAGATCACCAGTTGTTCTGTGGGGAGGGAGAGGAGTCAGAAATCAGTGATAGGGGGTGAGAAAAGAATGAGAGAGGCTTCCTCTCAGTCTCTTGTCAATACCCCAGAAAGAAGGAACAGGTTCCCAAACAGGGCTGCCCTCCGCCCCTCTGGCCTGGGCTCTCTCACTCACCCAGTAGGGCCACACACAAAAGGGTCAGGAACATCAAGGCATTCTGCGATGACCAAGAAGGAAATAAAACCTTCTGTATTCGAAGGAACCGCTGGAGAAACCTCAGATCTAACCTGGGCCTGAGGAAGAGAATTAGGGAAAGCAGAGAGAAGCCCAAGGAGGGACCTAAGCTTTGGAGAGCAGCTATCAAGCTTATCTACACTGGCCTAGCAATGGTCCCCGCCATGCAGAGAAGAGTGGTTTATACAGAAACACTGAAGACGGTAGGCTGAGAAGAGTTACGTGCAAAGTAACACTATTAAGTTAATAGAAGGACATGTAGAACAAATCCTAATGAAGGTACTCTAACAATGTGGAAATGGGAAGGCTGTTCTCTAATAAGATCCCAAACCTACTGACTATATAGCAGAAAGGTAATGGATTTAACGCAATTAGAGTTAAATTATGTTTGTTCAACATAGTACCATAGACTTAAGTTAAAAGACTTGGAGAGGGTATCTGCTGAGCGTAAAACCAACAGGAATTTAAATCTTGAGGAAAAAAGGAATTCCTGCAAATCTGGAAGACAGTAAATCCATAGAAAAGAGAATAAAGGATACAAACTGGCAATGAGCAAAAGGGGAAACCCAAATGCCCAATATATACATGAAAATTAGGGGCCGGCAGGTGGTGCGGTGGTTAAGGTGCTGGACTCCCACATGGCCAACTGTGGTTCAGAGTCATAGATCTGGCAGCTTGCTTTCTCACTTTCCCTTTCTCCTTCTCTCTCTCTGAACAATTTTAAAATATAACAAATGGAAATACTTTTTAAAAAAAATTAATACATGGGACACAGGGCAAGCAGGTGGCATGGTGGTTAAGGCACTGGACTCCTACGTGGCCAACTGTGGTGTGAGTCCTGGACCTGGCAGCTTGAAACTCAGGCTGGGTACGCGCTCACACATGTGTGTTTATGTGTGTGTACCCAAAACCTCAGGAGGAGAATGGAGAAGAGACTGCAGTGTGGCATCCCCAGAGCATGCACTCTATGGCAAAAACCTTTAAAAAAATGATAATTTATATGAATTAAAAGCCACTATGGGGACCAGCAGATGGCATAATGGTTACGTTACTGGACTCTTATGTTGTCAACCACTGTTTGAGTCCAATACCCAGCGGCTTGAAACTCACACCAGGTGCATGTGCATACGTGCCCAAAATACGGAGAGGAGAATGAAGGAAGAGGGAATGCTGCCTGGGGGTGATTTCTTGCTTTCTGCCTTGCTGTCTCTGTCCTTCCAGCAAGTTCATGCACCCTATAGCAAAAATCCCTCAATAAAAAAAAAAGTCACTATATATTTTCAAAATAACACATATGCAAACTTATGTAAGGTGTACAGTAGACACTCACTTATCACACCAGTATGGGTATCAGAGGGGAGAAAAGTGGAATTGAGAACACGGACGAAGGGTGAAAGATCATAAAATAACAAAAAAGAGCCTTGCACTGGCTAAGAACAAGAACTATCATCAACTTAATTCTATGCACTGATATTCTAAAAATAAGCCAATTGCAAGGGAGAAGTTCCCACAATCGGGGTGGCGGGGGATGGCAAAAATCCCCGCAAAGGCTGGAGGGAGCAGCTGCAGGTGCCTCGGATCGGAAGGGAGGGCGCCCCTTCCAGACCATCTCTTCAGCTCAGACCTCACAGGAGTAGGGCGAGGGCTCAAGGGTGGCGGACGAGGCATGGAGGATAGAAGGACCCCCCTCCATTTCCGAGCAGGAAGCCCCCACGACTTGGCCGTCCTCCCCAACTACTCAGCTTACCTGGTACTAGCTCGGGGCGCGGGCCCTGGAGCTGCCATGACCCGAGATCCGAACCACGCAGGAACTCGGCTGCCCGGGCCGACTCTGGGCAGACTCCGTGAAGCCCGCGGCCGGCCCAGGAGGGGCGGGGCCGCGGAGACCACAGAGACGGCGGGGGATAGAGAGGAAGGCGTCGGGCGGCGCGGCCGCTCCCGGAAGCGACCGACTTCTCTGAAAGGACCAAAGAGGGCCAGGCACTGCGCCGACTGACTCCGCCGCCAGAGCGCCCTCTCCTGGACCTGGGAGGTGTCGAGTTAGACAAGAGAACGTAACTATTTTCTGTTTCATACGTCTTCCCAGAGAGGCTATTTTATCTTTCAAGAATATAAAGCAGGCTTCCAACTGCAGTTTGAATAAATTCGAAATGTGGGGCCAGCTGGTGGCGTGGTGGTTAAGGCGGTTGAATTCCACAGGACCCACTGGGCCGTTCAAGTTCCAGATAGGCTTAAAAAAGAAGCCAGGTGCGTGTGCATGGGCACCCAAAATCCATAGAGGAGAAGAGGGCGGAAGGGATTGATTGCTGCGTGGTCATCCCTCCTGGCAAGTGCTTTCTCTCTCACTCTCTCTCGCTCTGTCTCCAGGGAGTGTATGCACCCTATAGCAAATTTAAGAAATCAGACTATGTCCATGGCATATGTCGACCCCTTCCCCTGGTCTTTTGGCCATTTTTTAACCCCAGCCTTTACAGTTGCAGTTGCCACTGTCTGGATCACTTTTCACCCTAGCCTAGAACTTGTCATGCCTGGCTCGTTCTCATCATTGGCTGAAATGCCACCTGCTCACCTACCTAGAATATGCTGTTGTGTCTCATTCCGTGTTATACTACGCCTTTATAGTCTTCCTCATATTTATCAGTGTCTGCATGTCTGCAGTGGGCTTGTTGCTTTGCCTTGAAAGGAGGAGGAAATAGAGGAGAAAGGATTGCGCATGACCATCCCCTAAGGGGGGTAGGGAGGATGCTTGCTCACTTTACCTTTCTTTCTCTCTGGTGAATGCATGTACCCTCTAGAAGGTTAAAAAAAAAAAAAAGACATTTTCACTAGAGCTGGGACTTGACTTTACTCATTGTTGTATTTCCAGTACCTGGAACACTAGTGTACAGTAAGTGGTTAATATTTTTACATGTTCATCAAATGAAATACTTATCGGGGACCAGAAGGTGGCGTCATAGCTATGTCGCTGGACTCCCATGTAATGGCCCGGGGTTCCAGTTCCGAACCCGGTGACTTAAACTCGCGCCTGGTGTGTGTGCGTCCCCGAGATCCTGAGAAGAGACTGGAGAAGGGATTGCAGCGTGGCCATCCCCTCTGCGGGGGGGGGGGGGGGGGGGGGATTTCTCCCCCTTTCTGTCTCTTTGTCTCTCTCTGTCTTTATGGGGAACACAAGCGCCCTATGGCAAAAACCCCTCCCCCCCCCAAAAAAAGAAAAAGAAATAAAGAAATGCTTATCAACCAACTGATTACAATGCCAAAAGGAAGGTGGGAAATGGTTCAAGAAAACAAGCAGCATGATCTCACAGAGCCCTAACTTTGGATCTCCATGTACCTTTCTACCTTCCTTTAATGCTTATTAAGTGTCCAGTACATGCCAAATACTGGACAAGATACAAGTGTCACCTGTCTTGAGGTGGGAAGGTCAACCAGTCGACACTTGTAGTTGTTTTTATGAGTGCTGTGACAAAGGTAGCATACCTCAGGTTTTCTCATCTTCAGCTGGTAGTTTTTGGGCAGGGAAGTTCTTTGTTGGGTAGGGTTCTCTGCGCTGGAGGATGTTAACCAGTCTCCCAGGCCTCTGCCCACTAGGTGTCAGTAGCACTCCTCCCATCAAGCTGTGCCAGCCAGTCTCCAAACTTTGCTAAGTGTTACCTAGGAGAGAGGGGGCCAAAATCCTGGCCTCATCCCACCACCCCCTGCATTGAGAGCCACTACCCCGGAACCATAGAAAGGGGCATCCAGCCCAGGATGGGGAAAAGGGAAGTCCAGAAAGACCGGAAGAAGAAATAACTGTGATTCTTAGAGAGGGAAAGACCCATGATTGATTTTCCAAGTATGTCTTTGCAAACTGTTACTTCCAAAGTCAGACAAACATGTCAGGATGTAGGGGTTTTGTTTTTTGTTTTTGTTTTTGTTTTTTAAGAATTGTTTTATTGAGGCTGGCAGGTGGCATGGTGGTTAAGGGAACTGGACTCCCACATGGCCAACAGCAGTTTGAGTCCTGGACCTGGCAGCTTGCTTTCTCACTTTCCCTCTCTCTTTCTCTCTCACTCTGTCCTTCTCTGGTCAATTTAAAATGAATAAATAAATAGTTAAATAAAATCTTTAAAAACAAAATACAAAAACAAAAAGAATTGTTTTACTTAATTATTTATTTTAATTTGACCAGAGAGGGACAGAATGAGAGTGAGAGAGCAAGAGGGAAAGGTAAAGTGAGAAAAAGAGAGGAAGGAGGGAGGAGTGGAGAAGAGATTGCACTGTGACCATTCCCCAGGGGGATTGCTTTCTCCCTCTCCCTCTTTCTGGCAAGTGCCTGTGCCCTCTAGACAAAAATAAAAATAATAATGGTCAGGATCCAAGAAAGGTTCATACACTGTAGTTAATCAATGTCTTTTTTTTTTTTAAGAAGTTTTTGCCTTAGGGAGTATGTGCTGCTAGAGAAAGAGAAAGAGACATAGTGAGAGGGAAAGTGAGAAATCACCCCCCTGGGGGGATGGCCACGCCATGATGCCTTCTCCTCCATTCTCCTCTCTCGGGATCTTGGGCACGCACACACACAGGCCTGGTGTGATGTTCAAACCACCAGGTCTAGGACTCAAACTGTGATCAGCCATGTGGGATTCCAACAACACAACCAGGATGCCATTTGCTGGCCCCTGATCAATGTTTTGTTTGTTTGTATTTTGTTTTGTTTTGTTTTAAGAATTTTTCTGGGGTCCGGCAGATGGCATGGTGGTTAAGGGTGCTGGACCCCCACATGTTCAACTGTGGTTCAAGGCCTGGACCTGGTGGCTTGCTTTCTCACTTTCCCACTCTCTCTCATTCTGGTCAAATAAAATAAATAAAGTTAAATAAAATCATTCTTTAAAAAACATCCTTAAAAAAAAGAATTATTCTGGGGCCGACAGGTAGCATGGTGATAAAGGGGCTGGATTCCCACATGGCTGACCACAGTTCAAGTCCTGGACCTGGTGGCTTGCTTTCTCACTTTCCTTTTCTCTGCCTCCCTCCCTCTGATCAAATAATAATAATAATAAATAAAATAAAACAAACCATTTCTTTTAAAAGAATTTTTCTAACTTTATTTATCTGTTTTTTAAGTTTGACCAGAGAGGTACCAGAAAGACCGGGGGTGGTGGGATGAGGCCAGAGGTACCAGAGAATGCCTATCAAAGAGTGATTAAACAAAATATGACACACTCACTTTGTAGAATACACTTTGCAACCATTAACAAGAATGACAGGGGCATCACCATAGTGGTCAAGAGCATGAACTTCAGAGCCAGCTTGCATGGGTTCAATTCTTCACTCTACCATTTGATATCTGTGTGACCTTGGGCAAGAGATGGAGTGAGAGAGAGAGAAGGAAAGTGAGAAATCTTAAGACTTAAATCTATAGGTTCCTTATCCACCACTTTACACCAGCCACAGTTTTTCTTTCATGTCCTCCAGATGGTCCCCCTACTAGAATTTTCTGCTCTAATCCAGTTCCACCCTCTCTGTTATTCCCTATCATAGTACCCGACCCCGCCTTATTGCAGCTTGTTATTACATTTTCATTTTTTGTGTTAATTCATCGGTGTCTCTCTCCCCTCTATGACTCAGGGACCAGGTCTGTTGTGTCCTCAGTACTGTCTCCCCATTGCCTGGAAGTACTTATTAAAGCTGCAACAAGTATTTGTTGAACAGAGATAAGCAAGGTAATCCCTAACGGCAAAAGCACACAAGTCTCAGTCTTTGCTTGCGTTGTTTCCTACTAGGACTGGCCTTCCCCTTTTCCAGCTACTAGACTCCTGTACTATGTCCTCACTGCAGTACATAGATAAAGGGAGCATAAACTGGCTGGCCCCATGGCCTAGTGCTTAAAGGAGTCAGATCCCATATGGCTGACCACACAGTTTGGATCCCAGCCCCAATGGCTTGAAAACTACACTGGTAGGGTACATATGTGTGCATGCCCCAGATCCCAACAGGATGGACAGATAAAGGACAAGGAATGGTGGCAGGCCCCACTGAGGGGTGCTTTCTCTCTCCCTCTCCTTGGCTAGTGCACATACCTTTTGGCAAAGAAAAAGAAAAAGAACTTTCATAATAATTGTTAAATTTAGGTGATGCGGGGCCAGCAGGTGGCATGGTGGTTAAGGCGCTAGACACTCTCACGTGGCTGGCCATGATTCGAAGCTGGGACCTGGTGGCTTGCTTTCTCACTTTCCTTCTCTTTTTCTCTCTGTGTTTCTCTCTGGTCAAATTTAATTAAATGAATGAATAAATGAAATTAAGTAAATAATTCTTTAAGAACATTTAGATGACACAGTAGTTTTACTTCTACTACTTCTCTTACAGATATATTTGCCCGAGAGCATAAAGGGTTGATCAAGGACGGTTTCTGCAGCATGGCAGGTAATAGCAAAGCCTTAGAAACGATCAGAATGCCTATCAAAGAGTGAGTAAACAAAATATGACACACTCACTTTGTAGAATACACTTTGCAACCATTAACAAGAATGACAGGGGCATCACCATAGTGGTCAAGAGCATGAACTTCAGAGCCAGCTTGCATGGGTTCAATTCCTCACTCTACCATTTGATATCTGTGTGACCTTGGGCAAGTTGCCTCAATTTCTTTATCTGTGAAATAGGAGTCATGAGAAACACACTCACCTGTCCAAAGCCCAAGAATGGACTTGGAGACATGAGGTTCAAGGTTTAGAGAAGCAAGACTTTAGTGGTGTTCTTGCCTGTTGGCTGCCTGATGGGCAGGCACACCTCAAACAGTTACAAGTCATTTATTCTCTAGTGCATAAGTCCCTCCCCCAGCTCCTCACTGGCTGAGTACTATGGGGTGTACAATCTCCGATGTCACCTCAGTTTCATTATTGCCTTAGAAGGCATGTATCATCCCCTTTTCTCTCCTGTTCAAGTCAAGCCCTTGACAGAGGCCAGCCAAATGCCCTGAGATGGGAGAAGAACCAGGAAGTAAAAAGGAGCAAAGGTGGACCAGCAGGTGGCATAATAGTTATGTTGCTGGACTGCCATGTAGTCGACTGTGGTTTGAGTCCCCCCACCTGGCGGTTTAAAACTCAGGCCGGGCATGTGCATGCTCGCCCAAAATCCCAAGAGGAGAGTGGAGGAGAAAGGATTGCAGCGTGACCATTCCCCCTGGGGTCGGGGGTGATTTCTCACTTTCTATCTGCCTCTCCAGTGACCAAAAATCTCACTCTCTAAAAAAAAATAAATAAAAATAAATAAATAAAGGAGCAAAGAGCTGTTAACTAGTCACCATCTTAAGAAAAAAGTTCTCAAGAGTGACCTGTCACTTTGGGGTTTTGTTTGTTTGTTCATGAGCTTTCTGGGAGTATATATTTTCTGGGATTATCACATCTGCAAGCTGGTTAAGCAACTTTCGTTAAGCTAATCTTGAAAAATGAATCACTTGGGTTATTTTCTTACAGAAGTGATCATCTTTCCTTAGCCAGCCAACGTGGTCGTGTGGTTAGGGAGGCTGATCCCACATGATGATTTGAGTCCCAGACCTGGTGGCTTGAAAAGCATACTAGGTGGCCAGCAGGTGCCATGGTAGTTAAGGTGCTAGGTTCCACATGGATGACCTTGGTTCGAGTCTTGGACCTGGAGGCTTCTCTCTCTCATGCACATGTGCCCTATAGTATAGCAGATTTAAAAATAATAATGATTAAAGAAAAAAAAAAAAGAAAGAGCCAGCAGATGACATGGTGGTTAAAGGCACTGCTTCCACGTGGCTGACTGCAGTTCGAGTCCCGGACCTGGTGCCTGCTTTCTTGCTTTCTCTTTCTCAATCTCTCTGTCTCTCTCTGATCAAGTTGAGAAATAATAATAACAAATGGAATGAAATAAATAATAATTATTTTTTAAAATAATAAAATAATGGAACCAGCAGGTGGCATGGTGGTTAAGGTGCTGGACACTCCCACATGGCCGACTGCAGTTCAAATACCGGACCCAGTGACTTGCTTTCTCACTTTCCCTTTCTTTCTGTGTGTGTCTCTCTCTGGTCAAGGGAACCAGCAGTTAGCATGGTGGCTATGTCGCTGGCCTCCCACGTGGTTGACCGCGGTTCGGGTCCTGGACCCGGTGGCTTAGAACTCACGCCGGGCGGGTGTGCGTGCATGCCCAAGATCCCAAGAGGAGAATGGAGGAGAAGGGATTGCGGCGTGACCATCCCCCGTAGGGGGTGATTTCTCACTTTCTGTCTCTATGTCTCTCTCTGTCTGTCTGGCGAGCGCACGTGCCCTATAGCGAGAAAACCTCTCTAAAAAAAAGAAAAGAAAAGAAAAATAAATAATATCAAATAAAAAATAAGTAATTCTTAAAAAAATTATAAATAAAATTTGGAAAAAAAAAAGAAAAGAAAAGCACACTGCTGGATAGTAGTTAAGGCAGCTAGATCCCAGATCACTGATTCCACATTTCAAGTCCCAGACCCAACAGCTTGGAAATCATGCTAGGCATCTGGTGTGTCCCCAAAATCCCAAGACGAAAAGGGAAGAGAAGGGATTCCAGTGTGACCATCTCCACCAGGGGCGAATTTTTGCTTTCTCTCTCTGTTACTCTCTTTCTCTCTCCAGCAAGCGCATGCACTATATATCAGAAATCTAAAAAAGAAATTAAAAAATAAAATAAAAAAATACTAGGCGTATGTGCATGCATGCCCAGAATCCCAAAAGGAAAATGGAGGAGAAGGGATTGCTGCATGGTCAATCCCCCTGGGGGGTTTGTTCTCTCTGTCTTTCTCCAGTGAGCACATATGCCCTGTAGCAAAAAATTTTAAAAAATCATTCCTACTTCAGAGGATTTTTGTGAGGAATAAATACATAAATAAACATGAAGTACTTAAACATTAACTGGTCATGGGACCAGCAGGTGGCATAATGGCTATGTCACTGGACTCCCATGTCAACCACAGTTTGAGTCCTGGACCCCGTGGCTAAAACTCACACTGGGTGTGCGTGAGTGCATGCCCAAGATTCCAAGAGGAGAATGGAGAAGGGATTGCGGCATGGCCATCCCCCCGGGGGGTGATTTCTCGCTTTCTGTCTCTGTCTCTCTCTGTCTTTCTGGCAAGCGCATGCGCCCCATAGCAAAAACCTCTCAAAAAACAAACAAACAAAAACAAATTACCTGGTCATAATAAGCTAACTGTTGGGGGCAGTGGGTGGTGTGGTGGTTAAGGGCGCTGGACTCTAACAGCTGGGTAGGCCCTGAGAGCTCTGTCCTCATGCATGGGTGAATACTGTTACTGCAGGCATTTGGCCTCTCTTTTGCTCTGTCTCAATCACTTGCTTCTGCCTTCTGCTTTCCTCAGTGGATGACTCGCAACAGATTCAGGCGCCATGTTCTTGGACTTCCCAGCTTCCAGAACAATGAGCCAGATAAACATCTTTTTATTGTTGTTGTTTTGTTTTCTTTTAAACTTGTCAGTGGGTGCATGTGCCCATGATAGAGAAACAAAGAGAGGTAGAGGGAGAGAGTGCCCCTTAAAAGGCATGGCCTTGTTGCATGTCTTCTGCATTTCTTTTCAGGTTTGGGGGCATGCATACACACGTGCCCAGTCTGTTTCTCAAACCACAAGGTCCAGAACTCAAACCACGCAGTCAGCCATGTGGGATCCAGCCGCCTCAACCACCACCATACCAGCTGACCCAACAGTTAGCTTTTTTTTTTTTTAATAATTTCCTTTTTTTTTTTTTTGAGAGGTTTTTGCTATAGGGCGCGTGC
>NW_006208456.1:2483448-2490000 GCF_000334495.1 Tupaia belangeri chinensis
ATTATGTCTTTTAACCAAACATTGAATGTTGGTTACTACTTTTATTCTTGTTTTTTTTTTTGAGAGGTTTTTGCTATAGGGCGCGTGCACTCGCCAGACAGAGAGAGGCAGAGAGACAGGAAGCAGGAAATCACCCTCCGGGGGGGTGGCCACGCCGCAATCCCTTCTCCTCCATTCTCCTCTCGGGATCCTTCTCCTCCATTCTCCTCTCGGGATCCTTCTCCTCCATTCTCCTCTCGGGATCCTTCTCCTCCATTCTCCTCTCGGGATCCTTCTCCTCCATTCTCCTCTCGGGATCCTTCTCCTCCATTCTCCTCTCGGGATCTTGGGCACACACGCACACACGCCCGGCGTGAGTTTAAGCCACCGGGTCCAGGACTCGAACTGCGGTCGACTACATGGGAGTCCAGCGACATAGCCATTATGCTAACTGCTGGTCCCAATAATTTCCTTTTTTAAAGAATTATTTTATTTAGGGGGCCAGCAGGTGGTATGGTGGTTAAGGCTCTGGACGCTCCCATGTGGCCAACCACAGTTCGAGTCCCGGACCTGGTGGTTTGTTTTCTCACTTTCTCTCTCTCTGTGTCCTCTCTGGTCAAATTAAAATATGTGAATGAATACATAAGATTAAATAAATAATTCTTTTAAAAAAAGGATTTTTTAATTTAACTTTATTTATTTATCTTATTTTAATTTGACCAGAGAGTGACAGAGAAAGGGAAAGTGAGAAAGCAAACTACCTGGTCAGGACTCGAACCACGGTCAGCCATGTGGGAGTCCAGCACCTTTAACCATCATGCCATCTGCTAGCCCTGTGAGACCCACTTCTTAATACTGTTGCAGTGGCAATTACGTTTTCAACAATGAACTTTTAGTGGAACACATTCAAAACATTCCTATACAATGGGACCCCCAGGTGGCGTGGTTAGGGGCAGTAGACTCCCACATGACTGACTACAGTTCAAGTCCACGACCTGGTGGCTTGCCTTCTCAGTTTTCCTCTCTCTCTCTTTCACTTTCTCATTCTGTCCCTCTCTGGTCAAATTTAAATAAAGAAATAAATAGATAGATAGATAGATAGATAGATAGATAGATATTAAATAAAGGAATTCCTTTAAAAATTATTTATTTAATTTTATTTATTATTATTTTTTTAAATTTACTCTAGGGCACATGCACTCACCAAAGAGAGACAGAGAGAGAGAGAGGGAAAGTGAAAAAGCAAACCACCAGGCCCGGAATTTGAACCACAATGGGCCATGTGGGAGCCCAGCACCTTAACGACCACACCACCTGCTGGCCCCTGAAGCCAACTTTTTAAAATTATTATTATTCAGGACCAACAGTTGGCATAATGGCTATGTCACTGAACTCCCATGTAAAAGAAAACAATCTACCAGGTTTGGGACTCAAACCATGGTCACCCATGTGGGAGTGTCCAGTGCCCCCAACCACCAAGTCACCTGCTGGTTCCCAATAACATAATTCTTTTTTAAAAAAAGAAAACGATTTTACTCAACTTTATTCATATATTTTAATCTGAGAGAGAAAGTGAGAAAGCAAGCTGCCAGGCCCAGGACTCAAACCGCAGTCAGCCATGTGGGAGTCCCGTGTATTTTAATCACCATGCCACTTGCGCCCCTCCCTAATAACATAATTCTTAAAAAAAAAAAAAAAATCCAAGGCCAGCACATGGCGTGGTGGTTAAAGGGGCTGGACTCCCCCATGGCTGACTGGGGTGGTTCCAGTCCTGGACCTGGTGGCTTGCTTTCTCCCTTTCCCTTTCTCTCTCTCTCTCTCTGTCTCTCTCTCTGGTCAAATTTTAAAATATCAATAACAAATGAAATTAAATAAATAAATAATTCTTTAAAAGAAAAAAAATTTTCTACACAATAAAACTTTGCTGGGCTCCCACATGGCTGACCACAGTTTGAGTCTTGGGCCAGGTAGCTTGCTTTTTCACTTTCCCTCTCTCTTTCTGGTGAACTCATGTGCTTTATAGCAAATAATAAATAAATACATAATTATTTTTTCTTTGGAGAGATTTTTGCTACAGGGTGCGTGCACTCACCAGAAAGACAGAGAGAGACATAGAGAGAGCAAAAAATCATCCCCCGGGGGGGATGGCCATACCTCCACCCCTTCTTCATTCTCCTCTCGGAATCTTGGACACGCACA
Organism: Tupaia belangeri chinensis; assembly: GCF_000334495.1. Classification (NCBI taxonomy): domain Eukaryota; kingdom Metazoa; phylum Chordata; class Mammalia; order Scandentia; family Tupaiidae; genus Tupaia; species Tupaia belangeri. The sequence goes on from NW_006208456.1 coordinate 2,485,627, forward strand.
CACATGTGCCCGGTGTGAGTTCAAGCCACCAGATCCGGGACTTGAACTGCTGTCGACTACATGGGAGTCCAGCGACATAGCCATTACGCTAACTGCTGGTACCTAAATAATTCTTTTTTTCAAAAAACATTCTTCCCACAGGTTATCCTCTAATACAGAGGCTATCAGTCGACTTTCAACCATTGCAGCCTGTGGTCCACACCTCCCTTTACAGACTGCTGGAGAGTCGCACCTGCCGGCCTCTCCTGCTAGCCCCGGAGCTTGCCTGATTATGCTCAGACCCTCCACTACCCAGCGCAGCGCCTGACCCCTAGAAGGTGTTCAGTAGCATGTTTGGCATGAATGCAGCTACTCCTCTCACTCGTTTCTCTGTATAGAAAATAGGGTGATAAAATGGCCCACAGCCCATGGCCATCATGAGCAATTACTGAGCAGTGTGAGTGCTCTTGAAAAAGATGAACAATGTGTAAAAATACTCAGGAGGAGCTGACAGGTGGTGTGTTGGTTAAGGGCACTGGACTCCCACATGGCCAGCCGTGGTTCGAGTACCAATCCTGGCGGCTTGCTTCCTCACTCTCTCACTCTCTCTTTTTCTGTCCCTCTCTGGTCAAATTAAAATAAGTAAATAAATAAATAAATGAAGTCAAATAAAATAATTATTTAAAAAAATACTCAGGAAAAGTTGCTTAATCTGAAATTTACATTGCTGCCTGCAGGTCACAATTTCTGCAGTGTGGCTGGTTCAAAGACAGGCGGCAACTTCTCCTTCCCCAGGTGAGACCAGCTGTTAAAGTTGTTTCCAGGCAAAGGGAGGACAGAGTGGGAGGGTTGAAGTTGTCAGCGGAGCCGAAACCCGCTGTCAAGTGTTCTAGATCTGAAACCATTGGGTCTGTTCTTATTCCCAAGTAAATCAGAAACACTGTATCTCCTGAGCTGCAAGTCTATTAAAAAGTTGGCTTGGGATCAGCAGATGGTGTAATGGTTACCTGTCTGGACCACAGTTTGAGTCCCAGACCTCGTGCACGAGAATTGTGCACGTGTGCCCAAGATCCTGAGAGAAGAATGGAGAAGGGATCCCAGCGACGTGGTTTAGCATGCTCCCGTCTATAAAGATCCCTCGTGGAATCACCCCTGTGCAAGGGAGGGGTAGGAAGCAGGATTGGGCAAAGGGAGAAGTCAAGCTGAGAGGAAGGCTCCATCAGCCTCAGCTTGCCCCCCCCCCCCAGCTCTGGAGCTCTAACTGCCCACGTGAGTTGCCCCCTGTTGGGCCAGAATGGCCATCCTTTCCAGCCAACTCCAATCAATCGCTGGGTGTGGGATACTGGAGAAGGTCGTGATCCTGGGCAAGCCCACTGTATGGCTGAGGCAGTCCTTGAAGAGGCTGGCAGCTGACCACGGCCCCCGCAGCAGGGGCAATGAGTCTTCCTTGGGTGGGGGCGACAGGGCTGGGCTTCTCCACAGCGATCACACAGGGTATGGGGAGAGAGGGAGGGCAGAGGTGCCTCTTGCAAATGCTGGAGGGAAAAGCATTCTCAGCAAAAGGGACAGCAAGTGTAAATAGCTTGAGAAGGGAATGTTCTCGAGGTGTTCATGGAACAGCAGACAAGGCAGGGCTAGAGTGCAGTGGGCGAGAGGACAGTGGCAGGAAGCGAGCAAGGGACAGGTCATGTAAGGTCTTGCACACCATCATAAATCATTTGGATTTGGGGGCCGGTGGGTGGTGTGGTGGTTCAGGGTGCTAGACTCCCACGTGGCTGACCGCTTCAAGTCCCAGACCTGGCGGCTTTCTTTCTCGTTTTCCCTCTCTCTCTCTCTCTCTAGTCAAATTAAAAAATAATAATTATAACATATGGAATTAAATAAATAAATAATTATATTTTTTAAAAATTTGGATTGGGGGGGCAGCAAGTGGCATGGTGGTTAAGGTGCTGGACTCCCATATTGCAGATTACAGTTTGAATCCCAGCAGCTTTCTTTCTCACTTTCTCTGTTCAAAAACTAAATAATTCTAAAAACAAACAAATATATATTTTTAAAAAAGGAATTTAGATTTGGGGACCAGCAGATGGTGTAAAGGCACATCCCTGGACTCTCACATGGCCAACTGTGGTTCAAGTCCCAGACCTGGTGGCTTAAAACTCACATCAGACGCATGTGCCTGCTTGCCCAAAATCCCAAGAGGAGAATGGAAGAGAAGAGATTGTGGCATGGATATGCCCCCTAGGGGGTGATTTCTCACTTCCTATCTCTCCGTTGCGCTCTCTCTGTCAAGTCCACGTGCCCTATAGCAAAAATCTCTCTCTTGAGAAAAAATTTTTTTTTGGATTTGGGGTCAATCCCTGGCATGGTGGTTAAGGCAGCTAGATCCCATATGGCAGACAAGGCAATGTAAGTCCCAGACCCAGTGGCTTGAAAAATAGGCCAGGTAGGGGCCAGTAGGTGGTATGGTGGTTGCAGTTCTGGGTTCCCACATATATGACCAAAGTTCGAGTCCCAGACCTGGAGGCTTGAAAATCACAACAAATAAATGTTTTAAAATAAATAAATAAATAAAATAAAAGGCTAGGTGTGTGTGCATGCATGCTCAAAATCCCAAGAAGAGAATGGAGGAGAAGGGATTGTGGCATGTCCATTCCCCCATGAAGGATAATTTCTCACTTTCTCTCCCTTACTTTCTGTCAAGCATATGCACCCTATAACAAAACTAAAAAAAAAAAAAAAAAAAAGAAAAAAGAAAGAAAAGAATTTTGGGGTCAGGAGGTGGCTTGGTGGCTAAGGTGGTGCTGGATCCCACAGGGCTGACTCAGGTTGGAGTCCTGGTCCTGGCAGCCTGAAAAACACACTTGGCATGTGCGTACCCATGCCTAAAATTCCAATAGGAGAATGGAGGAGAAGGGAATGAAGCATGGCCATCCTCCCAGGGGGTGATTTCTCACTTTCCTTCTCTGTCTCTGGTGAGTACACGTGCCCTATGAAAAAAAAAGTTTTTTGTTTTTCTTTTTACTTCACTTGGGTGTCTTGTGTGTTTATTCACTCAATCTGTTTATTTTTCCAAGCTTCCTGCTGGGTGATCTTGGCCAGGCCTTATAAACCCTTTGAGCTTCAGCCACCTTATCCATAAAATCGAGAAATCTGAGGGTTATGGAAGGCCTTCACGTAAAGTGCTTAACATGGTCAATGACATATGGCCAGGGCCCAATAAATGAGCTATTACAATTTATAACATTTATTTAAATTTTTATTTCTCCTAAAGCATTAAAATATAACCCATCATACTAGATTTACACACCGTTTCTCAGAAATGCCTCTCTGATCAGTCAATGCGAGTCTAGACTGTCTGGCAACAGGCTGGGGTGGTGAGGTCTGAAAAGCTCTGGTCAGTTCTGAGCCCCAAGGAGAAGGTTATGGGGTTACATATGGATTCTCAAGACACTAATTTCTCAATCCTATGGCGTTTCTCCAAATCAGCAAACCAGTAAAAAACAGGGTGCAATCCTTCAAGAAACCAGTAGGGGGGAGTGTGTGCATTTTGGGAAAGAACTGGGGAACTACAGGATCCAGTCAAAGGACTGTGGCTGCCGCTTTTTTAGAACAATGGAGGCCCTGAGAAAGCTGTGGGGAGTGTGCTAGTCAAGAAGAATCTGTATGGGTCCCCAAAATGTCAAGAAAATCAGTTTGGACTGATTTTTCCCACCGGGCCATTGATGGTTGTTGTGGAAAATAGGAAATTAATGTAGATTTGGACTCATACCACATAAAGAATAAATTGTGTGTTCAAAGAGCAAAAAGCCAAAAGCAAGTAGTAGACCAAGACAGAAAAACCACAGGGGTCAGCAGGTGGCATGGTGGTTAAGGTGCTGGATCCTACAAGGCTGACTGCAGTTCGAGTCCCACACTCACCCAGCAGCTTGAAAATCACACCAGATGCACGTGTGTGTAAGTGGGTGCCCAAAATCCTGAGAGCTGAATGGAAGGAAAGGGCTTGCGGTGTGGTCATCCCCTCCCCAAAGGTGTTTCCTCACTTTCTCCCCTACCCCCTTGCAAGTGCATGTACCCAATAAGAAAAAGCTAAAAAAAAAAAAGGATAAACTGTGTAATAAATAACTCCAGAATAAAGACATCCTATTAAATCATTAAACCAAAAAAGCTAAAAGAAAAATGGATGACAAATATGAACAGATAATTCACATAAGAAATACAAATGCTGGGGCCGGCAAGTGGCATGGTGGTTAAGGGAGCTGGACTCCCACATGGCCAACTGTGGTTCAAGTCCCTTACCTGGCAGCTTGCTTTCTCACTCTCGCTCTCTCTCTTGCCCTCTCGCTGTGCCCTCTCTCTCCAGTCAATTTTTCGATTTAAAAAAAAAAAAAAAAA
>NW_006208456.1:2490049-2505674 GCF_000334495.1 Tupaia belangeri chinensis
GGGTGACCACAGTTTGAGTTGTGGACCTGGTGGCTTGCTTTCTCACTTTCCTCTCTCTCTCTCCTCTCTGTGTCTCTCTATGGTCAAATTAAAATGAATGAATGAATGAATAAATAAATAAAATCTTTTTAAAAATTTTTAAAAACTTCTTTTTTCAAGAATTATTTTTTACTTACTTATTTATTTTAATTTTGATCAGAGAGGTACAAAGAGAAGAGAGAGAGAGAGAGAGAGAGAAAGCACGCCACCAGGTCCGAGACTCAAACCGTGATTGGCCATGTTGGGAGTCCAGCGCCCTTAACCACCACACCACTTGCCAGCCCCCTCAAGTTAAATTTTAAATAAATAAATAAAGCTATAAAAATACAAATGCTAGTAAACATGTTAAGATCTTTTTTGTCTATCAGGGAGGAAACGTAAATTAAAACCACACCATTTGCTTAACTATGACTATGAAGTGGAACAACCTAATATTCATTGAGCACCTAATAGTCATTGCGCTGTGCGTCATGCTAAGAGCTAAGAGCCTTCTAAACATTTACTCGGCTTAATGCCGTGCAAAAGCCGAGAAGTAGGAACAAACAGTACCTGCATTTTACCTATAGAAAACTGTGCTCCCAAAGGTGAGTAACTTGCCTGGACTTCACCCAGCTGGGAACAGCAAGCAGGGTTCGGACCCAGGTTGCGTGGTGCCCAGTCCTCTGCCCACACTGGCTTTTCTGGGACCTCGATTGATTATGTGTGAGCAGCATCTCATGCCTTGGAGAAGGCTCTGGAATCTGTGAGCCCTGAGGAGCAGAAGAGGAGCAAAAAAGTAAAAAAAAAAAAAAAAAAAAAAAAAAAAAAAAAAACAACCAAAAACCCTCAGAAAATCAAACAGCCTTGGAAGTAGACCTGGGAAGCCGAGGGTTTTGGCAGAACTAGAAAATGGGGCTTTGGGGCCTGGTCAGAAGGGGGCTGGGGACGCGCGATGGGGGTGGAGGAACCAGTTCCTGTTATTCTAAGCAGGAGGGAGTGTGGCTGGCCTGATTGGAACCAGTTCCTGGCATTCTAAGCAGGAGGGAGTGTGGCTGGCCTGAAGATTCACAGCCCCGAAGCTGCAAGCAAGGAATCTGTTTGTCAGTCCACGGCATGCTGAGTTCCATTCTCATTTCTAAACCTTCCAGACTAGAGTCCCCAACTCCCTCCCCCACTCTCGCACCTGCTGGCAGCGGGGGTCCAATGAATGGACAAGTTTCCGGAATTCTTGTCCCTTCCCCCATCTTTTGCATAGTCAAGCCCCGGGACAAAAGGCACCCGTGGTCCTGGGCTCCTTCCCCAGGCTGCGCCAGCTCTTCTGAGTGCGAGACTGCTGGAGCCAGCTCCGAGCCTCAACATTTACATTTTTTACAGCCTCCCCAGCCTGCACTCCCCTCCCCACCCTTGGCCACGGTCACATGCCCTCTAGACCCTCAGGACTCTCCTCAGTTCCCTGCAGCTTGAGGGTCATTGCCTGTGAGACCGGCAGGGCAGGAAGGATAGGGTGGGGTGCCCACACCCTAGAATCCAGAGCTGAAAAAGCAGACTGACCATGCAGGAAACACGCCCCACCCACCAAGGGGCAGCCGCAGGAGGCTGCTTGCCTGTGGCTTTGTGCTGATTCCAGGCTCGGGGTGACTGCCTGGGAGGTTAAGGTCCCTACCTTTCTAGGATGGCTCCCTAAGCCACTGACAAATCTAGCTACTATTTACCCAATGCCTACTGCCTATGGAGGACAGTGAGAAGTGCTTCACCTACGGGCCCTCGTTGAATCCTCACAACAGCCCAACGGGAGATAAGCATGGGCCCATTTTCCAGATGAGGAAAGAGGCCTGCCCCAGGTCTCCTCAGGTTGGGCGGGTCAGAAGCAGTGCCCAGTGTGAATCCAGAACCCCTGCCTCCCACCCCACCTGCAAGCCTGAGGACCCACTGGGCCTCCTCTTCCTTACACTCTTGCACACTTCCTGGGTCTGTGCGATTTAATGATTTAATTTCGGGTTGACTGTCTCCCGGTCCGACAGGACATCATCCTGCCCTTTCCTGATCCTCAGGGCTGGCCTCACCTGGCTCCCCTTGCCCTCTGATGCGCCTGCAGGAAGTCCATCTTGGACTCCAAATTTCCAAATGCCAGTTCAGTTCGGCAGGGCAGGCCAGGAAAGGGAATAATTATTCCTCACTTCTGTGAGCAGCCTGGTCAGGATCCAGGCCTGGCTTGGGTTTTCTGCTTCCTGATTCCTCTCCCTCTCCTAGGACCTGTCCCTGGTGGGTCGAGTCTAGCTTTAGAGCAAACAAGAGCACTGCCGAGCCTACCTGGCATGGCCCACCTCTTCTGATCAGCTAGCACTGGAGAGAGGCAGAGGGGGTAAGTGAGAAATCACTCCCTGTGGGGATGGCCATGCTGAGATCCCTTCTTCATTCTCCTGGGTTTCGGGGCACCCACTCACATGCTCCTGGCGTGATTTTCAAGCCTCCAGGTCTGGGACCCAAACTATGGTTAGCCATGTGGGACTCCAGCACCTTAACCATCATGCCACCTGCTGGCCCATAATTATTAATGTTATTTTTAAATTTACTATAGGATGCATGCACTTGGTGGGAAGAAAATGGAAGAGAGAGAGAGAGAGAGAACCAAAGCATCCCTTAGGGAGTATGATCAATCCCTTCACTCTTCTCTTGTGATTTTGGGCACACATACACAGGTGCTGGTGTGTTTTTCAAGCCACTGGGTCTGGGACTCAAACCATTCAGTCAGCCATGTAGGAGTTAGCCTCCTTAATCATCATACCATCTACTGGCCCAATGAATTACTATTATTTTTTAAAGAATGATTTTATTTAACTTTATTTATCATTATATATTTTTTAATTTGAACAGAGAGAGACTGAGAGAGAGAGAGGAAAAGTGAGAAAGCAAGCCTCCAGGTCTGGGACTCGAACCATGGTCAACCATGTGGGAGTCCAACACCCTTAACCACCATGCCATTTGCTGGCCCCAAATTATTATTATTTTTAACCCAAAGACTTAGGACAATAGTTTTCACCTTTACTGCTCATTAGAATACTGGAAATGAAAAAAAATTCAGAGGCCCAGGTCATACTCTACATTATTTATATCAAAACTCTTGGGTTAGGAGGAAGGTTTTTACCAAACTCCCTAAGGTGATTCCCATGTGCAGCCAAACTGAGAATCACTACTTTAAAAAATATAAGGAGGGACCAGCAGGCGGCGTGGTGGTTATGGTGCTGGACGCTCCCACGTGGCCGCCATGATTCGAGTACTGGACCTGGTGGCTTCCTTTCTTACTTCCTCTTTCTCTCTCTTTCTCTCTCTCTGGTCAAATTAAGATAAATGAATAAGTAAAATTAAATAAATCTTAAAAAAAAACATAAGGAAGGAAAGGTTGATTAAAAAAAAATACTGAGGTGATAATCTGTTCATTCTGCATGAAATGTAAACAGTAAGGGGGCTGGCAGGTGGCACGGTAGTTAGAATGATGGACTCTCATATGGCTAAACCATGATTCAAGTCCCCAACCTGGTGGCTTGCTTTCTCACTTTCCCTCTCTCTCTCTCACTCACTTGCTCTGCCCCTTTCTGCTCAAATTAAAATAAGTAAATAAAGTTAAATTTAAAAAGAGAATAATTCTTTTAAAAAATATGTATATAGGGACAAGCAGATAGTGTAATGGCTATGTCACTGGATTCCCATGTAGTCGACCACGGTTCGAGTCCCGGTGGCTTAAAACTCACTTCGGGCGCGTGTGCATGCGTACCCAGGATCCCTAGAGGAGAATGGAGGAGAAGGGATTGCGGCGCTTTCTGTCTCTCTCTGTCTGTCTGGCGAGCGCACGCGCCCTATAGCAAAAAAAACCTCTCCAAAAAAAAAATGTATATAAAGAAATGTAAACAGATAATACCTGTCTTGCTCTGAGAAAATAAAGAATAGGTCTGGACTGGGCTTGGATTTTTTACTACATTTAGGTAATCTCTGAGTTAACTAACTATTCTAACTATATTGGCACCAGCAGATGGTGTCATGGTTACATTGCTGGAGTCCCATGTAGCAGTTCGAGTCCCAGACTTAGTGACTTAAAACTCATGCCAGGAGCATGTTTGCCCAAGATCCTGAGAGGAGAGTGGAGGAGAAGCGATTGAGGTATGGCCATCTCCCCTGGGAAGTGATTTATGTCCTCACTTTATATCTCTCTATCATCTGTCTTTCTGGTGAGACATGGGCCTTATAGCAAAAACCTCTCCAAAAAAAAAGAGCTACCTTTAGCCATATCAAACTTTCTCACTATACTTGAGGTATTGACTTCAGGAGGTCAAGTCTTCAAAATAGAGGAAAGAGCCCATGTTGTTGCCTCATTTTGGACACTGGCTATCTCCTGGTTAGTAAGAGAGGGTCACAGTGCAGTCAACCCAGAGCCTGATTCCCCGGAGTGCTTGCTAAGCTGGAGCTCACTCATTCTCAGGGACAGAGGAAGGTCAGAGGCGAAGATCTTCCATTGTGTAATAGTCACAACTAGCCTTTGAGGCAGATTTATTATTCTTTTTTATTTATTTATTAATTTAATTTTATTTGTTGTTATTATTTTTTAATTTGGCCAGAGAGAGATGGAGAGAGAGAGAGAGAGAAAGGGAAAATGAGAAAGCAAGCCACCAAGTCTGGGACTTAAACTGCAATTGGCCATGTGGGAATCCAATGCTCCAACCACCACACCAGCCACCAGCCTGATGTTATGATTACCTTTTGGTCGCCAGAGGGCACATGCATTTGCCAGAGAGAGACAGAGAGACAGTGAGAGGGAGAGGCAGAAGTCGCTCCCCAATGGGCATGGTCACACCACTATCCTTTCTCTTGCATTTCTTCATCCTAGAGCCTGGGTCTGGCAATAGATAACAGCGATCTTCACATCACCCTTTGTCAATACAACCTCCACTGGAGGTCAAAGCATGACACAGAAGGAGCCACTCAGGGACCCCAGTTTTATAGGGACCAAACCAATGTGGTCCAAGTGTATACCTCTTGGATTGGCTGGTTTGGTATAATAGCAGCTATTGTAAAAGCTGACCAATATTCGGCCACAAGGTTGCATAGTGGTTAAGGCACTGGACTCCCACATGGCCAACCACAGTTTGAGTCCCAGATCTGGTGACTTACTTTCTCACTTTCTCTCTCTAATGAGCTCGTGTTAATGTTGATTCTATTCCAAACAACAATGTATTAAATGCTTTATGTGCATTGCCTTGTTTAAATCTTTTTTTAAAGAATTATTTTATTTAATTTTATTCATTCATTTATTTTTATTTGACCAGAGAGAGATAGAGTGAGAGAGATGGAAAGAGTAAATGAGAAAACAAACCACCAGGTCCAGGACTTGAACCACATTCGGCTATGCAGGAGTCCAGTGCCCTTAACCACCATGCCATCTGCCAGCCCCCTAAAAGAATTATTTTATTTAACTTTATTTATTTATTTAAATTTGACCATAGAGGGACAGAGTAAGAGAGAGAGAGGAGAAAAATGAGAAAGCAAGCTGCCAGGTCTGGGACTTAAACCGTGGTTAACCATGTGGGAGTCCAGCGCCCTTAATCACCACACCACCTGCTGGTCCCATGTTTCTCTCTATATATTTTTTAAATTTTCCTCACCTCCCTTTTTTTAAAAAATAATTATTTATTTAATTTTGTTATTATTATTTAGTTTTTAATTTGACCAAGGAGAGAGAGAGAGAGAGAAAGTGAGAAAGCAAACCACCAGGTCCAGGACTCAAACCATAGTCAGCCATGTGGGAGTCCAGCCCCTCAACTACCATGCCACCTGCCAGCCCTGTAGATGGTCTTTGTGTGTGTGTGTGTGTGTGTAAATTTTTAGAAGAATTATTTATTTTATTTTATTTTATTTATTCAGTCATTTATTTTTAATTTGACTAGAGGGACACCGAGAGAGAGAGACAGGGAAAGCGAGAAAGCAAGCCACCAGGTCCGGCACTCAAACTGTGGGCAGCCATGTTGGAGTGTCCAGCACCTTAACCACCACGCCACCTGCTGGTCTCCCGAGCCCCGGAGCTGGTCTTAAACAGTAGTTTCTCCCCTTTTACAAATGTTCTTTACTTACAAAAAGAACGCATTCTTTTTTTTTAAACAATTATTTTATTTAACTTTATTTGTTATTATTATCATCATTATTTTCCAGTTTGATCAGAGACAGAGAGAGAAGAAGTGAGAAAGCAAACCACCAGGTCCGAGACTCGAACCATGGTCGGCCATGTGGGAGTCCAGCGCCTTTAACCACCATGCCACCTGCCGGCCCCAACACATCCTTGTGGTAAAAAAATCCAAACAAAACTGAAGTGTGCAAGGTAAAAAAAGTCATGGACCTGGGTCCCGCAGACAGAAAGCAAGAAATCACACACACACACACACACACACACACACACACATACACACATACACACCTGGGAATGGCCATTCCACAATCCCTTCTCCTTCATTCTCCTCTCAGGATCTTGGGCACCCATGCACACGCACCCAGTGTGAGTTTAAGCCGCCAGGTTCGGTACTCGAACCATGGTCGACTACGTGGGAGTCCAGGGATATAGCCATTACGCCATCTGCTGGACCAAAATTTACTTATTTTGAGCCTATTCTAAATGTACTTGGAGAATGTATTTGTATTTGCTTGTGCTCGTGAGAAGAAACTCTGGAAAGAATTAGCAAAGGAGGTTGGTTACCTCTGTGTGTGTGGTGGTGGGGAATGGGAGGAATTAGGAATAAACTAACCAAGAACAGGGTGGAGCCTGGATGATGGTCCAGTGGTAAGACACAAAGCTTCTCAAGCTGACCCATATGGGACAGTTCCCAGTTCAAGTCCTGAGACCTCCCTGAGTACAGCAGGCACAAAGGGCTAACTGAAGCCTGGGGGTGGACGGTGGCATCGGGCCCTTCTGAGCTGCTCTCTCTTTCTCTCTCTCTCTCTCTGGCTCATGGTAGAAATAAATCAGGAAATAAATAAAATAAAAAAGAAAGACTGGGCCGGCAGGTGGCATGTGTTTAAGGGCCTGGACTCCCACATGGCTGACCATAGTTCGGGTCCTGGACCTGGCGGCTTGCCCTCTCACTTTCCCTCTCTCTCTTTCTCTGTCACTCTCTGGTAAAATTAAAATGAAATGAAATGAAATGAATGAATGAATAAAGTTAAATAAAATAATTCTTTAAAAATAAAAGAGAGGGAACCAGCAGTTAGCGTAATGGCTATGTCGCTGGACTCCCACGTAGTCGACCGCGGTTCGTGTCCCGGACCCGGTGGCTTAAAACTCATGCCAGGCGTGTGTGCGTGCGTGCCCAAGATCCCGAGAGGAGAATGGAGGAGAAGGGACTGCGGCATGACCATCCCCCCTGGGGGGTGATTTCTCACTTTCTGTCTCTATGTCTCTCTCTGTCTGTCTGGCGAGCGCACGCGCCCTACAGTGAAAATCTCTCTAAAAATAAATAAAAGGGCCAGCAGGTGGCATGGTGGTTAAGCCACTGGACTCCCACATGGTCAACCAAGGTTCAAGTCCTGGACCTGGCAGCTTGCTTTCTCACCTTCCTTCTCTCTGTCTCTCTCTGGTAGGTATGTGTGCCTGTGTTAAATTGGAAAATAAATAATAAATAAAATTAAATAAATGATTCTTTAAAATAAATAAATAAATAGAAATAAAGAACAAACAAAGGAATAGGGTGATTGAGAGACCATGGGATTGGCCTTGTGATTTTTGCCCTTTTTTCTTTTCCTTTTTTTTTTTAGAGAGAGATTTTTGCTATAGGGCATGTGTGGGCTTGCTGAAGAGATAGATAGAAAAGGAGAAATCACCCTCCGGGGGAAGGCTACTCCACAAACCCTTTTCCTCCATTCTCCTCTTGGGATTTCAGACACGCATGTGTCTGGCGTGTTTTATGTCTCTGGGTCTAAGACCGGACTGCGGTCAACTCTGTGGGAATCCAGAGGCCTTACTATTACACCATCTGCTGGCCCCAATCTTACCTCCTTTATATAGATGAAACAGAGGCCAAGAGGAAATACAGTGAACTTGGGGGAAGATGGCCACAGCCCATGAAACTTCGTTGGAAGTCTAGCTGTTCCCCTGGTGGGCCTCTATGCCTGTTTTCTTATTTTTTAACATCTAAATAAGATCTGAAGTCAAAGGATTAGAAGAGATCATCAAGGAAGAGGGAAAAAAAGTGGAGAGAAGTGAAAGAAACCACTTTGGAGAGTCAGCTGTAAGGAAAAAAAACAAAGACGCCAGAAAGAAAATTCAGAGGGAATAGTTTAGGTAGGAAGTAGTTAGGGACAAGCGTTCTGTCTCCAGGTAAGTTAGCTGCAGACAGCTCCTGTGAATCCGAGAGCCCAAGAGCACCTTGCAAACCAGGCAGGCTCCACCCCAGAGGCTGAGGTCATTGTCCACCCCAGTCTCCTCCTGGCAGAGGCAGGGGCAGCAGCTCTTAGAAGCAGAAGTAGAGGGACCAGCAGTTAGCGTAACTCCCACGTAGTTGACCATGGTTCCGGTCCCAGACCCGGTGGCTTAAACTCATGCTGGACGCGTGTGCGTGCGTGCCCCAGATCCCAAGAGGGAAACGGAGGAGGAGGGATTGTGGTGTGGCCATCCCCCCTGGGGGCTGATTTCTTGCTTTCTATCTCTCTGTCTTTCTGGTGAGAGCACATGATACGCCCTATAACAAAAACCTCTCCAAAAAAAAAAAGAAGCAGAGTAGAAGTAGAAGTTAAAGCAAGCTTCCTTCTTCCTGGCTTCTCTGAAGTGATGCTCTTCAAAAGCAAATATTTAATCTTTTTATTATAAAAGTTACTCAACACTCCCAAATGAGAAAATGGTATAAAAAAATCCACTTAGAATGCATGGTTTAACTGGCATAATGAACTTCTGATTTGACAATAATCAACTTTTCCCTATATAAACTTTACATATCAGTTTTCCTTTTTTTTTTTCTCCCTTTTGAGACAGTCTTGCTCTGTTGCCTCAGTCTTCTGAATAGCAGGGATTACAGGCACGTACCATCGTGCCTAGCGTACCCTGATTTTCAGAGAGTGGATCCCTGACATTTTATCATTTTATCCCTCAATTCTTATACATATATCTGAAAAATTAGGACGTTTTTAAACCATCATATTATCATCAGTTCTAACAAATTTAATAGTAATTCCTTAATATATTCAAATAATACATAGACAAATTTATCACAAAGTCAAATGACTTTAAAGCCATTAAGAAAATGCCAGAGTGGGGCCAGCCTATGGTGTCCTGGTTAAAGTGCCTGGACCTCGTAAGGCTGACTGCAGTTTAAGTCCCAGACCCGGAAGCTTGAAAACATGCCAGGTGTACATTGCGCGAGCGTGTGCCCAAATTCCAGAAAGGAGAGAGAAATGGAGGAGAAGGGATTATGGTGTCACCATTCCCCGTGGAAGTGCTTTCTCACTTTCCTTCTCTGTGTCTCCCCAGAGTGCATGCACCCTCTGGAAAATTAAAACAACAAAAAAGTGTGCCAAAGTGAAGTTGCAAATGGAACCCAAGAAGCCAGCATAGACCTAACAGCCCACCCAGCACAGGTCTCTGAGAAACACCAGTGTCCAAGAGTGATGGAGCTCAAGAAATAATTGTTCTTCTCCTTGGCGGCAGCAAGTTATGATAGCTTTCTTTTTTTTTTTTTTAAGAGATTTTTACTGTATGGCATGTATGCTTTCCAGAGAGAGAGAGACAAAGAGAAAGAACGCAAAAAATACCCCCCAGGGGAGCCAACCTGCAACCCCTTCTCCTCCATTCTCCTCTTGGGACTTTGGGCACTCGATGCACAAGCGCCTAGGATGGGTTTCTAGCTTCCTGGTCTGGGACTCAAGTCATAGTTGACCATGTGGGAATCCAGTACCTTAACCACTACACCACCAGCTAATCCTAGTGATAATTTTTATCGAACACTTCCTAAGTTCCCTCTGTGCTGGCTGGAAGACCACTTTGGTTCTTTGTGTTTTCCACAGCACAGAGTATAACACCAACTCATTGTGATTTGAACTGATAACCATACTCTTATAACCATACAGTTATTTTCTCACGGCTAAGCAGTACCATCACTGTTTCATTCCATCATTGCATTGGCCCTGTAAAGTACTGAAGATTATCCCCATTTTACAGATGGGGAAGCTGCGGGTCAGACTTATCTAAGATGCCTTCACTCAGGTTGGTCTGACTCTGGAATCTGAGTGGTCATCTGTCTTGGAAATCAGTAAGGGACTCTGGTAGGGGTAGTAAAGATAGAGACAAAGAGATAGTAAAAAAAGAAGGGGGGAGGGGTGTGAAATCAGAAGGAAGGAGAGAAAAACAAAGACAAAGAAACCAGAAGAGTATACTGTTATGAAAGACCTGTAGCCATTGGATTTAGGGATTCTGTGTACAGTGACTACAATAGGTATTTATGGTGTTGTGAAATAAATGAGAAGTCTTTTAAGCCTCAGCCCTCGAACTCTGGTCAGTCTGTAGACATCAGTGTGTCCCCAGGGCTAACCTGGGACATGATAAATATCAGGAACTCAAATACCTGTTGAATGAATGACTAAATACAAGGATGAATGCTTCAGTGACAGAGTAACTGAATAAATGAATGGCTGAATGAATGATAGATTATATTAAATAATCTGTATTATTTAATAAGTCATTGAGTAGGTAAGTTAACTGAAGGGACAAATTGATGGATTCTTTTCTTTTTTAAGAATTGTTTTTATTTTATTTTATTTATTTGTTCATTTATTTTAATTTGACCAGAGAGAAACAGAGACAGAGAGAGAGAAAGTGGGAAAGCAAGCCACCAGGTCCGGGACTTGAACCATGGTCGGCCATGTGGGAGTGTCCAGCACCTTAACCATCACACCACCTTCTGGTCCCAGATTCTTTTGTTTTTAAAAAGAATTATTTTACTGAGGCTGGCAGATGGCGTGGTGGTTAAGGGCACTGGACTCCCATGTGGCCTCCTACAGTTTGACTCCTGGATCTGGTGGCTTGCTTTCTCACTTTCCCCCACTACCTGCTGTGTCCCTCTCTGGTCAAATTTTAAAATAAAAAATAAAAATAATAAATTAAATAATTCTTTAAAAAAGAATTATTTTGGGACCAGCAGTTAGCGTAATGGCTATGTCGCTGGACTCCCACGTAGTTGACTGCGATTTGCGTCCCAGACCCGGTGGCTTAAACTCTCTCTGTCTGGCGAGTGCACATGCCCTATAGCAAAAACCTCTCCGAAAAAACAAAGAATTATTTTATTTAACTTTATTTGTTTATTTCTTTTTAACTTTATTTATTTATTCATTTATTTTATTTTAATTTGACCAGAGAGGGACAGAATGAGAGAGAGCAGGAAAGTGAGAAAGCAAGCCGCCAGGTCCAGTACTCAAACTGTGGTTGGTCATGTTGGCCCTCAAACACCATGCCACCTGCTGGTCCCAGATTCTATTTTTTTTTTTTTCTTTTTTTTCTTTTTTTAGAGAGAGATTTTTGCTGTAGGGTGCATGCGCTTATCGGAGACATAGAGACAGAAAGCAAGAGGTCACCCCAGGGGAGATGGCCGGCCAAAATCTCTTCTCTATTCCCTTCCCAGGATCCTGAGCTTGCATGCACACATGCTCAACCTTATTTTATTTTTTTTTTGGAGAGGTTTTCGCTATAGGGTGCGTGTGCTCACCAGACAGACAGAGAGAGACAGAGAGACAGAAAGCGAGAAATCACCCCCCAGGGGGGATGGTCACGCCGCAATCCCTTCTCCTCCGTTCTCCTTTCGGGATCTTGGGCACGCACGCACACGCGCCCGGCGTGAGTTTAAGCCACCAGGTCCGGGACGCGAACCGCGGTCGACTACGTGGGAGTCCAGCGACATAGCCATTATGCTAACTGCTGGTCCAGTGCTCAACTTTATTTTAAAGCCACTGGATCCAGGACTTGAACCGTGGTCGCCCATGTGAGAGTCCAGCGACCTGACTGCTATGCCATCTGCTGATCCCAAGGACTCTTCAATAATCTGTAGAAAGAGGGTGATCGAGGCAGATAATTAATTTAATAATAGCGCCATGTACTGGGCATTTTATTGTTAGACCCGTGCTAAGAATTATACAAGTAATGTTTCCATTTAATCTTCACACAACCTCTCTGGTATTATGATTATGATTATCATTTTCTAAGAGGACAGAGGTTTGGGGAAGTTAAACAACTTGATCAAAGTCACAGAGGGCAAAGTTGGAGTTTTGACCTTGTCATTATACTCCAAAGCTCAGATTCTCTACCACCCCAGTGAATGCCCAATAAATAACTTTATTCAGACAAGACTTGTTTTCGGAGCCGATGCAAGTGCAGGTGAACCCCCACTTATACAATTCCTGGAAAACTGCAAATTTAAACGTAGTTAATTACTTATCTAACTCATTATTTAAAGGAAGCTTTTCTATTGTATGTCCCTTTATAAGTGAAGGATTACCCCCAACTCATCTGCCTTCTAAATCTGAAATTTGTTCAAAATAAGTTATGTATTAACTAAAGATGTCTACTTGTAGCAGTTGGTTTAATTAGTGCTGGAAGTCAGGGATTTTTGGAGTTTTGACACTTTATGACCAGACCGTTCATTTTGTGACCTCATCTTGACAGTTTAATCCCACATGGCTGACCATGGTTCGAGTCTTGGATCAGGCAGTTTGAATCCCAAACCTGGCAGCTTGAAAATGAAGCCGGGCACATGTGTGTGTGAGTACGTGCCCAGAATCTAAGAGAATGGAGGAGAAGGGATTGTGATATGGCCATTCCCCTGGGAGGGTGATTTCTCACTTGCCCTCTCACTGTCTCCCTCAAGTGAGCACATGCCCTATGGCAAAAACTTAAAAAAGCTGAAAAGGTGAGCCAACTCTGTTTTCTAGTGGTTAAGGGAGACAGAGCCAACATCACCTACTGTGTGATTTAAATCCTGGCCCTGGTAACTTGGAAAATATGCTGGCGTGTGCACGTGTGTCCCACATCTCTATAAAATGCAGAAATGGAGGAGAAAGGATTGCGGAATGAAGACATCTTTGAAGGGTGCTTTCTCCCTCTCCTTCCCTCTTACCACAGGAACCCTCTGACCAAAAAAAGAAAAAAAAAAAAGAAAGAAAGAAAAAAGAAAGATGAAAATGTACAGAATGTGAATCAGCAGATAGAGGTACTGGGGGTGACCTGTTGGGGACAGGAAAGGGAGGACTTTCTCAACTATTTTTCACTCTGTGTTATTTGAGTCTTTTGTAAAGAGAATGTTTAACTTGTGAAATTCTAAGGCAAAAAACTAGATTAGAACAAAATATACTGAGATGCTCACAATAGCTGTCTTTAAATAATGAGATTACAGGTAATTTTTTTCTTTCTTCTACTTTCAAAATTTTCCCAATTATTCTATAAATAACACTTTTACCTCTGTAATGGAAGAGCCAACAAATCTTTTTTTTTTTATACTATCGTTTCTTTTTAAAAGACACTTTAGAAGATTCCATTAGCCTGTTTAAAGAATTTTAAACAATCTTCATTTCTTTTTTAAATGATAGCAAGTAATTCGGACGCCTCATAAAATGTCAGAAGATATCATGCACAAAGAAAAAGTATCTTAGAATGTCCTCTTCTACGAGGTAACCACTATTTTCCAGAACTTTAAAAATACTCTGTATTTATATTAAGAACTTAGAAAATAATTTCAAGTTAACTAGAGAGGCTAGGAACTGGAGTATACTTTCTTCGTACCATGCAGAGGTCTAAATACTTCACATTGATCATCATTGCGAATCTCCCTACAGCTCCCTGGGGTGGATATTGCACCTTAGTAACCACAAATCAGGGTACCAAGGGTTTACGTGGTTAAGCAATTTGCCCAAGGCCACATTCTAGTAAACAGGGTTGGCATTCAAGTCCAAGGCCAAGAGCTTGGCTAAGCCACTGCCTCAGGCCTGCCACCGTGGTGGGTGGGGCTGGTGTGATTACGATTCAGGGCCTGGATCTCAGTTCACATCTGGCGGCCCCTGCCCATTCCCCTCCTGGGAACTGGCGTTTGAGGAAGGATTTCTGACTTTGTGATAAATGTAGCGCTCACGACTGGGAGAGGAGAGAATGCTAACAGCAGAGTTGGGGCTTAGGGATGCAGGATAGCGAGGGCATTGTACCGTGGTCACGAAGGGCAAGGCAATACAGAGAAGTGGGTGGACTTGGAAGCCCAGGAGGGAAGCAGCCAGTCACAGCACTCCAAAGGGTTAAAGTCAGGCAGGACAGTCCCTGGGGAGAAGCTGCCACCAAAGGCCACAATCCCGAGGCCTTCACCTCCCCCACCAGCTGGGACTAGAAGGGGCGGAAAGGACTGGTTCCTCCTGGGAGTATTTGAGGCCCCTGGACCCCAGGTGAGCAGTGGGGAGGGACCAAAAACCTCGCCACCACCCCCACCTTCCTGTGGGACTCAGGAAGTTAGGTGCCTTGGGATAGGCCCCCTGGTCCCTGACCGATGCTGCTCTGGGGCCGGCAGGTTCAGGGAAGGAGAGGTTTTACGCCCCAAGGCTGGGGGATGCTTAGAGAATGGTGGGATGCAGCTTTTAAAGAAAGTGGAGCCTTTCTGGAAGGGAAGGGAACACCAAGATGGAGGCAGCAAGTGGCCCTCCAGCCTGCCTGGTTTTTCTTATCTTACAGGACCAGGGCGGGGAGGCTGCCTCCGTGCGAGATGCATCTTAGGGGTTTGGAGAGCCCGGAAATCTTTCTCTAACCCATCGTTGATGCCAGGAAGCAGACTCCAGCTTCGCTCTCACTGCATACTCCCCACCCTGCTCCAAACCTGGCGACTTTCTCCCGGTAGGTCTTTCTGACGGAACCTTCTCCTCCCCATCCCACCCCTCCCCCCAGACTCTGGAAATCTTTCAACTTTCTTTCAAGTTTTCCCTGGCAGGGAGTGTGGGGTCTGTTATAGAGTTGGCCAGGGCGCTTTCACACCCTCAGCTGGGGAGGGTGGATGACAATAGCTGCTATCACTTTACCATTGGAAGTGACCCCCGAATTTGCACTTCTTTCATCTTGGGACCAGAGCACTTGAGGGTGGGCGATTTCCTGGGGGGAGTGGCTTAAGCTGCTTCCCCACCGGCCAGTTGGCTGTAGACGGTCCATGCTCAATGGTACACTTCAGATATGAAACCGGTTCTGGAGTGAGAGTGGAGCTCAGCTGCAGACGCTGCTCGGGAAGGCCTTTCCCCACGGGGTGACTTTAGATGTCCCAGGCTGGAAGGTGGAGAGAGACGTGGACACCCCTCGGGCTCTGGGCTACCCCTGAGGTCAGTAAACTAAGAAGTTTTGTCACAACTAGGAAAGGTGGGAGCCTCATACAGCTTGAAGATCCCTGGGGAGTGAAGGGCGACCTCAGGACACTGCTGCAACCAGGCCAAGGAGTGACCCTGTGGCGATGCTAGATGCTAGAAGAGCATATGTGTGTGTGTTTGTGTGTGGGGAGAGGGAGGGGAGGCATTGTTTCAAGTTCTCTTTCTCCCCACCCCCACCTCACCCCTGCTCCCTCCTCCCCCACCCTCC
>NW_006208456.1:2505926-2508690 GCF_000334495.1 Tupaia belangeri chinensis
TCTTTCCCTGCCACCCGCAGCCTGCTGGCACCCAGGGGCGACTGTGGCCTATGCAGCTTCCCTCCTGCAGCCTTCTCCCTTCCAGGCTAGTGGGCCAACCGAACATAGAACTCCTGGGGCCTGGTTGACTTAGTGGTCACAGGACTACTCTGGTGACCCCAGGTGGTGGATTTCCTCAGGAAGTCCCAGGGGACGGACATGGGGACATGGCTACCCTTAGCTAGCCTGGTGGTTGCCTGGTCCCTGCAGCTACCCATGCTCGCTCAGCCTCTGGGGTTCTGGGGAGGGAGCCAAGATGGCTGACACTCCCTCAGGCCCTGGCAGGGTGCAGCCTGGGCGGACAGGCCACTGTGACGGGAGGTGGGGGGCAGGCCTGAGGGGTGAGGAGCTAGGCCTCCAGGCGAGAATCAAACCCTGCAGCCTTACTGAGGGCTGAGTCTGGTGTGGCGCACATGTGGCCCAGGCTGACTGCAGAGACTGTGGGGCCACTTTGGTAGGGACAGGGAGAAAGGGAGGATCACAGAGAGCATGGGATCCCTAAGAGCCCAGGCTGCGGCTGGCCGGGCAGCGGTTTGTTCTAGAGGCCTGAGGAGAAGGAGCATCAAGGCAGGAGATCCCTCGTTCCTTTTGTCCTGCCCCGAGCTCTGGCTCGCTGACCCTAAAACACAGGCCAGAGGCCAGAGCTGGGCTCCGAAACCCCATCTGCTTGAAATAAAGGAGACTGGAGGGCCGGAAAAACGGGCTTTTGAATGGAGAGCTTTGAATGATGCAGCCGCGCCTCTGTCCGTTCATTCATTCCGCCCTGGGCTCCAGGATCCTTCCTAGGTGCAGAATGCCAGCTGGATCCCCGTCGTTCCCCTGCCCTTCTGACTTCAAACCAGGGAGGTGGGGAGACTGGGATCTGAGGACTCCTTGCCTCCCGAAGTTGTGTGGGCCTAGGGAGCCCAGCTGGAGTCCACAGATGAGCTCTCACCTCCCCTAATGCACCTGGTGGCCAGCGTGCCTGTTTCGCATTATACTTCTATGAAGAGTCATTGCCAGAAAGACGGTTGCACCTGAACCCCTCACCAATGATCTACTTAAGGACGCTGGGCTGCCCATGTGGCCCCTGTCCTGTCTGCACTGCTCTGCTCTTTGGGGCCCAGTTGCGTTTGGCTTACCTGGGGACAGAGTAGCTGTACAGTCTTTCTGGAAACTGCTTTTTCTCAGCAAGTTCCAGAGGAAGCCAGAAGTGGAGCATTTCCTACTCACACCTCCTCTTACCTCTTTGGAGAAGAGAAAGGACTGAGACAGGGTGGAGTTGGGTGGGCCTAGGAAGAGTAGACAGGGTGGGGTTTGTGCAAGAGGAGTGTAGCACACCCGGACGTGTGTAGGAAGCTGCGCGGGCACTGCTGCGTGGATTCAGGCAAGTCAGTTTTAACTCTCTGGACCTGTTTCCTTTTGCATAAAACTGGCCAGATTTAACTCCAAGTTCCAAGAATCTCTGTATCTCTGGATCCTTCGGATGGTGAGAATTTGGGTTGAGAAGGGAGTTTCGAACTCTGGAATCGGACTGCTTAGGTTTTTATGACTTTTAGTAACTGTCGTTTGGGAAGGTTACCCTCTGAGCCTCTGTCCTCCAGGTGTGAACTAGGGGGTGTCTGGATCCTGGCGATGATGCAGGTGAGATGGAGTTGTATTGCTCACAGAGGACAGGGGAGAACCACATGTGAACAAAATGACTTCTGAAAAGCCTGAAACCCTAATATTCGCTTCCATGAAAAGCCCACCAAAACTTGGGGGAATGGCAAGCTCTGTTCAGAAAGGCTAGTGGAGTGGAAGAGCAGGAAAAATCATCCATGCAGTCCAAGTTAATCGTTCCCTCTAATTTTTTCTGAGATTTTTGTTGAGTTACTTAAGTCAAAGGCATGCACGCAGTAAGCAGTCAGTAATTGGTGGATGTTTCCCTAATGCTGTTTGCAAAGTGCCTAGCAGAGCACTCACCTGGTGGTGGTCAGCAGGTGTCGTCATAGAGCAAAACTAAAAACCCAGCATCTTTTTTTTGGGATGATGGTCTGCTAGGATGAAAAAGCTCTTCTATGAGTATATAGTTTGTTCTTCGGGGTTTAACTTTTTATTGCATATGTAAATGCTCTCTTTACTAAGGACTGATATGTTTATCTCCTGTGTCCAAATAAAAGTAAGTTTATTTTTTTAAAATTTATTTTTGGAGAGGGCGCCTGCGCTCACCAGGAAGACAGAGACAGAAAGCTAGAAATCACCCACCAGGGGGAATGGCCACTCTGCAATCCCTTCTCCATTCTCTTCTTGGGATCTTGGGTTCGCACATGTGCCCAGCATGAGTTTAAGCCACTGGGTCTGGGACTTGAACTGCGGTTGACTACATGGGAGTCCAACGACATAGCCATTATGCCAACTGCTGGTCCCAAGTAAGTTTATTTTTAAAGTAAATATAAAGTATATGAAAGATTAATAGATTAAAAGCCCAACTCTAGGGTTAAATAAAGGGTACAAATAGAAATTTAGTGAGAGGTTATACTGGATTTGTCATAATATACACATTGTAAAGAAATCTACAGCCTAGAAATTGTATCCATAGGTGATCCTGGTTACAAATTTTTAAAAATATTTATTTAATTCCATTTATCATTATCATTTTATTAATTTGACCAGAAAGAGAGAGAGGGAAAGGGAAAGTGAGAAACAAGCCTTCAGGTCCAGGACTCGAACCATGGTCGGCTATGTGGAATCCAGTGCCTTTAAC
>NW_006208456.1:2508707-2513512 GCF_000334495.1 Tupaia belangeri chinensis
ACCCTCTGGTTACCAGTTTTTAAAAAGCCTTTCCTCTTTGTGATAATCAAGCAAAATTCTGGTTGGTGCTCCTTTGCTTTTGAATTAAAAAATTATTTAACTTTATTATTATTTTCCAGTTCGATCAGAGAGAGAGAGAAAGACAGAGAGGGAAAGTGAGAAAGCAAGCTACCAGGTCCAGGACTTGAACCACGGGAGTCCAGCGCCTTTAACCACCATGCCACTTGCTGGCCCCACTTCTGAAGTTTTTCCCCAGTACTTTTCACAGTTCACACTCAGACATATCTCTCTTTTATTTTCCTTTTTGAGAGGCTTTTGCTTTAGGGTGCGTGCGCTATCCAGAGAGCGAGAAAGTGAGGATCCCCCCTTCCATGGCCATGCCACAATCCCTTCTCCTCTATTCTCCTCCCAGGGTCTTGGACATGCATGCACACATGTCTGGTGTGAGTTTCTTTTTTTTTTGGAGAGGTTTTTTCGCTATAGGGAGCATGTGCTCACCAGACAGACAGAGACAGAGAGACAGAAAGCGAGAAATCACCCCCCAGGGGGGATGGTCACGCCGCAATCCCTTCTCCTCCATTCTCCTCTCGGGATCTTGGACACGCACGCACACGCGCCCAGAATTATTTCATGGAACTTTATTTGCTTATTTATTTTAATTTGACCAGAGAGGGACAGAGTGGGGAGGGGGAGTGAGAAAGTAAACCAACAGTTCTGGGACTCAAACCACAGTCTGGCTATATGGGAGTCCAGAGGCCTTAACCACCACACCACCTGCCAGTCCTGAAACTAGCCTTTTTGTCTTGAACACTGAGAACGGGGTGGTGAAGGAAGATGTAATGACTTCCAGTTCAGTTGGATGCATTGCCTTGATTCAGGCTAAGAACAGTTTTACTCAATTGCTAATACAACAAAACAGGCAAATGGTCCCTTTTTTTTTTATTGCCACAGGGCAAGTGCATTCACTAGAGAGAGACAGGGAGAGGGAGAAAGCATCCCATTATGGGGCATGGTTGTGCTGCAGTTTCTTCATCTTTTTGGGACTTTGGGCACACACACAAGTCCTGTGTGCTTTTCTTTCTTTCCTTCTTTCACAAGAGGGCACATCTGCTTGCCAGAGAGATGGAGAGAGAGCGGGATTTCTTATTTATTTTAATTTGATAAGAGAGAGAGAGAAAGCAAGAAAGCAAGCTGCCAGGTCTGGGACTCAAACCACAGTCGGTCATGTGGAATTCCAGCACTCTTTTTAATTTTATTTATTTTAACTTGACCAGAGGAGGGACAGAATGTGAGAGAGGGAAAATGAGAAAGCAAGCCGCCAGGTCCAGGACTTGAACCACAGTTGGCCATGTGGGAGTCCAGTACCCTTAACCACCATGCCACCTGCTAGCCCCTAGGATTCCAGCGTTCTTAACTGCCATGCCACCTGTTGGGACCCCCTCCCCCCGGGGTAAATACTTTAATACTGGGGCAAGCAGCTGGCGTCCACATTGGACTCCCACATGGCTGACTGCGGTTTGAGTCCTGGACCTGGCAGCTTGCTTTCTCACTTTCTCACTCTCGCTCTCGCTCTGTCCATCTCTGGTCAAACTAAAAATAAACAAATGAAGTTAAATAAAATAAAATCTTAAAAAAAACTTAATGCTAAATTATCTTAGTAGAGCTTAGTATTTTTATTTATTTATTTATTTTTGAGATTTTTCGCTATAGGGCGCGCGCGCTTGCCAGACAGACAGAGAGAGAGAGAGAGACAGAGAGACAGAAAGCGAGAAATCACCCCCCAGGGGGGGATGGTCACGCCACAATCCCTTCTCCTCCGTTCTCCTCTCGGGATCTTGGGCACACACGCACACACGCCCAGTATGAGTTTTAAGCCACCGGGTCTGGGACGCGAACCGTAGTCGACTACGTGGGAGTCCAGCGACATAGCCATTACGCTAACTGCTGGTTCCCGAACTATCTACATCTTGTACTTTATTTTTAAAATTTTTCCAGAGGTTACTTGTGCTCATAAGAGAGAGGAGAGGGGGACCAGCCAGTGGCACAATGGTTAAGGCACTGGACACTCCCACATGGCCGACCATGGTTCAAGTCTCAGACCTGGTGGCTTACTTTCTCACTTTCCTTCTCTCTCTCTGGTCAAACTAAAATAAACGGTTGAGTAAAGAGAGAGGAAAGGAAGTACCCCTTATGGGGAGTGGTCAATGTTGTAATCCCTTCTTAATTTCTCTGTCTTGTTAGGATTTTTTTTTAAGAGGTTTTTTTTTTTTTGCTATAGGGCACATATGCTTGCTAGAGAGGGAGAAATCACCCCCCAGGGGGATAGCCATGCTGCGTAATCCCTTCTTCCTTCTCTCAGGATTTTGGGCATGTGCACACTTGCGCCCAGCGTGAGTTTTAAGCCTCTGGGTTCAGGACTTGAACTGCAGTTGATTACGTGTGGGAGTCCAGTGATGTAATTGTTACACCATTTACTGGTCCTGGGATTTTTTTTTTTTTTTTTCAAAAGAGGTTTTGCTGTAGGGTACTTGTGCTCACCAGATAGAGAGAGAGAGACAGAGATAATGAGAGGGAAAGTGAGAAATCGGCCCCTGGGGGATGCCACATAGCAATCCCTTTTCCAATCTCCTGGAATTTTGTGTATGGGCTCACACACCCAGCGTGATTTTCTTTTTCTTTTCTTTCTTTCTTTTTTTTTTTAAAAAGAATTATTTAACTTTATTTATTTTAATTTGATCAGGTAGAGAGGGAGAGAGAGCATGCATGCGAAAGAGAAAGTGAGAAAGCAAGCCCTCAGATCTGGGACTAGGTTGGCCATGTGGGAATCCAGTGCCACCACGCCACCTGCTGGCCCCATCCCAGCATGATTTTCAAGTCCAGGACTCAAATCACAGTAGGCCATGTGAAAGAACAGTGATGTAATAACTATGACACCTGCTGGCCCCCTTGGGATTTTGGCCACACCTGTACATGCGACCAGCATGTTTCTCAAGTCGCTGAGTCTGGGACTCGAACCATAATATCAGCCATGTGGGATCTGGCTGCCTTAACCACCAGACCATGGAGCTGGTCTGCTTTTACTCTTCTTTTTTTTTTTTTTTTTTAAGAGTTATCTTATTTAACTTTATTTATTTATTTATTTGTAATTTTACCAGAGAGAGAGGGAGGAAGGGAGAGAGAGAAAGAGAGAAAGAAAGAGAGAGGGAGGAAGGAAGCAAGCTGCCAGATCCGGGACTTGAACTGTGGTCAACCATGTAGGAGTCCAGTGCCCTCAACCACCACACCACCTGCTGGCCTCACTTTCTTCTTTTTAAAAAAAAATTCTATTAGTATTTTATTTTATTCTATTATTTTATTTGTTATTCTATTATATTATTCTGTCCTATTTATTTTCTCTTTTTTTGAGATTATTTTTGCTATAAGGTGCGTGTGCTTGCTGTAGAGACAGAGAGACAGAAAGTGAGAAATCCCCTCCCAAGGGGGATGACCATGCTGCAGTTCCCTAGGAGATTTTGGGCACACATGCATATGCGCTCAATATCAGTTTAAGCTGCTGGGTCTGGGACTTGAACTGCAGTCGACTATGTGGGTATCCAACAATGTAACCATTACGCCATCTGCTGGTCCCTTATTTATTTATTTTTAATTTGCTATAGGGCACGCATGTGACAGTGCAAGAGTGAGCAAGCAAGCTGCCAGGTCTGGGACTTGAACCATGGTTGGCCCTATGGGATTGCAGCATTTTAATTACCATGCCACCTGCTGCTCCTGCCCTTCAGCTTTTACTTTCATTGTCTTATTTATGCCCACCACAACCCTGTAAGGTAAATACATTTATTATTCCTGTCTTACAGAAAGGCTAAGTGTCTCACACAAGGTGACAAGCTAAGGTCAGAGGTAGGACTCAAACCAGCTTCCAGCGACCACGCTTTCCCTGGTACCTTTGCGTGATTAAATGCACCCAAGCTGGCTATTTTCTGCTATGGGGGATGCAACAGACAGATATTACCTCTAGGGAGAATGTACAGGGGTGGTGGGCAGGACACCCTGGTGGCTGCATTTGAGTCCTTTGCCCTGACCTCTGCCCTTTGCCCTGGCAGGATGACTGCTCGGGACCAGCTGGTGCAGCAGGTGCTGCAGGAGCTGCAGGAGGCAGTGGAGTCTGAGGGCCTGGAGGGTCTTGTTAGCGCCGCCCTGGAGGCCAAGCAGGTTCTGTCTTCCTTCCCCCTCCCCACCTGTCGGCAGAGGAGTCCGGACCTTCAGGTGCTGGAGGTGGACTCGGTGGCCTTGAGCTTGTACCCAGAGGATGCTCCAAGGAACATGCTGCCGCTGGTGTGTGAAGGCCAGGGCAGCCTGCTGTTCGAGGCGGTCAGCGTGCTGCTGTGGGGCGACCCGGGCCTCAGCCTGGAGCTGCGGGCCCGCACCGTGGTGGAGATGCTGCTGCACAGACACTACTACCTCCAGGGCATGATCGACTCCAAGGTGATGCTGCAGGCCGTGCGCTACTCCCTGTGCTCGGAGGAGTCCCCCGAGATGACCAGCCTGCCATCCACCACGCTGGAGGCCATCTTTGACGCAGACGTCAAGGCCACCTGCTTCCCCAACAGCTTCTCCAACGTGTGGCACTTGTACGCCCTCGCCTCGGTGCTTCGGCGAAACATCTACTCCATCTACCCCATGCGCAACCTCAAGATCCGGCCCTACTTTAACCGCGTCATCCGGCCCCGCCGCTGTGACCACATGCCATCCACACTGCACATCATGTGGGCCGGCCAGCCCCTCGGCAGCCCCCTCTTCCCCCACCA
>NW_006208456.1:2514094-2518093 GCF_000334495.1 Tupaia belangeri chinensis
GCCCCTCGGCAGCCACCTCTGCCGCCACCAGTACTTTGCCCCCATCGTGGGGCTGGAGGAGGTGGAGGCCGAAGGTGCTCCTGGGCTGGCCCAGGCTCCTCCTGCCCTGGCCCCATCACCACCGCCAGCCAAGACCCTGGAGCTGCTCAACCGCGAACCTGGCCTCAGCTACTCCCACCTCTGTGAGCGCTACAGCGTCACCAAGAGCACCTTCTACCGCTGGCGGCGGCAGTCCCAGGAGCACCGGCAGAAGGTGGCTGCCCGTTTCTCGGCTAAGCACTTCCTGCAAGACAGCTTCTATCGCGGGGGCGTGGTGCCTTTGCAGCAGTTCCTCCAGAGGTTCCCCGAGATCTCCCGCTCCACCTACTACGCCTGGAAGCATGAGCTGCTGGGCTCAGGAGCCTACCCGGCCCTGGCCCCTAAGCAGGTGGGGACCACAGAGGAGCTGGGGAAGCTGCCGGAGCGGGAGGGGGCTGAAGGGCCGGGGGGCTCCCCTCTGGCAGCGCCAAGCCCCGGAATAGTCTTTATGCAGCGGGCCAAGCTGTACCTGGAGCACTGCATCTCCCTGAACACGCTGGTACCCTATCGCTGCTTCAAACGCAGATTCCCTGGCATCTCCAGGTCCACCTACTACAACTGGCGGCGAAAGGCCCTCCGCAGGAACCCCAGCTTCAAGCCGGCGCCAGCCCTGTCCCCCTCCAAGGCTCCCCAGCCAGCGTCTGTGGAGGAAGGGGCCCTGATCCCTTGGAAGGGTGAGGCAGGAGGGGGGACAGGGAAAACCACAGGTGGGGGATCACCTGTCCCCCGGGAGCTCCTGCCCCTGAAGATACCCCTGTCCCGTTGGCAGAGGCGTCTGCGCAGGGCTGCTCGCAAACAGGTGCTGGGTGGGCAGCTGCCCTTCTGTCGCTTCCGCCTCCGCTACCCAAGCCTGTCACCTTCTACCTTTTGGGCGTGGAAGAGTCTGGCTCGCGGCTGGCCCAGAGGCCTGTCCACATTCCGAAAGCAGGCCCTCACCTTGGGCAAACGGGGACAGGAGGCTGAGGAGAAGCCAGAGAAGGAAGCTGGCAGGAATGTGACATCTGTGACGGCCCCACCTGCAGTGACTCCACCAGTGGGGTCCTCTTCAGGAGAGGATCCAGTGGAGGTTCAGGAAGGGACTTCCAGAGGGGGAACCCTGCAAGAGCAGGCCACGGCGCAGGGCCAGCTCCACAGGGAGTCCCTGTCGAGTCACCCTGTGGCAGCAGCGGGCAGCAGAGATGGCCAGGTGCTGGTGATGGACATGATCACCACGACAAAGTTCAAGGCCCAGGCCAAGCTGTTCCTGCAGAAGCGCTTCCAGTCCAAGAGCTTCCCGTCCTACAAGGAGTTCAGTGCCCTCTTCCCTCTCACTGCCCGCTCCACCTACTACATGTGGAAGAGGGCCTTGTACGAGGGCCTCACCCTGGTCGACGGCTGACGGAGGTGCCCAAGGACATAGGGGGCCAGTTTGGGGACCCAAGCCGCCCCCTGGCTTGGCCACGCGTTCAGTTTCTACTCTGAATCAAAGGGCTTATTTGTGTTATTTCCTGGCTCCAGGGTAGAGTCAGAAATGGGCCATGCGATCTGCGGAAAGCTAGAAGTCCAGGGGTGTCGCTTCGGTTGGTTGTTGACTGATACTTTTATTGCCGAGTTTTAGTTTTTTTTTGTTTGACTTCAGTGGGCTGGTGGCTCCTTGCTGTGTGGGAAGCTGTATGTGTGTGTGCAGGATACGGAGTGGGTTAGCTTTTAGCTAACCTAGAACAAAAGGAGTGACAGAGCATGGCCATCTGTCCCAGCTGGTAGAGCAGGTGTCCATCCTCAGTTTCTTTTGGGGGTTAGCACCCTATTTACTCAAAAGATGTTTCCCAAAGGGACACTAAAACTGAAGGTGGGCCAGGTCAGTGGCTTCTGCCTGGTGTTCCGCGGAGGAGGTAGCATGAACAGCAGGGATGTACTGGGATGCAGGTGCACAGCCACAGCTGGGCCTCCAGGGGAAGGCCTGGGCACCTGAGATTACAGACCCGCTTGTCCCCAGCTGGGAGTGTGCTGGGGCGAGGGAGAAGGCTGGCAGGGAGAGGCACAGGCTATCTGGGGACCTAGTCCAGCAGCTCTGCTTGCTGGTGCTTGGTCATCTGGTCACCCCACAGTTCTCTGCCAGCTTGGCTGGCTGTGGGGGACGCTGCCTTTCTGCTGAGCCCCATCTTCACGGAGGGAACACAAAGCGGTCAGGCAGGTGGGAGACTGAATTTGCACTGTCTGAGTGAAGTTGGAAAAACCAAAGAAATAAAGTGACGTGGTACCCACAGCTCTTGGTTTCGTGTTTGTTCTGTCAGAGTGCAACGGCCTCTTTCTCTGTTCCACTTCCATTTAAGGGCACTGAGAGTGGGACGCACTGAGGCTGGAGAGTTGGAGGGGGTTACTCTGAGGACCCTGCTCTGAGTCCTTGCTAGAGGTGACCTTGGGTTCTTCTCCGGCTGGGGGCAGGGCTCTGGGTGCCTGCAAAGACCCCTGTGGGAGGAAGCTAGGCCCAGTGTGTGCTCAGAGGCCAGGCCGGCCCAGGATGTCAAGTCGGTGCCGTCCATTCTACTTAGTCTGCGAGGTGCTCGCAGGAGAGCCCAGCCCCAGGTCAGGAAACGGCGCCTGGGCAGTGGGTTTGCCTGTTCCTCTCCTCTGCACGCCCTTCCTTTCTCCTGTCAGTTCCCTGCAGTGGCTGTCGTCCTGTGGTCTCGGAGAGCCATTCTTTGTTCTTCACCCCCATATCCAGTCCATCACCGAGTCCTGACGCAGACTACAAGCTACACCTGGAGTCTGCCCCTTCCCTGTGTTCCTGACCCGTCTCTACATCCCTGCTGCTTGTTTTTTTTTTTTTTTTTTTTTTCTCTCTCTTTTTTTTAAGGTTTTGCCATAGGGTGCTTATACTCACTGGAGAGAGATGGGGAAAGTGAGAAATCTCCCCTCCCGGGTGGGGGGGGGACGGCCATGGCACAACCCCTTCTTCATTCTCCTGGGATTTGGAGCACACATACATGGATCCAGTGTGATTTTCAAGCCACTAGGTCAGGACTCAGTTCGGTCAGCTACATGGGAGTCGAGGGTTTTAACCTATGGCACCTGCTGTCCCCATGCTTTTTTTAAGTTTGTGAATTTCTTCCATGAGAGAAAGCACCCCCAATCGGGCCCTGATACACTGCCATTCACCCCCAGATATCAGCCAGCCCCTGCTTGTGGGCATGGGACCCACTCAGGGAAGTCTGTGGACCCAGAACCTTCCCTTGTCGGTTGACCTTGCAGAGCATCAGGTTTACTGAGCCACTGTCACCCCTGGTGTTTTCCTGGTTTGCTTTTGTCCACCTCTCCCCGTTAGGACAGCAGTTCCTTGAAAAGCAGGGCTTTTTCCTGACTTACACAACTGTGACCCCAGTGGGTAGATGAGTCCCCAGCATACCGTAGGGGCTAAACTTTGTTGAAAGACAAAATGAATAATAAAATGATTGTTGCTATGCTTTGGGGTTTGGTTTTATCAAACGTAATCCTACTTACTAAATGTTTTTCCTTTTTTAATTTGCCAGGCATGTGTGCTTGCCAGAGAGAGATGGAGAGGAAGAGAGCATCCCCACACACACACACACACCGTGGGGCATGGTCACCCTTCATCCCTTCTCTGTTTCTCATTTGGGATTTGGGGCATGCACACACATCATGCTATGTGGTTTGTGAGCTCAAACTGGTCGGCCAAGTGGGATCCAGTTGCCTTAACCATAAGCCACTGGGCCTGCCCCCTACTAGCTAAATATTTCTTCTATTTTCTCCTCCGTCCCCATAGCCCCCAAAAAGCTCTGCTTTTTGATAACTAAAAATGGTTTTTACTTAAATTCTTCTACTCAGACTACCGCATCCCATCCTTCTGACAAAGGTCAGAATGGTTCCACTACCTCTCGCTAGTTTATTTCTCCCCACTGGCGGCTCCTCTGTCCTCATTCA
>NW_006208456.1:2518124-2543207 GCF_000334495.1 Tupaia belangeri chinensis
TCTTTCCCGACCTGCTGCCCGCTCCCCCTCATAGCACTGAACGTGTGTCATTGCTGATGCACGGGCTCTGAACTGAAACTTTGGTAAGGGTTTGGACCCAGGTGTGTTCTTATGTGGCCTGCTATAGCCACATACAGCCAGAAGATGGCGATCTGGTGCAGCAAGACAATCTAGAAAGAATCTGCGCCCACTAGACGCAGACCTGTTTGGTTTCCAGCCCCAGCCCAGCCCCTTACTGCAATTGCTGGCAGGGAGGCACCAACCCTCCTCCGGAGAACTACCCTGGTTGGAGGCTCTCTCTGATCTCTGTGGTCCCACCTGCTCTCTCTTGCACCTTCAGAATCAGAGCAGACCCTTTGATGCCTGGAACAGGATCTCACAGTGGGGTCTAAAAAGCCATCTGAACGCAGTCCCTTGTTGGGGGGAAGCTTGTTAGTGTAGATTTTAGGCCCCACTCAGACCCTCTGATTCCAACCCCGGACATTGGAGGCACAGTAAATGTACCTGGATGGATTCTTTTTATTTTTTACTTTTTTTATTTTTATGTTTTGGAGAGGTTTTTGCTATAGGGCGCGTGCGCTCGCCAGACAGAGACAGACAAAGCGAGAAATCACCCCCCAGGGGAAATGGCCACGCCGCAATCCGTTCTGCTCCGTTCTCCTCTTGGGATCTCCAAAAAAAAAAAAGTAAAGAAGTTGATAGTCTTTTTTTTTAAAAAAAATATTTAATTCTATTTGTTATTATCATTCTAAATTTTTTTTTTTTTTGGGAGAGATTTTCACTGTAGGGCGCGTGCGCTCGCCAGACAGACAGAGAGACATAGAGACAGAAAGTGAGAAATCAGGATGGTCACGCCGCAATCCCTTCTCCTCCATTCTCCTCTTGGGATCTTGGG
This sequence comes from Tupaia belangeri chinensis, assembly GCF_000334495.1. NCBI lineage: Eukaryota > Metazoa > Chordata > Mammalia > Scandentia > Tupaiidae > Tupaia > Tupaia belangeri. The sequence goes on from NW_006208456.1 coordinate 2,519,020, forward strand.
CACGCACGCACACGCGCCCGGCGTAAGTTTTAAGCCACCGGGTCCGGGACACGAACCGCGGTCGACCATGTTGGAGTCCAGCGACATAGCCATTACACTAACTGCTGGTTCCCTATCATTCTAAACTTTTGACCAGAGAGAGAAAGGGAAAGCGAGAAAGCCAGCCTCCAGGTCCAGGACTTGAACCATGGTCAGCCATGTGGGAATCCAGTGCTCTTAACCACCACGCCACCTGCCAGCCCCCCCTCTGTGTTTTTCAAACCTCTGGGACTCAAACCGCATAATCCACCATGTGGGAGCCAGCTGTCTTAATCTACTCCCCTGGCGTCGCTTATTGACTTATAACTGGCCTATTTCACAGAACGTTACGTCTCCAGCCACACCACCTGACTGGCCCCAGGTGGGTTATGAACTGCTGTGCCTCACTTTCTCCGTCTGTAAAGTGGGGATCATGGTAATGCCTACAGTATGGTGCCCTGCACACAGTAAGTGCTGGTGAGTACTTGCTGTTAGGAACGATGTCCACTTTGAGAACCCCGCGAATCTGAACCTTAATGCCTTAGGAGACTTGAAGGTTACCCTCAAGATTAAGGATGCTCCTGTCCCGAGACTGAAAGGTCTTTTGGCAGAGGCCAGAGCTGAGCCTAAACCCAGGCAGAAATTTTAGCGTCTGATGAAAAATAGTAAGATAAAAAGGACGAGTCAATATTTATTGATTTAGAAGAGGTTCTATAAGTACAGTTAAATTATTCTTGTGTAGAAAAGCTATTTCTTTTATAATCTGCTTAGAAAGGCAGGGGTACCTAAGCCGTGACCGTATTTGCTAAGAGTGTTTCATGCTGATGTCGAAGTCGACACTCGTCGAAGTTATTTGTATTTCTCACACCACTTTCTGTCTTGGATGCAGATGTAGAAAGAAATTCCAGCAAAACGCACAATGTGTGAACAAAAGAAGAAAACAATGTACGAGTTTAACTTCCCGTCTTCCAACATTCTGTGCAGCTGTAACAACTGGTTCTAAAAATGTTAAATGTAAAAGCTTCACCCTAAAAAGAAATCGGGAAAACATGAATAATTAAATACTTTCTTTGTCTTTTTTTTTTTTTTTGCCATAGACACTTGTGCTTGCTGGGGGGGAGAGAGAGAGACAGAAACAGGGAAAGCGAGAAGTCACCCCCCATTCCCGGGGGATGGCCACCTTGCAATCCCACCTCTGTTCTCCTCTCAGGATTTGGGGCACGCATGTACATGTGCCTGGCTTGTTATTTCAAGCTGCCAGGTCTGGGGCTCGAAACATGGAGTTGGCCAAATGAGATCCAGAGCCTTAACCCCCATGGCATCAGCTGGGCCTAAATGTTTTCTTTAATCTTTGTATTTATCCCCTGGGGAGAGAATCCTGTATTTTGGGATGTGGGTCCTGCTCAAGTATGTCTCTGGAGTCCAGCACTCACACAGGCCCTTGGACATTGTTGGGGGTTCTTGGACCCTGAGCACTGACCTCATGTCTCACTAGCTCCTCTGTCTCATCAACGGCTGATCTGGGCTCCTTCCCCCTTTCCCCACCAACCCACTCTTTCTTAATACTATAAATTTTTAAAAGAATTATTTTATTTAACTTTACTTATTTATTTATTTAAATTTGACCAGAGAGGGACAGAGAGAAAGTGAGAAAGCAAGTCGCCAGGTCTGAGACTTGAACCATAGTTGGCCATGTGAGTCCAGTGCCCTTAACCACCATGCCACCCGCCAGCCCCAATACTATCATTATTTTAAAATTTGCTACAGGGCATGTGTACTTACCGAGAGAAAGTTAGATAACAAGCCACCAGATCTGGGACTCGAACCGTGGTTGGCCATGTGGGAGACCAGTGCCTTAACTACTATGCCACCTGGTCCTACCCTGTTTGTTTTTCAAGCCAGTGGGCCCAGAACTGGAACTGCAGTTAGCTGTAGAAGTCCTGCCGCCTCAACCACCGCACCACCAGCAGCCCAAGCTTCACTCTTGTCACGGCAAAGGCCTCAGATTACAGGCAGCTGTGGTGCGACACCACTCTGAGGTGAGAGGCTTCCATATGGCGTGCATGCGAGCGTGCTGCGGGATCTCAAGGAAGCACAGGCTGGCTCTGCCGGGCATCTCATCGCTCTTCCTGACCACACTCCCAACCTGCAGTTGAGGATTAACTCTTGAGAAATGCAGGTGCCTGAGTCTCCAGGAAACGCTCCAGTTGCTCATCCAGTGCCCCCAGCTTGGTGGCTGTCACAGGAGGAAGAGAAGCTGGGACGTGGAGCCTGACACCAGACTGGGAAGCAAGGCTGAGAGTGTGGGGGAGGCCTAGCCTGGCCCCCGTGTGTCCCTCCCCTCTGGCCTGCCTTCTCATAGGATCCTCCTGGTGCGATCTGTCCCGCTACCCAGGCCGGTGACACCCAGGTGACCTGTAGGGTGTTGCAAGTGGGTTACCAAGTGTTCCCATTGCTGGTTTATCTCATGGAAGAGGAAGAGGGAAGCTTTTAGGGAGATGAGAAGCAGCAGAAAACAAGTTTAATGGTTAAAAAAATTTTTTTTCCATGGAAGGAAAATGACTTTGAAAATAGCATGAAATCCGCTTAACTCTAGCAGTACCTCCCTGCCAGGCAGAGAGGGCTGGAGGGACGGAGATAGGAGGGCGGCCAGGAGGATCTGGGCAGGCAGCTGCCCGGGAGGCCACTGGGATAGCTGAGGGCAGAAAGGCCATGCTCCGGTGCAGACTCCCCTGGGTTCTGGAGGAGGGAAGGCATATGTCAGTCATAGAGCCCTGGGGCTGAGAGGCCTGAGAGGGTCCCTTTTCCTCCCTGCCTCCCCCACCCCAGCCTGGCTCAGAGGTGCCCCTGCAGTGCGGTGGCTTGTGGGTGTTGTCAATCAGTTTTCTAGGCTCCCTGATTTGGGCAGAGTTATCTGTTGTCACTCAAGTGAGAGTGTCATTCAAATCACAGGTGCCTGTGGAGGTCACTGATGCTCAGAGTGGCCCTTCATGGGGACAGGCAGGCATGCATGGAGGCTGTGGTCTTCGTTCATGCCATCCACGTTTGTGGAGGCCTGGGGTAAGGGAGAGGGAGGTTACAAAGCTTTCCAGGACCTGCTCCCCTGGCGCTGTTTACTGTCTAACTGGCTTATTTCACAGAACGTCATGTCTTCAGGGTTCATCCACATTGTAACCGGTCAGAATTCCCTTCCTTTTTAAGGCTGAATAATATTCCACTTTATATAAATACCACTTTTTTTTAATCCATTCACCTGTCATGGGCCATTAGGGTTACTGCCTCCGTACCTTGGCTGTAATGAGTAAGGTTTCTATGAACCTCAGTGAGCAAATATCTGGTTAAGATTCTGCTTTCAGTCCTTTTGGGTAGGTGCCTGGGAGTGGTTTGCAGGATCCACCTGAGGCCTAGCTTTGCCCAGGCCTGATTGCAGATCAATTAGACCAAAATCTCTGTGTGGTCTCATTAACATACTCTGATTCTGTCTTCTAATTATCTTTCGGATCTATCTCCTCTCCACTTCCATCACCACATTTTAGACTACAAGATACTCCCAATCTTCCCCGAGTATATATTTTTTTCAAAGAATTATTTTATTGCAGTTTATTTATATTTTAAAATTTGACCAGAGAGGGACAGAGTGAGAGAGAGAGAGAGAGGGGAAGTGAGAAAGCAAGATGCCAGTTGTGGGACTCAAACTGCAGTTGGCCATGTGGGAGTCCAGCACCCTTAACTACCACACCACCTGCTGGCCTCTACCCACATATGTTCTAACCCTTCTAATTTGTTCTTTAAAAAAAAAAAAACAAAAAACAACTTTATTTGCTTATTTATTTTAATTTGACCAGAGTGAGGGAGCGAGACAGAGAGGGAGAGTGAGGAAGCAAGCCGCCAGGTCTGGGACTCAAACCACAGTCGGCCATTTGGGAGTCCAGCTCCCTTAACCACCACACCACCTGCTGGCTCTTCTAATCTGTTCTTCATGCTGCAAGTAGGAGGGCATTTTGGAAATGCAAATCTAAAGTCATTTCATTTGCTTAAAATCTTTGAAGGCCAAGCTTGCCAGTGGGATGGTGTGTGAGGCTGCTGGATCCCACATAACCAACTGCATGGTTTGAGTCTTGTACCCAGTGGTTCAAGACATGTGTCAGGCACGTGAGCGCGCCCAAAATCCCAAGAAAAGAATGGAAGTGAATGGATTGAGGCAGGGTCATCCCCTCTAGGGGTTGATCTTTCACTTTTTCTCTCTCCCCGGCAAGCACACTTGCCCTATAGCAAAACTAAAGGGAAAAAATCCTTTTTAGTTTACTGACTATGTAACTGGCTTATATAGGCCATCCACCTTTTATTTTATTTATTTGTTTTTAGAGGTTTTTGCCTTAGGGCATGTGTACTTGCCAGCAAGAGAGAGAGACAGAGACAGTAGAGGGAAAGCGAGAAGTCATCCCCAAACAGGGACAGCCACACAGTAAGCCCTTCTCCTCCACTCTCCTCCTGGAATCTTAGGCATGGACGCACACGTGCCTGGCTTACATTTGAAGCCACCAAGTCTGGGACTCGCCATGTGGGAGTCCAGTGGGGTAACCGCTCCACCATCTGCTGGCCCCGATCCCCCTTTTCTCAGGAGAAAGACCAAATAATGACTTTACAGTGGGGAAACCTGGCAGACATCGGCAAAACCCATCAACCGAGGTTAATGATACCAGCCATGAGACATGTAACATCTGGGAATTCTTGCCAGAAACGTATAACCTTGATTTATTCCTGAGAAAACATCAGACAAGTTAAGATTGAGAGGCTGCACCATAACTGACCAGCACTCTTCTGAAGTGTCCTGTCGTGGAAGACACTGAGGACCGGCCCAGACTGGAGGGGACTGACCCATGGCAACGACAGATCAGGTGGATCTGGGGCTGGATCCTGAAACCAAAAAAAGATACATGAAAGGGGCCAGCAGGTGGCGTGGTGGTTAAAAGGTGCTGGACTCCCACATGGAGGACTACAGTTTGAGTCCTGGACCTGGCGGCTTGGTTTCTCACATTCTCTCTCACTTTCTATCTCTCATTCTGTCTCTCTCTGGTCAAATTTAAATAAAGTTAAATAAAATAGTTATAAAAAAAGACATCAAAGGAGGCCAGCATGGTTGTGTGGAAGTGGCGTGACGCTCTGCAGCCCCGAGTCCGTGCGGGGAAGCCCTGGGTTTGCGTCTCGGGTCTCCCTGTGTGCTGCAGGTGTGTGCATTTCTGCCTGCGCTCCTGGCTGACATCCAGGTGGACTGCGATGAGGGGAGTGCTCCCCCCACTTCTCTGTGTCTCTCAAAATAAATAAATAAATAAATACACTCTAAAAAGACCTTAGGAGAAAGCTGGTGAAAGTGGAATAAGCACTGCAGTTTAGTTAATAGTGCTGTTATTTTCCTGGTTATGATCATTATTCCCTACTTACGTGGGCTGTTAACATCAGGGGAAGTTGGAAAAAAAGAGAAAAAAGTTGGACATATGGGGATTCTCTGTATTCTTTTCTGCAATTTTTCTAGGGGAATTAACATTATTTCAAAGTAGGGGTGGGAGGAAGGGGCTCAGGAAAGAAAAAATAGCATTTAACAGACACAAGAATGGAAAGTTCCCTGTAAGGATGACGGGTATGGCAATCTTTTTGATTGACATGACATGTGTGTATGCTTTTAAAAACTATATTATTGTATATGTAAAGATGTACAGCAATTAAATATAAATTTTAAAAATTTAAAAATAGGGCCAGTAGGGGCCGGCAGGTGGTGTGGTGTTTAGAGGTGCTGGACTCCCACATGGCCTACCATGGTTCGAGTCCTAGACCTGGTGGCTTGCTTTCTCACTTTCCTCTCTCTCGTGCATGTGCTCTCTCACTCTCTCACTCTGTCCCTTTCTGGTCAAATAAAATAAATAAATAAAGCTAAATAAAATAATTAAAAAAAAAAAAGATCTGTTAAAAAAATAGGGCCAGTAGGTAGCGTGATGGTTAAGACACTGAATCCCACCTGGCTGATTCCGTGGTCAAAGGCCTGAACCTGGTAGCCTAAAAACCATGATGGGCATGTGCATGCACGCCCACAATCCTGAGAGGAGAGTGGAGGAGAAGGGATTGCGGCGTGGCCATCCCCACTGGGGGGTGATTTCTCACTTTCCCTTTTTCTGTTTCTGTCTCTGTCTCTTTCCAGCAAGCACACACACACTATGGTGCAAACCTGCGGGGAGGGGGGGGAGGCCAATTGGGGGCCAGCGGGTTCTTGGTGGTTGAGGTGTTGGATCCCACATGGCTGTGGTTTGAGTTGTCAGCCAGGCAGCTCGGACACACTGGACATGTGTGTGCATGCCCCAAATTCTGAGAAGACAATGGAGGGGTGCCTTCTTAGACTGCACAAAGTCTGGGGGAGGGAGGGGATGGAACCACTCAGATATCCAAACGAATGGTCACCATGTGTGTTGGTACCTTGGAAGACTGTCAGCCTGGAGTGTGCCTGGAGGAGGAGGCAAGCTTCTGAATGGTGAAGAGGAGGAAGAACTTTTGAGAGGGAAAAGATCCTAGAGTTGGGTACCAGCATGGTTGACTATGGTTCAAGTCCCGGATCTGGTGGCTTGCTTCCTCACTTTCCCTCTCTCTCACTTTCTCTTTCTGTAGTCAAATTAAAATAAATTAATAAAATTAAATAATTTTAAAAAAGAAGATCCTAGGGTCGAAAACGAAGATCCTCGAAGGACAGGAGGGCAGTAGTTGACTCAGAAGTCAGGATGAGGCCAGAGCAGGCGATGAGGCCCTGCTCTGAGGGGCAGTAAGGAGCTCAGGCCTTGTCCTGCAGGTCACCGTCATCTGTGGCAGCAGGCTTCATCACCTACACTGGCCCTCTGGGGCTCTGGACCAGCCCCCATTAAATTCTCAAAGGGTCCATGTCTCAGAGAGAATAGGAAGTGAATCGTTGGCCAAGCTGGCTCCCGTTGCTCTCTCCTAGCACCCCTGGGGTCCAGCCAGGCCTGACTCTTGTCCAGTCCTGAGCACAGAGTTGGTACCAGGCCAGGCTAGCTCCTTGAGCACCTGTTCTCCGCCTGCCTCCCCATCTATGGCTTCCAGGAGCGTCCCCAGGGGCCCTTACACCTGGGCCACTGGAGACAGTCATGGCTGTTGGGCTCCCTTGCTGGGCCCGTGTCTTCTCCCCACAGAGGGCCATGCCTGTCGTCTCCTCCTGCTAACCCCACAGTCTTGCTCTGCCCCTCCCCTCTCCTGATGCAGCACTCAAATGTCACCGATGAATGATGAGCAATGTCCCAGGTGCCAAAGCTGAAGGCACCTCAGGGTACCACCTCCTCCTCCCCCTCACCTCTGCAAAGTGCCTCTCTCTTGACCTCCCTGACATTGCACCCACGTATCTGGAACTGACAACTTCCAACACCACTGTTTTTCTGTGTCTCTTTCTGGGTTTACTGTGTTTTTTCTTACATTTAAAATGGCGATTTAAAAATTTTTGCTATCGAGTGTGTGTGCTTGCTGGAGAGAGAGAGAGAGACAGAGAGAGGAGAGAGTGAGAAAACAACACCTCCTGGGGGGTTACCTCACTGCAATCCCTTCTCCTTCATTCTCCTCTTGGGATTCTCCTCTTGGGTGTTTTCTAAGGCACCCAGTCCACTTGAACCACATGGTTGGCCATGTGGGATCCAGTTACCTTAACTACCAGCTCACAGACTGGCCCATGACATATTGTTTTTTCTTTGCTTTTCTTCTTTGCTGTAGGGTACTTATACTCACCCAAGAGAAGTGAGAGATAGAGAGGGAAAGTGAGAAATCACCCCCCAGGGGGCATAATTACACTGCAATCTCTTCTCCTCTATTCTTAGGATTTTGGGCATGCACACACATGCATCTGGTGTATTTTCTGAGCCACTGGGTATGGGATTTGAATTACGCAGTTGGCTGTGTGAGATCCAGCTGCCTTAACTACTACGCCACCTAGCTGGGCCCCATGACATATTCTTAATAGGCAAATCCACAGAGATGGAACCTAGATTTCGTGGTTTCCAGGGACTGGGATGCAGTTTCCAAGAACAGAGAGCAGCTACTTAATGGGTACAGTTTTTCCTTTGGAGTGATGACAATGTTTTGAAACTAGGATTGGTGATTGTGCAAAATTGTGAATATCCTAAATAACACTGAATTGTTCACTTTATCTTTTTTTGAGTTGTTCATTTCAAAATGGTTAATTTTATGTTATAAGAATAGCATCTTGGGACCAGCAGGTGGTGTGGTGGTTAAGGCGCTGGACACTCACACATGGTCGACCACGGTTTGAGGCCTGGACCTGGTGGCTTGCTTTCTCAATTTCCTTCTCTCTCTGTGTGTGTTTCTTTCTGGTCAAATTAAAATAAATGAATGAATAAATAAATAAATTGAAAAAAAAAAAAGAAGTTCACCTCAATTTTTAAAAAGTGCATGAACCTCTCCATCTCCTGTTGATGAGTTTTAGGGACCCTGGTTAAGACCCCAGTCAGAGGGACCAGCAGATGGCATAATGGTTATGCTGCTGGTCGCCCATGTAGCGACTGCAGTTTGAATTCCTGACCTGGCAGCTTAAAACTCACACCGGGCGTGTCCAAGATCCCAAGAGGAGAATGGAGGAGAAAGGACTGTGGTGTGGCCGTTCCCCTGGGGGTGATTTCTCATTTTCTGTCTCTCTGGAGAGTGCACACACGCTATAACAAAAATTTCTTAAACCCAGTTAGAAACCAATTGTTCACATTATGCAGGGGAAGCTGAGGCCCTGGGAAGTGGGACAGAGAGAGGCTCTCCATGGGCCACAGAGCTGGCTCAGCTAGAAGGAAGCCAAAATCCTGGACTCATTCGCAAAACAAATCTTTACTAAGAACCCACCACAAGGCCAGTCCTGTCTTAAGCACCTAAGATTTGGCCATGAATCTTTTTCTCATGGAGTTTGTATCCCTCCGTGTGTGGACTCTTCCACATGCCACCCCAGGGAGATGGTGTACAGAGAAGGCTGCCCATTGCCTGTCTCCACCTGCAGACTGGTCGGGGGTGTTGAAAGAGGAGGCCGGAGCTAGTAGGGGGACTGGAGGGAGCTTTGTGTTAAGAAGGGGCAGCTGTGCTGGACAGGGTGCTGCTCAAATAACCCATGCAGCTCCTGCCCAGATTTAGGAAAAGAAGAAAGTGAAGAATTATTTCAGGCAAGAGTGGAAGCCTTGCCCGAGAGGCTTCCCCACCACCACCATCCCCCCGCTTTCCAACTCAACATAGCTGGTAGATGGGGTTTGAGGTACAAAGGATTCATTTGGAAATTGATAAACCTGGCAATGAATTTCTTAAAAGAATTATTCTATTTAACTTTACTCATTTATTTAAATTTGACCAGAAAGGGACAGAGAGAAAGAGAGAGAGAAAGTGAGAAAGCAAGCCACCAGGTCTGGGACTCGAATCATGGTCAGCCATGTGGGAGTCCAGTGCCCTCAACCACCACACCACCTGCTGGCCCCCCAGCAATAAATTTCAAGGCTCCCCAATTTCCCAGCTAGCTGGGCAATTCAACTTAGTTTTCTGAGCCTCAGCTTTATGGTGTGTAAAACTGGGTTAATACAGGAAAGAATGAGCCAAGGGCCAGCCTATGGTGGCTGTCAACTGTCCAAGCCTAAACCTCAAAGTCGGATCTCATTTCCTGCCTGTGGTTAATATTCTAGTCTGTTTTGTGGCTAATAACTGAAAATACCTGAAACTGGGTGATTTCTAAAAATAGTAGTTGCTATAGCTCGTGGTTGGAGGGTGAAGCCGGGGGCCATATTTGGTGGGCACCTTGCAAAGTCCTGATACATCACCAGGGCCAAAGCAGAGCAGCTGTCTGTGAGTCTGTTCTAGCCTCTCCTGTTCCTTATAAACCCACCAGGAGACAACCTGGTGGCCCTGCTGGGGACCCTGCTCTAACAACCTTAATTTCTAATCTCTTTCCGAAGGCCCCACCTTTTGAATTGTAAATGGATCAAGTTTTCACCCTCTTAATTCTGTTTCAATGCTCAACACATGAACTTTGGGGGGACTTATTTGCACGCTAGCAGTTGAGAACATCCTGCTTCCTCCCACCTGAGCAGTAGCTGATGCCAGCACCCCGTCCCCAGCTCCCCTGAGCAGCATGGACACAGTGTCTCCTGGGCACGGGGCTGTCCATGCTGGCTACAGACTGACCTCAAATTCCTGAAGAACATCATGAACAAAACATCTTGTGATCCATTGTCGCCATGAGAAGGGGTGGCAGCAAGGACCCGCCTTCAGGCTACTGAGGCATGCGTCCTTCCTGGCTGGGTACCAACCGTCATCCTCGCTCTCTGGACAGTCCCCTTGTGGGTCTTGGTTCCCAGGACTCCTACCCTCTCCAGGGTCTGTTCTAGGTCCCACCAAAATGGCTATGGGGTCCTATGGCTCTGTCCTACCCTCTAAGTGGTCACGCAAGGGAAAACCAAAGGTTGCTCCTGCCTTTTATTTATTTTTAAAAGAATTATTAATTTAATTTTATTTAGTAATTTGTTTATTTTAATTTTACTAGAGAGAAACAGAGACAGACAGAGAAAGTGAGAAAGCAAACCACCAGGTCCAGGACTCAAACTGTGGTCAGCCATCTGGGAGTGTCCAACGTTTTAAGCACCACACCACCGGCTGGTCTCCCACCTTTAATTTTTATTTAGTTAGTTTTAGTTTTTGCTATAGAATTCTTGCACTTGCCAGAGAGAGACACAGAGAGAGGAAGAGAAAGTGAGAAACTGCTCCCCTCGGGGAGGGGGGATGATCACACCACAATCCCATCTCCTCCATTCTTCCCTTGGTATTTTGGGCATGCAGGCACACATGGCTAGAGTGTTTTTTAAGCCACTGGATCCGAGACTAGAACCGGGTAGTCTGCCATATGGGATCCAGCACATTAAACACCATGCAACCTGCCGGCCCCCCACAGTTTTCTTACCCCTAAAACAGGGATAAGAATAGAACCAGCCTTCTCAGGATGTTGCAGGTGCTCATTGATTAATATCTGTAAAGTGCTGGGTCCAGCAGTTGGCACGGTGGTTAAGGCACTGCACTCCTGCATAGTTGATTGTAGTTCAAGTCCTGGACCTGGAGTCTTAAAACTCAAGCCAGGTGCATGTGCATGTGTGCCCCAAGTCCCAACAATAGAATGGAGGAACTCTCTCTAGTGAACGCACGTGCCCTTTGGCAAAAATCTCTCTCTAAAAAATTTTTCTTGGTAAAGTGCTTAGAAGAACACTTGGCACAGAGTAAGTACTCTTTATTTTAAGTTTTTGCTATAGGGTTTGTGCACTTGCTGGGGAGAAAGAGAATGAGAGAGAGTGAGGGAAGGGAGAGATCATGCCCTAGTGGGGATTTGGGGCATGCCTGCTCAGTTCCCAGCACGTTTTTCAAGCTGTGGATCTGGGGCTTGAGCTGGGGTTGGTCATATGGGATCCAGTAGCTTCAACCACCACACCACTTGGCTGGCCCAGTACTCAATACCTTTTTATTACGATAACTTTAGTTTATGTAGCTGCTTTTAAGAACCTTTGACAGTGACTTTGTTTTTGTTTGCTTAAATCGTCATCTCCCTCAGCACAGGAGTTACAATGAGGAGAGAGACATTAATCCCAAACTCAGAGAATTAAATGGACAATTGCAGTTGGGATCTGTGCTTTGAGGAAGGAGAATACGGAGCTCAGAGGACACAAAATGATAATGGTACCCGAGGAGTTAACAAGGACTCTTTAGTGTGACCAGGTAATCTTTGAGATCACTAACCTGTTTCTGCTTGCTTAAATGACTAACCTCAGAAATAATAGCAGAAACTGAATGGACACACAGAGGAGGAGACTGAGGCTGGGAAATTTCCTGTTAGGACTAAGTTCCAGCAAACCTAAACTCAAGCTTTATTCCTGTAAACAGTGAATAAGACAATGACTAGATCCTCCGCTGCCTTAGAGCTGCACGTGGCCTAGTTAATACATCACTACCTCCTGTCCTGCTTCTGTAGAAAACATCCCTAGGACAATGGATCACAAGATGTTTTGTTCAAGATGTTTTTCAGGAATTGGAGGTCAGTCTCTAGCCACCACGGACTCTTCTGCCTGAGCTATGAAAGGGACTGTTGGGAGACCCCTTGACTCAGAAGTTCGTGCATTTCTTTGAACACACTGCATGTGGCCTGATGGCAACTGATTGCACACTAACAATGACTTCACCTTTTCCTTTCACCAATCACATCTGTCCACATCCCCAACTACCTCCTTTCCAGTCCTTAAAAATCTCTAACCCTGTCCCGGGGCCAGCGGGTGGTGTGGTGGTTAAGGGCATTGGACTCAACATGGCCAACCGCGGTTGGGGTTCTGGACCTGGCGGCTTGCTTTCTTGCTTTCCCTCTCTCTCTTGCTCTTTCTTTCTCTGGTCAAATTAAAATAGATAAATAACATAGATAAATAAAGTTAAATAAAATAATTATTTAAAAAAATCTCGAATCCTCTCCACTTTGGTACTTATACCACACAGCGGGCCATGTGGGACCACCACACCATCCAGCATGTTCTTCAAGCAGCAGGGGCTGAAATTCACTGGGTGACTGACCACGTGGGATCCTGCTCCCTTGAACCACTAGACTATGGGGCAGCACAGGAAGGAACTTTAGAACCGAGACCTAAAGTGTGTGTAGGAGATAATTAGTCCAAAAAAGGAAGGGAAAGTATTTTGGGTTTTAGTTTTTTAAACTCTTACTTATGAGGCCAGGAGAAGGTGTAGTGGTTACATTGCTGGACTTGCACATGGCTGTCGGCGATTCGAGTCCCAGACCTGCCTGGTGACTTGAAAGTCACACTGGCCACGTACATGTATATGCCCAAGATTCTTGGAGGAGAATGGATTGTGGCATGGCCATCCAGGGGGGTGATTTCTTACTTTCCCTTTTACCGTGTGTGTTTCTCTCTTTCTCTGATGAGCACACATGCCCTGAGGCAAAAACCTCTAACAAAATGTTACTTATTATTATTATTATTGTTTTCTTTTTGTTGTTTTGTTTTTTAAAAGAATATTTCATTTGACTTTATTTATTTTAATTTGACCAGAGAGGGACAGAGTGAGAGAGTGAGAGAGAGAAATTGAGAAACCAGATCTGGGACTCAAACCGCAGTCAGCCATGTGGGAGTCCAGCATCCTTAACCACCACGCCACCTGCCAGCCCACTATTATTGTTTTTAATTTGCAGTAGGGCATGCATGCTCACTAGAGAGAGACAGAGAGAGGGAGAGGGAAAGTGAGAGAGCAAGCCTACAGGACTAGTACATGAACCATGGCCGGCCATGTGGGAGTCCAGCACCCCAATCACCACACCACCTGCTGACCCGGAAGGAAAAGTATTTTAAATAGCAGGAATAGCACGAGTTTGACGTGTTGAAGGCACAGAGAGAGTTTGGGGAGTGTGAGTGGGATGGGGCTCGAGGTAGCAGGGACTTGGAAGGAGGTTGAGGAGTTTGGATTTTACCTAAGAGAAATCAATGGGCATCCTTTGAAAGCCTCTGTCAGGGAAGGCCGACCCGAGTAGACTCACTTTCAGGAAGTTCACGTTAGCTAAAGGGAGGCCAGGAGGCCATTTCAGTTTTGTTTGTTTTCTCTCTTTCATTAAAATGATCTTTGGGAAGAGAGTGGGCATATTTATAACACTATTAAGAGTATCCATATTTTTGCCATACAATAATGATCACTCGCCCCAGTCATTTAAACCATCGTAGTAAGGGGCCAGCAGGTGATGTGGTTAGGTAAGGTGCTGGTTCCCACATGGCGAACTCTGGTTTGAGTCCTGGATTTGGTGGCTTCAAAATCATGCCAGGCACACACGTGCATGTATGTGGGTGTGTGTGCGTGTACCCAAAATCCCAAGACCAAAATGGAGGAGAAAGGATTGCAGGGTGGCCATCTGCCCAGAGGGTGATTTCTCACTTTCCCTCTCTCTCTCTCACTCTCTCTGTCTCTCTCTGGCAAGCACATGTGTCCCATGAGGGTTGGGGGGGAGAGGAAGAAAGGAAAAGAAAAACTGTGGTAAAAACATATCACATAAAAGTTACCAACTCATCTATTTTTAAGTGTGCTGTTGGGTATATTCACTTTGTTGTATGACTGATCTCCAGAACTTTTTATCTTGCAAACTCGAAGCTCTATTCCCATGAAGCAAGGACTCCTCTCTTTTCCCCAATCCAGCCCCTGGCAACCACCATGAATCTGACTACTCCGGGTGCCTCGCATGAGTGGAATCATCCGGTGTTTGTCCTTTTGCGAGGGCTTTATTTATTTATTTATTTATGTATTGGAGAGGTTTTTGCTATAGGGTGTGTGTGCTTGCCAGAAAGATAGAGAGAGACAGAGAGACAGAAAGCGAGAAATCACCCCCTAGGGGGGATGACCGCAATCCTTTCTCCTCCATTCTCTTCTTGGGATCTTGGGCACGCACACTCGCCTGGCATGAGTTTAAGCCACCGGGTCTGGGACTTGAACCGCGGTCGGCTACATGGGAGTCATGGGAGTTCAATGACATAGCCATTATGTTAACTGCTGCTGGGCCTTTTTTTTTTTTTTTTTTTTTGACGAGGGCTCATTTTCTTTAGCTTGATGTCCTGAGGTTCACGTTGTAGGACACTTCAAGAGCTGACGGCTTGGACTGAAGCTTGGCACCGGAGATGGTGAGAGATGGCAACAGCAGACTGGGGGAGGTAGAGATAAGACCTGGTGAGGAGGGAAATAGGGTGGATGGGGGTTGGAGGTGACCCAGGGGCTGAGTTGAGAATAGAGAAAACTGGGAAAGGATCTCTCTCTGTCCTCAGCCCAGAGTCTCACTGAGAGCCAGCAGGAGGAAGCAGTAAGCCCCTCTGGCTCCTGGTCCTTCGTTCGAGTCTTCCAACAGGGTGAGAGCTCGCAGGGCCAGAGCACCACCAGAGCACCGTCATGGCATTCCAGATGAAAGGCGGAAGGGGGCCAGAACAGTTCTGTGCTCTGTCTCCTGCAGATACCACCAGGCTGGGCACCCCAGGGGTCCAGCCTGCTGGCTCTGGTCTCTTTCATTCTCTTTGAGATGATAAAGCCTTCCTACTTAGAGACCTGCCTCCTCCCCATGAAGGGGGAGATTCTCCTCTCTGAGAGAGCGTTTGCAGTGGAAAGATCCCTGACCCTCTGTCTGCAGCCCGCGGCAGGTACCTCCTTCCCACTGATGTTCGCGGTGAGTGGCGTGAGGCAGGCCGGCAGAGGAGCAGCGATGTAAAGGTGTGGTTGCCATGCCCACCTGGCCAGGTGTGGTGTTGCTTAGTTCTACTTGGGGTGTGTGTGTGTGTGTGTGTGTGTAAGGGGATTGGTTAGCTCTTAGAAGAGGCTGCAGAGAGATGAGATTTTCTAGACTCCTGTCTTGGAAGAGTTTTATCAGTGGAGAGGGAAAGACGGGCAAGGCTGATAAGGGAATCCCAGGTGGGCAGGGGACTGGCCTGAGCAAAGGCAGGGTGATGGGGAACAGATCCGTGTGCCCTGGGCCCCTGCTGTGGCAGCGAGATCTGCTGAGATGAGCAGGGCCCAGGACTTTAATCTCTGGTTGTGGATAGGGTAGTGGTGGAGGAGGTGAGAAATTCCTGGCGAGGAAGCCGGGGAGGGTGGTAGTTAGCTAGAGATAATTGTTAAATTCCAGGCAGCACTTACTGGACCCTCCGTGCTGCTGCAAGAGTCCTACAGGTATTAACTTAGGTAACGCTCGCTCGCTCACTTGCAGTAACGCTATGCAGTTGTCACCATCACAACGCTCATTTTCCAGAGGGAAACACCAGGAACTTGCCCACAGTCGCAGGGAAGCAGGATATAGGAGTCCAACTTGGTGGTCCGGCTCCATGGTGTAACGCTGCGTCTCCCAGCCAGGTCTGAGCGGACACGTTAGGGACAGAGCTGGAGCGGGTTGAGGAAGGAAATGGCCAGGAGTTGGCCTTGCTGGGATGTGGGCGGCAGGTGCGAGTGGAGCCATGTCTGGCTCCCAGAGGCCGTAGTACCAGGAAAAGGTCTTGCTGGCTTCAGTTTCCCTGTGTGTAAACAAGACGGGAGTGCCTGCCCAGCGACAGAATCAGTGTGAAGGTCCTTGTGCATTTACGTTGCTCTGTCAGTGTAGCCTCACCCCAGGCCCCTCCCACGGGTACCAACATGCCCTCTGTCCTCTCTGTCCCCCCTGATTGCCTCCAAGGAGACCCTCCCCTTTGGGAGTTCTCTGCCTTTTCCTCCTGGAGCTAGAACTGGCTTTGAAACCCACCTGGCTGTTCAGAGGGAAAGGTAGAAGCAGTTCCACGGGTGCAAGTTGGGGGTATTTTGGCGCACAGAAGGGCTGCATGAATACCTTTTATTCTTGCTCAGAACATCTGAGTCTCCCCATGGGGATCCCCGCCCAGAGTAGCATCTCTCCCTGCTGCAGAGAGGATATGAGAGCCCCTGGGGACCGCTGTGAGCTCAGGGCAGGCAAAGGCAAGACTCACCTTCTCCCCTCACCTCTGCCATGCCACTGAAAATAGATGAGCACAGAAGGGTGAGGCACTGCCCTGGAAGGGGCTGGCGGGAGAAGCCTTTGAAGCAGGAAAGAGCCTGGGAGGCCAGGCTGAGGGAAGCAAGCCTGGTAAACTGTTCGTACCAGGGTGGGGGCAGCAGTCCTCCCTGGGCTTTCCGTGCGGCAGGCGGACCCCACCAGGCTAGCTCAGCAAGGCCAGGCCTGGGCTGTGCTGGTGGACAGCTCGCCTGTCACTGGGCCTCTGCCCTCTCATCTGCAGCGTGAGGGACGGTGACCAGACCACTTTCCAAGTCCCTTCCTGTGGCCAGATTCTAGAGTTCAGACCCTTGATGACCTGGCCAGGCACCCTGGCCCCAGCAGCCCTGAATCCCACCCTCACTAGGTGCGGAGACGTTCTCTGGATAGCAGCAAGGATGCCAGGGTGCACTGAGGAGTGGGTGTGGCTAGAGCCCCCTCCCGGAGGGCGTCCTTAGGGAGCAGAGGACTGTGAGCCCGCAGACATGTCTGTGGGGAGGGCCACGGACAGATGCATCCAGTGGTCCGGTCGCAAGGCTGCGCCTGTGAATGCCATGTGTGCAGCGCATGTAAGTGCAAGGGCTGCACAGCCAGCCGTTAGGCCTTTAGTTCCTGACTGGGGTGGTGGGTTCTTGGGGTCCGAGGAAAGGCCAGTGAGGCAAGAAAGGGAACCACGTGGGGTCTCTGGGTGTTCGCGGCAGGGCTTGTTAGTAACAGGCATGGGGCTTTTCATTGTTTGGACAACCTGGGAGGCTCTATCAGTGACCTCCTATCAGTCCTGCAAGGGGAGGGAGGAACAGAGAAGCCAGCTGGGGTCCTGGGAGCAGGTTTCTCATCATTCCCACCATCAGAAAAATTCCTTTCACTCAGGTCACTGTTCCTAGTTGGCCCAGGTCCCCCAAGCCCCTGGCCTGCCCCTCTAGGATATCCTCCTTCGTCAGAGCTGGGGATAAGGAAGGGAGGCTTCCTCCCCTCTCCTTTGCACATGGCATCCTGGCTCAGGGCTGGCCAGGGCTGGAGCTTGCCCCGCAGCTGCCTTTGACCACAGGCCAGGTGGCCTTGTCTCCTGGTTTCCAGGGCTGGTCAGGGCTGGAGCTTGCCCCGCAGCTGCCCTTCCCCACAGGCCAGGTGGCCTTGTCTCCTGGTTTCTCTGTGGCTGCCTCACTCCACCATCTCCCCTCCCCTGCACAGGACCCTGCTTGTCCTCCACCCCCTCCCCCATGTCCCACATTCATCTGCCTGGCACATGGAGCGGAAAGTTGAGGTGGGGCTGCAGGGTGGGGTCAGGGCTGGAGCTTGCCCCGCAGCTGCCCTTCCCCACAGGCCAGGTGGCCTTGTCTCCTGGTTTCTCTGTGGCTGCCTCACTCCACCATCTCCCCTCCCCTGCACAGGACCCTGCTTGTCCTCCACCCCCTCCCCCATGTCCCACATTCATCTGCCTGGCACATGGAGCGGAAAGTTGAGGTGGGGCTGCAGGGTGGGGGGCAGCAGGCTCAGGTGCAATTTAAGGGCAGCCAGTTGGGGTGGGGGACCTCGGATTTTTGGTGCAGGGTACATGTTCTGCTGGCTGCCCCGACTTCCCTGTGCAGCAATTTCAGTTTCTATTTTAAACAGTTTGGGTTGGTTGCTTCTCTGCCTTCCTGCTGGGTGTTTATAGTGAGGAAAATAATTGGTAATATTTGCACAGATGTGCTGGCACTGCAGCTCATCACGGGTACCTTTACCCAGGGGACCCTCCCTGCCCCCAGCCTCTCTGCCAGCCTGGGAGCCAGCCTGGGCAGGGGAGAATAACTGAAGCCCCCCTGCCTCCAGGAGCCTCAGGCAGTGAGACAGACAGAGCAGGGAAGCAGGAGGCCTGAAGTGCCCCAGGCACAAGGGACTGATCAGGATGAGCCCAGACTCCATAGTATGGGCCCTTTGGAGGGACTATGGGAAAAACGCCCCCAGGACTCCGTTCTGATGCCATTTTCATGCAGAGCCTGCATTTGCAGTTGAGGGTAGGGATGGGAGTGGATGAGGGTGGGGCAAGACCTGGGTTGAAACTAGGAAATTATTTGGCTTCTCTTTCTTTCCTCTTTTCAAGGTCTGGAATAGCATTCAGAGGGCTAGGAAGGGGACAGGAATTGTCTGGGCTGGGAGGCAGCTTGCCCAGCCTAAGCAGAGCCTGCACTGGGGTGCGTTGCTGCCCAGCTCCTTCCTGGCCCATCTCAACCTGGGGATGGGTGAGACCTCCCGGCAGGCAGGGCTGAGGGAGATTCCTCAGTCACTGCACTTCCTTCCTCACCTCCTGCATTGCACACGCTGTATGTGCAGGACAGGTGTGTGCACACAGGTTTGGTGCACATGTGGGATGTGCCTGCGTCCACGGATGCATGTGTGCATAGGGGTGTGTGTGATTGCAGCGTTGTGCATGTGTGTAAGGTGCGTACATATGTACGGAATATAGGTGTGCATGTGGATATGCATGTGTGCCTGCGTTTGGGCTTGGGTCCCCAGCAGCTGATCCAGGGCAAGGATTCGATTGCAGGTGGTTTATTGGGAGGTGACCGTGGGAAGCACAGTCGTAGCAGGCGGGTAGGGAGGAAGACAGGGAGAGGAAGGCCGCCCAGGAGGGGTGCGCTGCCGAGCAGGTTTCTGTTGTGGGCAAGTGAAGCTCAATCCCACTGGGGAGCCCTGGGAGCCCTGACGAGTGTGCTCCCACCCAAGGGGCGAGACATCCGGGGTGAGTATCCACTGCCTCCCCACAGTCACTGGGTGCAGGCTGCATGATCCCACTGGGGAGCCCTGGGAGCCCTGATGAGTGTGCTCCCACCCAAGGGGCGAGACATCTGGGGTGAGTATCCACCGCCTCCCCACAGTCACTGGGTGCAGGCTGCATTAGCGTCCCCACGCTTTTGGCTTGTCTTGCTTGCTGGCCTGTGTCACGGAGTCGCCTTCGACGTGGAGAGGTGAATGCAGAGGGGATCTGCGTGGGCTCCGGGCGATCTGCTGGTGGGGGAGGATGTGGTGTGGGAGTGTGCAGTGCCATGCACTCAGGACCCCGTCTGCAAGGACGGATGGCCCTCTGGCTGCTGGCAACAAATAGCCTTTGAGGCACTCCATGAAGAAAGCTGCCTTGCCCAAGGTCAAACCCTTTCTGGGCCCATATCCAGTGACTGGTCCATGTGGGGCAGGAAGGCCTGGCCCTTCACCTAACGTGGGTCAGTGTTGAAGGGCATTTCAGTTCCCCCGTGACCATCGGTCGGGACTGCACCTCAGTCCAACCTCACTTCGCCCATACCTG
Organism: Tupaia belangeri chinensis; assembly: GCF_000334495.1. Taxonomy (NCBI): domain Eukaryota; kingdom Metazoa; phylum Chordata; class Mammalia; order Scandentia; family Tupaiidae; genus Tupaia; species Tupaia belangeri. Next base: position 2,538,906 of record NW_006208456.1, read on the forward strand.
CCTCCTTCTTCCTTCCGCGGGGGTATCCTCAGAGCAGCCGCAATGTACATCCTGTGTGTTAATCTCTTTCTCAGGGACACCTGACCCAGGGTCCTCTATGTGCCATGACCTAGTAGCCAGGCCAGTCCCTCTGCCAGCCCAGGCAGGCTCCTGGGGACCCAGGACCAAGAGGGTATTGGAGAACTGGTTCTGAGGCCGGGCCCTGAGCCAGGCAGAGATGGCTCCCTCTCCTCAGTCACCCTGGCTCACGTCCCTCCCTCCTCCAAGCTCTGCAGCCTGGAGGGCTTCCTCTCCGGTGGGCTCTCACCTTGCCCTGCACAGTCAAATGTGCACCATCACCCAAACCCAGGCTCCCCTCAGCAGAGACAACCTGGGAGGGTGGAGATACCTGCCTCACTGTCCGCCAAAGTCCATGTGGGGATTCGTCCTCTCAGAGGCTGGTGGGGGTCTAGAAAAGCAGACATCATGCTGGAGGTCAGCCTCAGGGAATGGGTCCCAGGCAAAGAAGAGCAAGAGGCCCCGAGGGCACCCGGTGTTACTGAAACCTTTATTATAAGGGTAAGTAAATCCAGTAATGGGACATTAAAACTGCTGATGCTGCAGGGGGTGGAGGGTGGGGAGGACGATGGGACAGGGACAGACAGAGGTAGAGCCATGGCCCCAGGCTCAGGATGGGGCGCAGGGACGACCCCCTTCCTGCCTCGTGCACAGTGGGGCCCTGCAGTGCTGCCTCCGCCTGTCCGCATATCTCTCAGACTGATGTTTCCCTGACTGGGTGTTGGGGGCAGTCCTAAGTACGGGGTGTCAGTGAAGATGGCTCAAGGCTGGCCAGGGGCCCACCCCACCCTCCAGCATTCAGGGGCAGGGAGACATCACCAGTGTTGAGAGACAGGCCTGATCTTCCTTCTTGAGTTGGTGGAGCCCTCAGAAATGACTGAGGTTTGGCTCTAGTCCCCAAATTTCCAGGCAGAATCCAAACAGCTTGGAAACCTTCCATGGGAGGCTTCTGCCACTCCTCTAACCATACATGCAAGAAGTTTCATCAAAACAAATTCCGTAGAGAAATTCTATTCGTTCTTCTAGGCCTTGCTCCAGGGACACCTCCTCCAGAAAGCCCTCCTGAGCAGTTTTGGCCTCTCCCCATTACATTCACTACTCCCCAGAGGCTCTGCATATCCTACAGGGCTGGCTCTAGGTCCTGTGCTCAGTGGCTGGTAGGCTGATGGTACTCCTGCTCAGTTTTCCTGGGATAACACACGCTCAGGGACTCCCAGCAGAGCCCAGAAAAAGATAAGGAGAGCTGGGAACAGGGGCACAGTGGGGAGGCCTGTGCGGTCCAGCAATATTTCGGGGCCCTCCAGTCTCCTTGTGATTGCACCTGCCTTTTGCCTTTGCATAGGAAGCTCCAAGGACCTGCCCTTAGATGAGAGCTTCCACTCCAGGACCCTCGTCCCTACTAGGATCTGCAGTGCCTGACCAGCACATAGGGCAGATGAGCGTTCCCCAGAATCAGAAGGCGCAGGGGCCCCTGCGTCTCTATGTGTTTCCTTCCTGGCTGACTACAAGGGTCTGGGCATTAAGGGACCAGAGAGTGGAGCTGGGGAAGCCCAGATTGTCCCCAGGTGAAGACTCTGTGGGCTGAAAGGCCTGGGACAGGCGCTCTCTCCCCCAGGTACCCCTTTCTTTTCCTGTAGTCTCCTGTTCTTTCTCTACCGGGAGGTCAGCAGAGTGGGCAGTGGGTTGCCTGCAGAGGAGGAGACTCTCTAGGGGATGGCCTGGTGGGCAGCCCTGCCCTCTCCTGCTTCCCACCTGCAGCCTGTTGGCAAGTGGTGTTCCTGGCCCTGCTCTGGGCCAGAAGCAGAGTGTGAGCAAAAGTGAAGCTTGAGCTCTGCGGGCTGCAGACATGGGGGCCTCCCACTTCAGGTCACTCCCACGGGATCTCTTTGCAGGCCAGGGCTCTCCTAGAGTCTGCAACCCCAGGCCCCTGCTTCCTCAGATAGGCCAGGGCAGTCAGGATGCAGGTCCTCCTTGCTGCTAGCTGTGGCCATTCTGCGACATGTAAGCTGCCAGAGCCACCACCACGGCCACATAGAGACCAGCACCCACGGCAATGGAGAGTGTGGCCAGGAAGAGAGCCCGGCGGGAGGTGGTGCTGGCCAGCCGGAAGTCCCCTTTGGAGATGGCCTTGCTGGTCTGGGGAGAGAGACAACCAGCTAAATGAAAGGGAGCACTCTCCACCCCACCCAAATGCCCGGCCAAACAACCCAGCCGCTGGCCCCTGATGCCTGACCCCTTCCTGCAGGCAGGGATGCCACGCCCTCCAGGCACCCTTACCCCCTGGGAGAAGTAGAAGGCAGCGATGCCCAGTGGCCAGAAGCAGCAGAGCATGGAGAAGAGCGTGAGGCCCAGGTGGTCCCTAGGAGGCAGCGTGAGGAAGTTGTCTTCACTTTCACTCTCTGTCGACGTGGCATCACTCTGAAAAACAGTGGGGTTTGGTGGCCAGGCCCAGGATCACCCCAGCTCTATCAGACTGACTGGAGCTTTACAGAAAGGAGGTCTACAGTTGGCGATGTTGTGAAGTTACCAGGCTCTGTGGCTGTGGGTGGAAGCTTGGCTGGCCTTGGCACTCTACCAGAAGTCTTGCCGGTGACCCTGTGAATCTTTTTAGGAAGTTATTACAGGCTGACAGGTAGTGTGGCGGTTAGGGTGCTGAACTCCCACAGGGTTGACCGTAGTTCGAGCCTTGGACCCGGCAGCTTGCTTTCTCACTTACCCTCTCTCTCTCTCTATGTCTCTGCATGGGTGCCCTATAGCAGATTAAAAAGAATAATAATAAATAAAATTAAGTAAGGGATTCTTTCTTTTTAAAAAAAGGAATTTACCAAGAGGAAACAACATAGGTATCCTTGACCAGGGGCGTTCCTCATAAAGCAGCCATTGTGGAGGATTAGAAACACGATGCCCGACGGCCAGGAGACTGAGTTAATAAATGCTGGAAGAACTGACAATGGAATACCATGTAGCTATTAAAAATCACCTTGTAGGAGATTAAATTACATGGTGCAATACTGAAGTATGTCGCTTAGAGAGATTCAATTCAGGTTATAAAACAGCAAGATCTCTTTTGGGCATGGAGGTGGGGAAAGCACATGTGAATAAAGAGAGACTTAGATGACCCCCCTCTGAAACAGTGTTGTTGTCAAGGGGTGTTCTGTCTTGAGTTAAATTACTTACGTAATGAAGAGAGCAAAAACATGATCCTCTGGTGAACAGTCACCCTGAGCTAGTCTCTGAGGGCAGACTGTGCTGGTGCCAGGAGTGCTTTTGCTTTGGTAGCATGCAGATTCCAGGGCCCCACCCGCACCTATTAAATCTCCGCCTCTGGTGGCAGGGCCCTGGGATCTGCATTTTATTTTCTTATCTTGAAAAAACGTTGCTAGAGGGTGTGTGTGTGATCACTGGGGGACACACACACAAGAGAGAGAGAGAGAGAGGAAGCAAGAGAGAGAGAAAGCAACCCTAAGGGTCAAGGTCATGCTGCAATCCCTTGTTCTCCATTTCTCCCTCCTTCTGAGATTTTGGGCATGTATGTGCACACATACCCGGCATGTTTTCCAACCTGTCAGTCTGGGAGTTCAACTGCACTGTTGGTCACGTGGGATCCGGACACCTTAACTGCCATGACACGGGAGGCCAAGATCTGCATTTTTTTTTTTTTTTGAGAGTTTTGCTATAGGACACAGGGGCTCGCCAGAAAGACAGAGAAAAGCAGAGAGACAGAAAGTGAGAGATCACCCCCCAGGGGGGATGGCCACACCGCAATCCCTTCTCCTCCATTCTCCTCTTGGGATCTTGGGCATACACGCACATGCGCCTGGCGTGAGTTTAAGCCATCGGGTCCAGGACTCAAACTGCAGTCGACTACATGGGAGTTCAACGACATAGCCATTACGCCATCTGCTGGTCCTGAAGATCTGGATTTTTTAAAACTTAATTTAATTTATTTATTTGCCTTAGGGCATGTGTGAGAGAGACAGACACAGTGAGAGGGAAGGTGAGAAATCACCCCCCAGGGAAGATGGCCATGCAGCAATCCCCTTCTCCTCCATTCTCCTCTCGGGATCTGGGCATGCACACACATGTGCCTTGCATGATTTTGAAGCCACTGGCTCTGAGACTCGAACTGTGGCCGGTCATGTGGGAGTCCAGTGACATAATGGCTATGCCATCTCCTGGTTCCTCAAGACCTGCTTTTTTTTTTTTTTGGAGAGATTTTCGCTATAGGGGGGGTGGGCCCGCCAG
>NW_006208456.1:2543335-2563613 GCF_000334495.1 Tupaia belangeri chinensis
GTTCCAAGCCACCGGGTCCGGGACGCGAACCGTGGTCGACTACGTGGGAGTCCAGCGACATAGCCATTACGCCAACTGCTGGTTCCCAAGACCTGCATTTTTTTTTAAATAATTATTTTATTTAACTTTATTTATTTATTTTAATTTGACCAGAGAGGAACAGAGTGAGAGAGAGAAAGTGAGAAAGCAAGCTGCCAGGTCAGGTCTGAGACTCCAACCATGGTTGGCCAAGTGGGAGTCTGCCACGCCATCTGCTGGCCCCCCAAGACCTGCATTTTAAACACGCATGCTCACCTCATCCTCCTCCTGGTCATCTTCCTGGCCCTGCAGCTCCTCTTGAACTCCGTAGGACACAGTCTGGATGGCGACATCCTCTTCAGCGCGGCCAGGTTCTGTGGGTCGCTCCGTGGGCTCCACCTGAGACTCCCTGTTCTCTGTGAAGCTGGTCTCACAGCTGCCTGTCCTGGGTTCCTTGGCCTTGTCCCTCCCCAGGAGGCAGCTGGGTCGGTACCAGGCCTCCACGGCCAGCTGCAGGGACCCGGGGTCCAGGAGCTGGTGGGCGCGACCAGGGCCGGCACCACCCAGGAGGTAGGAGTAGAGCTTCTCCTGGCAGGACCAGCTGGGCGCAGCCTCCGCGTAGGGATAGGGGCTGTGGAGGTGGGCGGGGCTCCCGGGCAGCAGCGGGTTCTGCAGTTCACTCAGACTCTCCATGGTTCTGGGGGCAGGTGCGGCGAGCGGAGCCTGGGCTGGCCGAGCAGTCCTGAGAGAGCCTGTCAGGGAAGCAGGACAGACGGACACTGAGGCCAGGCCACCAGATGCAGGTCTGGAAGTGGGGGAGAGTGCAGGTCTGTAGGCCGACTTAGCTCAAACCCCGCAGTTGGCAATTGCCTGCTGTGGACCCTGGGACTGGCTGCTTAACTTCTCAGAGTCCGTGAACTGGGGCTAGACCCTCAGAGAATTGGCTCACACATTTTTCTATTCAATACAGTATTTTTCTTTTTTAAAAAAATCTTATTTATTTATTTTTTGAGGGATTTTTACTGTATGGCATGCGTACTCACTGGGAAGACAGAAAGTGAAACATCACCCTCTGGGGGGTGGCCATACCTCAATCCCTGTTCCTCCATTCTCCTCTCAGGATCTTGGGCCCACAGGCAAACGCACCCAGCATGAGTTTTTTAAGCCACTGGGTCCAGAACCGTGATTGACTACGTGGGAATCCAGTGACATAACCCTTATGCCATTTGCCGGTCCCTTTTTTATTTTATCTTTTATCCTCTTACTTTTTTTATTTTTATTTTTTTAAATTTTATATAGACCCTTGTGTCAAAGGCTGACTCTCAATAGATCCCAGCAAGGGCGCTCCTCTGCTACTTATGACACCCCAACCCAGAAGCAGGTTGTCTACAAATGGTTTAGCTCCAGTTTCCCCCCCAAATGTGGGTTCTGCGGTGGGTGAGGGAGTGGCCCTTCAACCCCTGTTTATGGAGCCTCTGCTGTATGCCAGGCACTGCCCCAGGTGCTGGGGACATGGCGGTGAGAAAGGCGAGGAGTGAGGACAAGGGCAAGGAGCACCTTGTCTCCGTGGTGCTTCCAGCCTGTCCCGAGAACACAGCAGAGGGCGGAGGGCTGTACGACCGCGGAGCTGACCCGGGGAAGCAGGAGGGCTTGAGTACGTAGGAACAAGGCGAAGGGGTGCGGACAGAGCAGGTATGCAGAGGCCCTGTGGCCCAGGGGAAGGCAGGCAGGGCTCAGGGCACAGGGGGAGGTGTGAGCTGGTTTGCGGGGAGCAGACCCTAAGCACTGTGGAAGCCTAATGGGGCTGCAGGGGTTCCACAGGGGCAATAGAATGAAATGTGGGCCTAGAAGCCTTCCCCTTGCTCTGTCGGGGAGTGGCGAGGATTAGGCTGACTGGTACCTTTTGCTCTGGCTTTGGGTAAGTAAGCAGACGATAACTGGGACTCAGTGGTGGCAGAGACGGAGAAAAAAGAGACAGGTTTTGGGAGACATTGGCAGGACTTCATGGCAGACCAGACTTGGGTTGAGGGAGGGTTTGTTCTAGGGTTGAGTGGGACCATGCTTTGCCCAGAGCTTGGCACGTATACCTGCTTAAGGGGGTCTGTCTCCCCAGGCATGGCCTTTGGGGGTGCACCTTAGGCTAAGCTCCCCTCTAAGACAAACTATGACTTCAGGAAGTTTCCATAGGATCCATCATAGGCCTCCCGGGATGAGGCCTGGACCTTCACGTCCTGGACGATGTAGACACACTACAGGGCTACCTGTCCTCTCAGCCCATCCGAGTGCCTACTGGATGAATACCTGGGGTGGCAGGCCCAGAGGAAGAGGGGCAGCCTGGAGTGTGACGGCATGCTCTCTGTGTGGTAGGTGGAAGTAGATTTTAAGGGGGGGTGGGGCTGGCCAGGTCTTGGGACCTCCTGCTCTCTTCCCAGGGCCCTCATGAAGCTAGAGGGTGACAGGGTCATATTTTGCCCTGGATTCCTGATGTGAAGACTGGGCGTTCAGTGTTAGTTTGGATGGCTGGGAGAAGGGTCCCAACTCCTCCCCCAGGGAAGGCATGGATGGTGCTGGAGACATCGGGCTGCCATGTTTCCGGGGCCCTGTTGGTGTGTTACCCAGTGAGCTCCACGTGGGCTGTCACCAGCTGTAGCCAAGCCTCTCCATGTGCAGGTATAGGCACTCAGGCTGGGGTAGGACATGTAGGCGTCGGTCTGCTCGCTCACAAATGCAAGGGCCTCACTACTCCCCATTCCTTCCTCACCAGGAGTCAAAAATGCAAGACCCTGAGCTTTGGTGATTAGGAGGGATACCGTTCTGTAGGTGGGGAGCTGGCAGTACCCACAGTAGAGGCCTTGTCAGGCCAGGCTTGTGTCTGGGCTGCTCTGGGCAGATTCCCAGCAGGACTGGTTTCTTCTGATGCTCAGGGCAGCTTCTGAGCCCCCACCGTAGCCTCCCTCCTCCTAGCAGGAGTGACCCACGGCTGTGAAAGTGAAGGGCAGACCATAAGGTCTATGGATTTGGGAGCCAGGTACATCAGAGTGGAATCCTGGCCCCATTAGCTTTTTGACTTGGCCCTTCAGTTTCCCCATCTGTACCATGAGGGGTTGGATGAAAATGATGGTTGGTCACTGATGTTGATTGTGGCATTAATGTCTATGACCCTGTGGGCCCAAGGAGCCCCAAAGAAGTGAACCCCCCACTTCCCGCCCCTATCTAGTGTCAAGGACAGAGGAGCACATTCAGAGCCTAGTGAGGTGCAGTCACTGCCCCTCCATGGCCCTGAGCAGCATGAGGGAGGCAAAGAAAAGGCAAGCAATGTCCTTTCCAGATGGACAGCATGGCCGTGGAGGCATCTCCACACTGCCCACTCCCCTGTGCTGTCCAGTCTCAGCCCTGCCCCTCCACCCTCTTCCTTCTTGCCCAGCCTCTGGGAGTCTAGGACGAGGCTCCTGCAGGTCCCTCAACCTCATTTCCAGGGGATCTTCATGTGCCTTCCCCCCACCTAAAGCATCCAGCCAAAGCACTGGACTGTCACCACCCGTGAGCTGAGGTCTGCAGGGTATGGAGGGTCCTGAGGGAAGGGTGGGCAGCCCCAGGGCCCTCAGAGCAGATTATTGTATCACGTTCCCCCACGGTCTGCCGCTTGTATGCCTCCTGAACCCCAAGAAGGTCTGGAAGCTATCTGGACACTGCAGGGGTGTTGCAGGGAATGTCCAAAGTAGTCAGAGCAGCTGGATTTCAGCTCATCCCCCAGTCCTGTCAGATCTCTTGGCCAAAGTGAGCCTCCTGCAATCTGAGCTGCACTCAGCCTTTCCTGGAATACCTCCTCCCTCGCACTCTGATGGTGCCTTTGAGCAGGGCTTCTCGACACTTCATTTGCAAAGATGCATGATCTTGATTTTATGCAACAGGGGACAACTGGAAGCCACCTGGATGCCCAACCACTGGGAACAAGCCACATAAACTAGGGTGCACAACGCAGTGGTACGCTGACTTCCAACAGGTTTACTAAGACTAATGATGTGAGAAAACGCTCGTGGCAGATTCAGTGAGAAGGAAGAAGAGAAAGCGGCGCCCGCATGCAATCGCAACTTCACCAAATGCCGACAGTGATTATCTCCAGGGGCGGGAGCACAGGTGCTTTTCATTTTCCTTATGTCCCATTTTTTTCTGACTTCCACATTTATTTTTTTTTTTATAATCAGCATGTACTACTTTTGAACCAGAAAAAAAATTAAGTGCATAGATTTCTTCTGAGCCAAATTATCTAAAATCAGCTTAAAATCTCCGCAAGCTGGGGGTTCCTTCTGGGCTTGGTGGCTGAGCATGCATGAAAACCTGCCCCTCCCTTACACACTGACACACACGTGCACACTCACACACACTCACTCACATTGTCACACACACTGACACATACACATGTACACTCACACCCTCACGCTCACACCTCCACTTCCACAAAACAACCTGAGTTAGTGGCTGCAGTACCCCTCAGTGCAGCCACAGGATGTGGGGCCCTCTCTCTAGCCACGTTCCCCATAGCCTACTAGGGCCACATGGAGTCCATGGACCTGAGCAGGGGACCCAGACAGAGTCCTTGCCAGAAGGAGGAGGCAGCAGGTCCTCAGGCCCGGCATTCTCTGCCGTTGGCCTGGCCTTTCAGTCTCTTCTGAGTCTGCCTCTGCCTGTCCCCCCTGGAGAAAGGGACCAGGATTCAAAGCAGAGCAGTTATCTTCACCCCCCCTGCTGCCTCGTCTCACCTGGACTGTGTGCCTCAGACTCTGAGTGTGCGGTTGCCTGTGTACCTGCAGGTGAACGTGCCTGCATGCGCGTGTGTGCGAATGTGCGCTCTGCCCCAGAGGACAGCTACGAGCGGTCAGGGAGCTGAAGTTAAGGAGAGGGCTCCAAATTGTGCAGCTGGGGCTGCAGGTCTTGGCGGTGGTCTGAGAAGCCGCAGTCCCCGGTTTGTCTCCTTCGGAGCCGGAGCCGAGGACTGAGCTGGGCCACAGGGAGTTCCAGTCCCCAATTTGGAGATGGAGAGTGCACTCCCCCTCTCAGGCAAGGGCCAGGAGGCCCCGCAGGAGCCTCTGGGTCCAGTTACTGCCTCCCGCAGAGTCCAGTTGCACGAGTCCATTCATGTGTGTAACGTGGGTTTGCTCATCTCTAAGATGTACGGGAGGGCTCGGAGGGGGTGGTTTTTAACACACGGCCCTGGGGCTCCCAGTAGGGAGAAGAGAAGGGTAACTGCACTAGTGGAGCTTTTGTGCCAGGCGCTGGAGCTGCTTGTTTTGACTCTATCATTCCAGTGGGAGAGCAACAACAGGGCAGGCTTCCTCCTCCAGCTGCAGACTGAGTCATGTCACACCAACTGCCGCCCGCCCGAGAGCTAGAGAGCTGAGGGGGTCTGAAGGCGGTGAGAATCGCCAGGAAGTGAACTCGAGGGGTCAAAATGCCAGGTCCCAGAAGAAAGGGGAACACAGAGAGGTGAGCCTGACACTTGGCACCGGCCGCTTTCCCTGCTGAGGCCCTTCCTATGCCTAGTGGCAGCTCAGAACTACTGTTCCAGAAGTATCGGGGGTGGAGAGAAAAACAGGAGTCAGGCCTATTAGGGTGGAGGCCCTCAGTAAACATCACAGGTTTTCCGTGAGAACTTCTTAGGGTTTTTTTTTGGGGGGGAGAGGTTTTCGGTATAGGGCACGTGCGCTCGCCAGACAGAGAGAGACATAGAGACAGAAAGCGAGAAATCACCCCCCAGGGGGATGGTCACACCACAATCCCTTCTCCTCCATTCTCCTCTCGGGATCTTGGGCACGCACGCACATGCACCTGGCGTGAGTTTTAAGCCACCGGGTCCGGGATGCGAACCGCGGTCGACTACGTGGGAGTCCAGCGACATAGCCATTACGCTAACTGCTGGTTCCCCCGTGAGAACTTCTTTAGGGAGACACTCTAGAAGTAGGAGCGAACCAGAAATAAATCAGCCCTCGCAAGGACTGAAACCAGGCTTTGAATTAGCTCCCCTCTGATTGGATATGGCCGATCTGCACGTAGCCTCGCTATTTGCCAGAAGCAAAAAGTTGTCTCATAAGCTGGAGGGTTTGTTCAAGCTGGAGTGCTAGATTCCACTCTCACAGTTTTTATCCTTTATGAGAGAGACAGAGAGGCTTTTTGTTTGTTTGTTTGTTTGCCAGAAGACACATGTGCTTGTCAGAGAGAAACATACAGACAGAGAAAAGGAGAGGGAAAGTGTGAAATCGCACCCACCCCATCCCCGGGGATGGCCACGCCTCAATCCCTTCTCCAACCTTGTCTTTTGAGCATGCACATACATGAACCCTGTGTGTCTTTTGGGCGGCTGGTCTGGGACCTGGAGCACACAGGGGACCACATGGAATCTAGCCACCTTAACCACCATGCCACTTGCTGACCTGAGAAAGGCATTACTGACAGGGTCTTGTATCATAGTCCTCCTGCCCCAGCCTTCCCATCAGCTAGGATTATACAGGTGTGTACAACTGTGTTCATGTTGGTCTAAGAACCAAACCCAAGCCTCCCGTGTGGCTTCCAGCCTTCCAGCTACAATACCGTCCGTGTGCCACTGCAGCTGGGCTGGAATTTGCATCTCCGACCAGTTCTCAGCTGATGCACTGCTAGTCCCAGGGCCAGAGTCTGAGAGCCACTGCTTCGATAAGCATTGAAAGAAGAGTAAAAGGTGTATCATCAATAAGCTAAGGTCAGTTGGTGGTGCGGTGGTTAAGGATCCCATATGACCAACTGTGTGGTTCGAGTCCTCGACCTGGTGGCTTGAGTAACATGCTGGGCACATGTGCATGCATGACCAAAATCCTGAGAGGAGGAGAAAAGAGGAGGGATGTGGTAGCCATCTGTCCCCACATCCCATGGGGAGCTTTCTCACATTCTCTCTCTCTCTGGCAAGTAAATAAAAATAAAGAAAAAAGAAAGAAAGGAAATAAAAAGAAAAAACTCAATAAGCTAATAGATGGAGAACTTGAAGTAACAGAATTACTTGATTAACCCAAAAGGAGGCAAGAAAAGATAGAAAGAAGAATATAGAAGATATAGGTGACATACATAGAAAATAAAATCCCAACTATATCGGTAATTACACTGAATGTAAATGGAATAAAACTGCCCACAAGAAGGCAAAGCGTATTTTATTCTATTTGTATAAAATTTTAGGAAAGACAAATACCATAGAGATGAAAGCGAATTGATGGTTGCTAAGGGCAGGAGGGAGCAGAGGGGCCTTGACAAGAAAGAGGGCATGGGGACATGTGCATGCATGACCAAAATTCCGAGAGGAGAAGAAAAGAGGAGGGATGTGGTAGCCATCTGTCCCCACATCCCATGGGGAGCTTTCTCACATTCTCTCTCTCTCTGGCAAGTAAATAAAAATAAAGAAAAAAGAAAGAAAGGAAATAAAAAGAAAAAACTCAATAAGCTAATAGATGGAGAACTTGAAGTAACAGAATTACTTGATTAACCCAAAAGGAGGCAAGAAAAGATAGAAAGAAGAATATAGAAGATATAGGTGACATACATAGAAAATAAAATCCCAACTATATCGGTAATTACACTGAATGTAAATGGAATAAAACTGCCCACAAGAAGGCAAAGCGTATTTTATTCTATTTGTATAAAATTTTAGGAAAGACAAATACCATAGAGATGAAAGCGAATTGATGGTTGCTAAGGGCAGGAGGGAGCAGAGGGGCCTTGACAAGAAAGAGGGCATGGGGACATGGAGTGCTGAGACTGCTCTGCAATTCCTTTTTTTTTTTTTTTTTTTTTTTTAGCGTTTTTGTCATAGGGCACTTGAGCTTGCCAGACAGTGAGAGGGAAAGTGAGAAATTACCCTAGAGGGGATGGCCACACCACAATCTCTTCTCCTCCAGTCTCCTCTTGGGATTTTGGGCACACATGCAGCAAAGGCACCCAGCGTGATCTTCGAGCCTCCGGGTCTGGGATTCAAACTACAGTCAGCCATGTCCAGCACATTACCCATCATGCCACCTGCTGCCCCACCTGCTGACCCCAATTTAAATTAAAAAAAATTGCCAGAGGGCATGTGCGCTAGTCCAAGAAAGACAGAGAAAGGGAGAGGGAGAAAGCATCCTCCAATAAAGCGTGGCCATACCACAGTCTCTTCTCCTTTACTCCATCCTGGTGGGGTTTGGGGCATGCATGCACATGTGCCCAGGGTGTTTTTCTTTTAAAGAATTATTTATTCATTCATTTATTTTAATTTGACCAGAGAGAGAGACAGAGAGGGAAAGTGAGAAAGCAAGCTACCAGGTCTGGGACTCAAACTGTGGTTGGCCATACGGGAGTGTTCAGCACCTTAACCACCACACCACCTGCTGGTCTCCCCAGAGTTGTTTTTCAAGCTGCCAGGTCCAGAACTTGAAGCACATGGTCAGCCAGAGAGAGAGAGAGAGAGAAAGTAACAAAGCAAGCCATCAGGTCTGGGACTCGATCCTTGGTCGGCCATGTGGGAATCCAGAGCCGTAACCACTACACCACCTGCTGGCCCCAGAGTGCATACTTTTTTTTTTTTTTCTTTTCAATTGTCAGAGGCCATGTGTGAGAGAGAGAGAACTATTAATAGGGTGTGATCACACAGCTATATATGTTTTTTCCATTTCTCCATCCTGCCAGAATTTTGGGCACACATGACACGGTGGTTTTCAAGCCACCAGGGTTGGGGCTTGAATAGGAGTTGGCCATGTGGGACTCAGGGGGCAGTGCACAGTACCTAACCACTGCTCCACAGGGCCAGCCCTAGAGTGCTTGCTTTAACCTCTAGCCAGTGATGCAGTGGTGGGAGAACCTGTGGTCCTGACACATGAAATAAATGAACTGGCCCGAGCAGCAGCAATTTCTCCAGGTTTCGCTGAAAGGTGAAGCCTTGAGGAGATTTGCTATACACCCAGCCTGGGGAGCCATGGAGAGCTTGGAGGAGGCTCCCTGGACACTTAGAAGCCAAAGGGCAAGGTAATGTGTGACCAGGAGGTGGGTCATATCCTCAGGCTGGGGCCAGCCTTTAGAATGGAACAGCTACCGTTTACCACAGCCTCACTCGGGCTGGAATTTCACACACTTTATCTCAACACTTTGCTTTTATTTCCCTTTAAAAAATATATTTTATTTAACTTTATTTATTTTAATTTTACTAGAGACAGAGTGAGAGAGAGATGGACAGTGTGAAAGCAAGCCACCAGTCCTGGGACTTGAACCCTGGTTGTCCATGTGGGAGTCCAGCACCCTTAATCACCATGCCACCTGCTGGCCTATTTCCCATTTCTTTCTTTCTTTCTTTTTTCGGAGAGGTTTTTTGCTACAGGGCACGTGCACTCACCAGAAAGTCAGAGAGAGACAGAAAGACAGAGAGACAGCGAGACAGAAAGTGAGAAATCACCCCCCAGAGGGGATGGCCACACTGCAATCTCTTCTCCATTCTAATCTTGGGATCTTGGGCACACATGCACACGCGCCCGGTGTGAGTTTAAGCCACTGGTTTCAGGACTGGAACCACGGTCGACAACATGGGAGTCCAGTGACATAGCCATTACGCCAACTGCTGGTCCCTCCCATTTCTTAGATGAGAAAACCAAGACTCAGAAAGATTAAGTAACTTGCCCGCAATCAAACAATGATAGATATTAGATTTGAACTCAGGTTAGACTTAGTCCAAAGCTCGGGTTCTCATTCACTATACCTTTCAGGTATACCTGTGTACAGAGGGTCGTGGTAATGTGTACATTTCAGAGGAGAGTGCTGAGGTGTCTTGAATGGGTTAACACCAGAGTCTTCAGGGAAGGAAATGAGAAATGTGAGCTTAAAGATGAAGAGATCTGGGGTGATTTAGCAGCCCAAGGGTGGCTGCTACATCATCTTACAATCTGGATGCAAGTAAATACAGAGCCATTGTGAAGAGCCCGAGCTGCTGGCTACTATCTCTCAGTGTAACAAGAGAGGTTCCTTTAAACTGGAAGATAAAAGCCAGCACTTCCTAGTAGGGCAAAAGATTAAATAGAAATGATTAAAATCCAAGGAAAAGGTGAAATCTGTAAGAAGAGGTGCTAGACCATCCTCCCGTCAGATAATATAGCAACTGTTCTATAACTGGGAAGCGCTCTAACTCTGGGAGCTGCCAGTAAATGGCTTGGGGCTGGATTTGATTGTTTCTGGCTGCTAAGCTCGAGAGCCACCAAGCCAGTTTGGAGTCATTAGCTGCAGCTTGCTGCGTCTGACAGAACAGGGAAAAAGAACCAGGGTGGAGGGGGGCAGACTGGCAGAGTCAAGAAAAATAGGGACCTCGTTTCCTTTGTTTCAGTTTGCCTCCTCAGCAAACCTAATACAAGTGATTATCCTCTCTCTTCTCTGTCTGCAAATGCTCCTACCTCCTGAGTTTTTCTAACAGCACTTAACACATTGTAGTCGTCCTGACTTAAAAAAAAAATCAAATTGGGGCTGGATAGTGGCGCAGTAGTGAAAAACAAGATGCTCTGCAGGGCTGACCCACATGGGAAGGTTCTAGATTCACCTCCGGAAACCTCACTGAGTACATCGCGGCCATGTCCAAGCCAGTATTATGGGGCTGGCTGCGGTTGGGGGTAGACGTGGCATCAAGAGCCCCTGGGGTGCCATCTCTCCATCTCTTTCTCTCTGACCCTTTTGTTCAAGGAAGAAAGAAATAAACTTTTAAAATAAAAATAAATAGGTAGGACCAGCCCGTGGCATGGTGGTTAAGGTGGCTAGATCCCACATGACTAACTGTGTGGTTTGAGTCCAAACCAGCTGCTTAGAAAACAATGCTGGGCCTGTGTGCATGCCTGCCCAAAAACCTGAAAGGAGGAGAGATGGGAAGGGATTGTAGCGTGACCATCCTCATTTAGGATGCTTTCTCACTTTTCCTCTCTCTCTGTCTCTGTCTCTCTCCAGTGAGTGTATGTGCTTTCTGGCAAATTAAAAAAAAAATAGTGAAAATAGGGGTCCAGCAAGTGACATAATGGTTAAGGCACTGGACTCCCACACGGTCAACTGTGGTTTGAGTCCTGAATCCAGTGGCTTGAAAATCATGCCAGGCTTGTGTGCATGCATGCCCAAAATTCCAAGGAGAGAATGGAGAAGGGATAGCAGCATGCCCAGCCCCCATGGGGAGAGTGATTTCTCACTTTCCCTCTCTGTCTCTCATTAGTGAGTGCATGCAACCCATGGCAAAAACCTAAAAAAAAGGCAAAAAACAAAAAAGTAAAAATAAAATAATTGTGATCCTTTGTAAAGTCAGGCTGCAAATACTTTGACACTCCTCCCCTGGAGAGCTAGGGATCTATGCCCCTCCTCTCTAATCTGGGCGGGCCTGTGACTGCTTCAATCTCAGCGCACGGTGAAAGTGACACTATAATACGTGACTTCCGAGGCCAGGTTATACAAGGCCATGCTTCCTCCACCTTGTACACAGGAACACTCACTCTCAGAAACTGGAGCTGTCCCAGGAGGAGCTGGCCTACTCAGAGGCCACCGTGCTAGAGGGGCTACGTAGATGCGAACGCTCCTGTTGATGGGACTCGCTGAGCCCAGCCTTTGAGTCATCCCTGATGCCAGACGTGGGAGTGAAGCCGTCTTGGGCTCTCCAAACCAGCTCACCTGTCACCAGGTGAACTCTGTCAGTCAATGCCACATGGAAAGGAATAGCCACACAGCTAAAACCTGGCTGGATTTCTGATCCCTGAAATCCTGCAGTATTATAAAGTGCCTGTTGTTTCAAGCTACTAAATTTCAGAGTGGTTAGGTAGCAGCCAATGGCTGGAACATCTTTCCCCAGCACCATGTCCCCTCCCTGCTCCTGTCCCTCTTGCTCCCTCACTTCACAGCCATGTTTCTCAGAAGCTCCACTCATATCAGAATGCTTCAGCTCTAGCTCAAAGGTCTCTACCGCAGGGAGGCCATGCTCACATCCTCAGTTATCTGCTCTTCGGAGGAAGGGCTTATCACAGGCTCTATTTATATATGTGTGATTTGTTGAATAGTGTCTTTCTTCCTCAGCAGATTGTGAGCACCAAGGGCTTGGGGACTGGGTCTCCCTGCATCTCCTTGAACGGCATATAGGAGGCTCTCAGTAATCAGTGGCTCTCATGAATGAATGAGTGAGTGAATTAGTGAATGGGTGAGTAGGTATACTGAGACTCCTGGTAAGAAAGTACTTTCCGGGGTCTGGGATGAATGGAGCACACCTGCCAGCACATTCAATTCTGCACAGCAAACGTTCTTGAGCAGTGCTTTCAGGCCAGTGCTGGGGATTCAAAAGTCAGCAAGATGTGGTACCTGCTCTGCGGAGGGGTGGGGAATGCAGCCTCACAAGTACAAAATTTCCCACTGTGCTGGCAGCATGTGGAATGCATGCTGTGGGTGTGCTGAGAGGGGACTCCTGCCCTTGGATGGTAGTGGAGGCGAAGCAACGTGGGAACGAGGAAAAGGCTTCTCAGAGCCGGGGCATTTAAACTGATCCTTGAAGGAGGAACTGGAGTCATCTGGATGGGACAATGAGAGAAACACATTTCCAGCAGAGGGACAGCACAAATAAGGGCATGGGGTAGTGGCACGGAAGGTGGTTGGGACGAGGCAAGCGGACGGGGAAGGCTGCCTACACTACCCTGAGGAGCTTTGTTTTATGGGCAGTGGGGAGTCAGCGGTGGGTGTAGTACAGGTGACTTGGTCACGCCTGGGTTTTAAACAGAGTACTCTGGATGGCAGCCCCATCCAGAGGTGAGTGAGACTAGGAGTCCTGGTAAGAAACTGTAGTAGGGCTGGCTCAGTAGCCCAGTAATGTGCTGCTCAAGGGAGGCGCTGCCCCTCAGATGGTATGGTGGTTAAGGTGCTGGATTCCCACAGGGCTGACCATGGTTCAAGTCCCAGATCTGGCGGCTTGCTTTCTCACGTTCCTTTTCTCACTCTCACTCTGCCTCTCTCTGGTAAAATTAAAATATAATTATAATAAGTAAAGCAAAATAATTGTTAAAAATAAGAGAGGCAGAGTCGCCCACATGGTGACTGTGGTTCAAATCCCCAGCCTGGTCACCTGAAACAGTCTGAGAACACATATGAATCTCCAGGATCTGATGAGATGGAGGACCAGAGGAAGGGATGCAGCCTGACCAGACTGTATGGAGGATGCTCCTCTCTCTCACTCTCACATGCACGTACACATGTTCTGTCATAAATAAAGGGGGAGAAATGGGGCCAAGTGTGACACAGCATAAAATGCAACGCTCTGCAGGGCTGTCCTACATGGATCTGGGTTTGCATCTGGAGACCTCCCTGAGGATGCTGGGTACGTACATGGCCATGATCCAGGGCTGGCCGGGGCAGAGGTTGGGGGTGAATGGCAATGTCAGGGCTATTGGGGGTGCTGGCTCTCTGTTGTTCTTGCTTATGGAAGAAATAACCACAAAATAAACTTTAAGAGACGATTGTAGGAATGTGAGCAGGAGAGGATGGGGCCCTTAACCATCTGTGGCAGGATGGATGGAGAGGAAGAGTCACGTCTAAGGAGTGGCGAGGAGGGAAATGACTAGGAATTGTGGCAAACTAGAAGTGAGAGAGAGGGGCGGCCAAGAATGACGCCCAGGTTTCTGGTTTTTGTCAACCAAACAGAAGGCAATGTGGCCAACTGAGACAGAAAACCTAGGGGAGGCTATTGGTTCAAGGGGGCAGCCCGAGCACAAATGACCACTGCTCTGCCTTAAGAGACTTAAAATGACAGGATATACAATATATATATATTTTTTTTTTTTTTGAGAGAGATTTTTAGTGTAGGGTGTGTGCTCACCAAAGAGATAGAGAGACAGATAGACAGAGAGACAGAAAGTGAGAAACCACTCCCTGTGGGGGTGGCCATACTGTAATCCCTTCTCCTTTCAGAGGAGTTTCAAGCCTTAGAGTCTGGGACTCCAATTGTGGTCGGCCATGTGGGAATCTAGTGCCTTAACCACTACACCACCTGTGGGCCCCAGGATATATATTTTTAGAACCATGAAATTGTAACAAAACTGAAAGACAAACGAGATTATTACTGGGTCAGAAACACTGAGGAATTCCTGGGAATAAAGAGCAGATGAGATTCCTTGGTGAAGAAATTAGTGCAGAGAAAGCTACAGCCCCAAATGCCAAGGGTGAGAACAACTGCCATTCCAGGGCGAGGTCTGCAGGAAAAATAAACTTAGCCAAGTGCAGAGGAAATCCCCACCAGCTATCTTAGTCAACACCTCCCTTCATGTATGAATGGACAACAGAAGAAAATGAAAAACAACTCTATGAAAATAAAAGAGAAGGAATAAATAAAGAGAATAATGAACCCAATATAATTACAAGATCACTCAGGTTACAGTAAAGATCTTTATGAATGCTTTGAATTAATATCAGAGAGTTGTAAGAGCACACTGACTCTGTGCAGTGAGAATAGGAGCCGGATGGTGGTGCAATAGTGTAACGCGACCCTCTGCGAGGCTGGGTTTACATGCGGAGGCCTCCCTGATATGCTGAGTACACAAGTCCATGTTCCAGAGCTGGCCCAGGCTGGGAGTGAACTGTGGCATCAGAACCCTGGTAGAGATGCCTTCTTTCACTCATGGAAGAAAGAAGAAAGAGAGAAAGAAAGAAGAGAGAAAGAAAGAAGCTTTTAAAAAAAACCAACATGGGGTCAGCAGGTGGCATGGTGGTTAAGGTGTTGGATTCTCACATGGCTGACCACAGTTCAAGTCCCAGATCTGGGAACTTCAAACTCATGCCAGGTACACGTGTGTGCATGCCCAAAATCCCAAGAGGAGAATAGAGGAGAAGGGATTGCAGTGTGGTTGTTCTCCCTGAGGGATGATTTCTCTCTGTGTGTCTCTTCAGCAAGCGCATGCACCCTAAAGCAAAAATATGTGTTAAAAAAAAACACAACTTCCCTCTCCCCCCACACCCCCAACCCTCCCAAAAGAACAGGCTGCTGTTAAAAAAGGAATAATTTAAGAACATGAAAGAGTTTTTGAAATTGAAAATAGTTGCCCAAGTTTTCAAAAACTTGGAGAGACTGGATAATAGAATGAACACAGGTAAAGTCTAATCTTTTAATGCAAAAGAAAAAGTGAATGAGATTCCACAAGGTAGAGAACAAAAGATGGAACTTATGAAAGAAAATTAAGAGACATGGGGGAACAGTCCAGGAGGTCCAACATCGATCTAATAGGAGTTTCAGAGAGATGCAACAGGAAGACCAGAGGAGGAAAATAATACAAAAGCCAAAGTAGAAAGTGAGCTGAAAAAAGAAAAATTGAGTTGAAAAGGCCTGCCAAGAGGCCAGCAGGTGGCATAGTGGTTAACGTGCTGAAGTCCCACATGGCTGACTGCAGTTTGAATCTTGGACCCAGCAGCTTGCAATTCAAGCTGAGAGTGTGTGCATGTGTGCCCAAGATCCCAAGAAGAGAGTGGAGGAAAAGGAATTGCAGTGTGGCCATCTCCCCGTGTGTGTGTGTGTGTGTGTGTGAGAGAGAGAGAGAGAAAGAGAGAGAGAGAGAGAGAGAGAGAGAGAGAGAGAGAGAGAGAGATTTCTTGCTTTCTGTCTCTCTGGTGAGCACACATACCCTACAGCAAAAATCTCTCAAGAAAAAAAAAGGCCTACCAAGTTCCAAGCTGGAAAAAATTATGTAAGAGAGAGGGAGAACATGCAGGATGGGGAGAAGTGGGTAAGTCTGGTTTTAAAGAGCCTTTGGGATACCAGGGCAGACACCAGGACCCGCTGGCTGCTAGATCTGTGGAGTTGAGACCCGGTGTGGTGGTCAGGGCTGGAGAGAAACTTGAGAATCACTGAAGAACTTCTCGGGAAGGAAGAGGAGAGCAGAACAGAGGAGAGGACAGGAAAGGAGAGGAGAAGACTGAGATGAGGACCCAGGGAAGACACAGAGCAGCGGGAACCCTTTCCACTCCCATGCGAGGTTTCTTAGATGTTATCTTCCAGAGAGAATCAGCCTAATCAGCCTGCCCTTCTAACCCTTTCCACCCTGGGCTCCCCTGGGCCTGACTGCCCTCTTTTTTTTTTTTTTTCTTTTTGAGAGGTTTTTGCTATAGGGTGTATGTACTTGCCAGAAAGACAGAGAGAAATAGAGAGACAGAAAGCGAGACATCATTCCCCAGGGGGGATGGCCATGCCACAATCCCTCCTCCTCCATTCTCCTTTCGGGATCTTGGGCATGCACGCACACACGCCTGGCGTAAGTTTAAGCCACTGGGTCCAGGACTAGAACTGTGGTTGACTACATGGGAGTCCAGCGACATAGCCATTACGCCAACTGCTGATCCCCTGACTGCCCTCTTCTTTAAGGCCTAAGCCACCTTCCTGGGGGATGGGTTTGTAGTTGACAAGGGTGAAAATTGCTGAGAGGGTTGGGATGGCGGTGGCTCCATTACTCACATTAGTCCATTTGCAGGTGGAAATCACATCTTTAGTCTCACTGAAAGAACCTGTCTTTCCACTGAAGCAGCTCATTCCCAACCACTTAGAAGCAAACAGCGCGTCTAATGGCGGCCGATAACACACCTAATGGAGAGGTAGAGCAGCCAGCCCTCACTCCCTGCTTGGTGCACTCGGGTGGGTGTGGGGAGTAGAGACGGCAGGGAGGGAGGGAGGAAACAAAACCAAGCAAAAAGACTTGATACCATGAGTGGGGGTGAAGATCAGTTCTCCTTGCCTCCCTGACTGCTAGCAGAGGGGTCCTTGCCCCAGAATGGCTGTCATCTGAGCCTCTGAGAAGGAAAGGAGGGAAGGAGGGAAGAAGATTGGAAAACAGAAGATTACGAGGACTGGAATGTGTCTTCTCCCCAAAGTGAGGGCTGATTCTTCTGCTTCTTTCTCCGTGGAGTGATATACTTAGGGGCTGGAAGCCCCTCTAGGACGTACAGATGAATTGACTTTCAAACCTGAAGGTAATTAGTGTGTGGATGTCTCCAGAAATTCTCTACCTCTGTCATCTTGTGTCACACAGGGGAGGGACCTGCATGTATGTCCCTCAGTGTTTACTCTCTTTCTCTCTCACACACACAATTTCTCAATGAGCACATTGCATTTATTCTTCCTCTTTCTCATCTCCCCCCACCCCGGCCCCAGATAACCCAGATCACCTAATCACGTGCCAGGGTCGATTTGTATTTTCCCTGCGGCCTTGCAGAGGGGCCAGAGTAGGAGCCTCAGTAAGGAGGGGGCAGGAGGGGGACATGGGGAGTAGCCAGTGGGTAGTTTTCCCTGGTTGGGAGAGGAGCCAGATGTCATCTGCCTGGGTGACCAGAGATGCCTGGCACCCTGACAGCTCTGGGCATGGGGTGTCCACCCAGAGAGCTGCAGAAGGAGAGGTAACGGATTGTCCTCACCTCAGCAGCAGGCCAGCTCCTTGACAGACTATTCTTGCAGAAAATAAAGCCCCTCTCTACACATGCTGCCGTTGCTGAGGCCGCCACCACTGCGTTAGGAGGGTTAGTGACTGTCCATTAACTCTGGAGAACTGATTCTCACCAGGGCTGTGCTAACAGCTGAGAGCCAGAAAGTGCTGACGTGTGGGGGCAGGCTGGTCCCCCCACCCTGGCTGGGCACTCACAGGGTAAGTCGGCAAGGTCACTGGCAGGGCTCATTCCGCTCTACCCCAGTGCCAATTAGCTAAGGTCTTCCTGAGCATTGGCTGGGCCTGCCACAGATGAGAAACATCATTGTCAGAGAAGCTTGTTTTGTTTTTATATATATATTTTAAAAAAAACCTCTCCAAAGGGCTGAATTTTTCCTTACTGTCCCCTCCTCCAGTTTTTCTAGGAGAGAGATCCTGCTCAGATAGGGTCCGTGGCTCTTGGCTCTTCGCAAGGGATTTTGTTTGGTGAAGCAGTTTCCTGCCCTCTTAGTTGGAGGCAGGAGCCCTCCCAGCTCAGCCACTCTGTCTACACTCATGGATTTTCTGGGGAAATAAGAGAAAGAGGGGTCCTTGAGAAAACACCAGAAATATAAATTGCTTTTCTGGTTCTTGTTGGTCCCTTCCACTTCATTCATGAAATCCAGTTCATCACTAAAAGGTCATTAACTTTTTAAATCAAGTTTATAAGGGACCAGTAGTTGGCATAATGGCTATGTCACTGGCTATGTCCCATGTAGTCGACTGTAGTTCGAGTCCCAGACCTGGTGGCTTAAACTCAATCCAGGTGCGTGTGCATGCGTGCCCAAGATCCCGAGAGAATAGAGAAGGGATTGCGATGTGGTCATCCCTCTTGGGGGTGGATTTCTTGCTTTCTGTCTCTCTGTCTCTCTCTGTCTTTCTGGTGAGCACATGCGCCCTAGAGCAAAAACCTCTCCAAAATAATAATAATAATAAGTTGGTATACTGTATCTGAGAACTGAGGACAGCCTCAGAGAGCCCCACAGAACATAAGGGCTCAGAATCTTATAACTCCTAGAGTCCAACATTCCTACAGATGAGAAAAGGAAGGCCACAGAGGAGAAGAGGTCTGCCTGAGATAGTCAGTGGCAGATCTTGGACCGGAACACAGAGCTCCTGATTCCCAAGTCAAATGCTTTTATTCTGATACATTTGAACATTTCATTCCCTTATTTCACACCCAATTACTGAGTCCTTACTATCTTCCAGGTGCTGTGGGGGAAGGGGGTGTGGAGGGATGCAAAGAGATTAAAAACAACAGAGTCCCTGCCTTCAAGGAGCTGTTTCCCTGGATCTGTGATCCTTGGGGGGGGACAAAACTGTGAGTCAGACTCTCACCCTATATTATCATCTATAGGTGATGATGGAAGAGGCGGGAGCATAAACCTTTCAGTCTTTTAGATTTTTAAGCTGATTCTGGGACCCCAGGGAGGCCAAGGACAAAAGGAATCATGCCAGGCTGGGAGAAGAGAGGGATGGGTGACAATAACCTGGTAACTGCTAGCAGGCCAGTCAGGGGAGAGGAACAATGACAGCAGATCACACTGGGATAGTTGACCAGCCTCCCATCAGGTACACTGTTTTGTTGAGTCCCCTAGACAGTTCAATAGGTGAGAAGAGAAGCTACCTTCTTCTTACTTTAAGAGTGAAAAAACTGGTTCAGAGAACTCAGGAAACTGGCCTGAGCCAGTAAGATCCAGTGCAGAGCCAGGAACTTCTAGTTTAGTGCTCTTTCTGCCACTGGCGGTGGGAAAGTTGTGCTGGGTTGGAGGGTAGAAAGCAGCGGTCAGCCACAGAGATAGGCCGCCTTCCTCTACGCAGTTTTATTTTGATCGCTACATTCTGCCACTCACAGAACTCTGCTCTGGAGAACTGGAAGCACTTTGCAGGCCTGAATGAGCTCATTTAGTACACTCTTGCCAGAAAGAGAGAGCACTCCAAGTGGAGGTTCTGTCTAGGGTCACCAGCATTCAGGCACATAGTGGGAAACAGGACTCAGGGTCCCCCAGTCTTTGCTCTCATGCCCCAAGCAGTGTGACACAAAGCCAGCCTCCTTCCATGAGAGTCAAGAAGGCCACGGGAAAAACATCGAGGTAGCTTCCAGTGCCCTTTCCTTCTTTGGAGAAATGGGCTAATCAGTCTTAAGCGGTCTGGTGTATTCTTTGGCCCAAGGAATTTCTTCTAGAGCAAGAAATCTCAGAGCAGGGGGGACCACAGCCACCCACTGTCATCGGTGGGCCTGTATGGGAGATAGGAGCTTAACGAAGCCCACTCAGGTTTTCCTAGTTTGGCAGAACCCTGATGCAGACTGGGGTACAAGGGAGTCTGGGAGATTCTAATCAGTGTCCCTTGCAACCAATGGGCAGTGTGTCTCAGCGGTGCCTGAGGTCAGGGCCAAGGCCTGGAGGTGTTGGGTCAGGGGCCCAGGTGTCTGTCTTGGCTCCAGTCCCACAAGCCCCTCCCAGTATCCCCAGCCTGCAAGCTGAGGGCTGGGGATGGACGTGGCGCTAGCTCTGATGGAGCAAGCACAGGGTGCGTGCGACCACCAGGGAGTCCCCATCCTTGAGGGCTCCCTTTGCCCTCCCCGGCTCACTCCGGGCTCGGAGCCTAGCTGAGCGCTCCCGCTGCGTCCCCAGACAGCCCCTTACCTGTCCCGCCGCGGAAGGTCCCGCCTCCTTCGCGGAGCTCGGAGGCCCGGCATGGGCCGGAGAGCGACGGTGTCCCCGCCTCGCGGCCGCGGTGGAACTCCCAAGAGGGCTCCTCTGTTCCCGGCCCCGCGTCCCTGC
>NW_006208456.1:2564068-2610587 GCF_000334495.1 Tupaia belangeri chinensis
GATCTGCGGGAAGTCGGGGGGAGCCCAGAGGAGGCGGCAGAGATAGGGGCGCGCAACTGGAACCGGCTTCTCTGGTTTCTGGAGCTGAGTCCTCTTTTCTAACCCTTCTCTACCCTCCACCTGCGCAGCCCAGAAGCGATGGGGAGGCCCTTGGGCTTGTCAAAGCATTTCAGAGTTCCTAGGCTCCCAAGCCCTGAGTTTTAATAATTTATCTGCTCTAAAAAGGAAAACAAATATAGGGTGCCTACTATATACCAGACCCCATGCCAGGTTGCATCTTTCATCCTCATTTCACATTTTATTTTCTGAACAACTCTGATAGGCACTATAATCCCCCCTCCCATGCTCCTGAACGCTCCCAGTTTTACGGATGAGGATGCTCGGCTCCCAGAGCTGAAATTTTGGGGTTTGGAGATGACAGCACTGTGCGGGGTTTGAAGCCCATGGTCCAAAGTTTTGGTCCTAGTGGCCCACTTCCTGCTGTCTAACCTTGGACTTGCTTCTTCAAGCCTCGGATTTCTCCTGGGCAGCATGGGGGAGCTGTATGCACCTCTGAGGGGTCATATGAGGACAAAATTGAGATGTCATGTGTGACATATTGAAACCAAATAGGCCCTGAGGGGGCGAGCATTTCTCTCCCGGTGGGAGACCTGAGAGCTGACTGCTTGTCTCCCCAGCTATGCTGTTCTTTAGCTGCCCCCCCCCACTCAATTTCCTTTTTTTTTTTTTAACCCCCATCTTGAGTGCTAC
Organism: Tupaia belangeri chinensis; assembly: GCF_000334495.1. Taxonomy (NCBI): domain Eukaryota; kingdom Metazoa; phylum Chordata; class Mammalia; order Scandentia; family Tupaiidae; genus Tupaia; species Tupaia belangeri. The sequence continues at coordinate 2,564,819 of NW_006208456.1, forward strand.
AAGTAGATGATGCTATTCTTCAAGCCCTCTCCTGAGGTCTTTAGTCTCACCACAGACCTGGGAGATCAGCAGGGGAGAGTATTCACTCTCCTCTAATTCGTGAGAGGGCACATCTGGTCACTGGAGGAGGGGAGAAAAAGTGAGAAAGCACCCCCATGGCGCATGATCACACAGTAATCCTGTCTCTCCCATTTCACCCTCTTTTCTGGATTTTGGGCATGCACACATGCAGGCCAGGCATATTTTTTCAAACTTCTGGGTCCAGGACTCAAACCATGCAGTCAGCCATGTGGAATCCAGCCACCTTCACCACCAGGCCACCAGGCCAAATGGTTCTCATTTTATGAAGGTAAGCAGAGGCCTGTAAAGAAAACCTCAGAGCAGGCCTCAGCTAGGGCTGAGGCTGGAAGGCACTGGGAATCAGGCTTTGACAGTGGTATTCCTCCTTCTCCCATCCAAGGTTGCTATTGCACACTGCATGGTGGGCTCCAGGACCCCCTCCTCCCACAAGACACCAGGCATACGGAGCAGTTCCCTTTAGCTCCCAGCATGCATGGGAGGAGCCGGGAGAGTGCTCCCATCCTGGGGTTGGAGTCTCCTCCCTTCAAGGCTGGGCAGAGAACTCCCTCAGCCTGTGGCTTATGTCAGGGCTGGTATTGGCGTTTAACTTGTTGGGTGTCAAATGTACTCTTGCTCCTGCTTCTATCAGAGTATAAACCCCTTGAGGCTAAGAAGGCTCTCAGACCACTCATTAGAGGCCCATATAGTATCTGCCCAGACACCTCCCCCCCACACACAGAGGCATGCCAGCATGAGAGAGAGAGAGAGAGAGATTGAGATTTTCCCTTGAGCCAGAATGCCGTCCTGCACCTTTGCTCCCCGCTGGCCTCCTTTTCACAGGGGCTCATGGCCCCTACTTGGCCGTGGCCTCCCTCTGCTTCTCCCCTCCCTCCTCTGGCTTTGCTCCATGCCTGGCCTGCATACGGAATTACTAATTGAAAGGATAATAAAAAGCCAGTGAAGCAAAAGCTGCATATAAATTCCAAATACTAATGTTGATAATTATATGCTGCTGCCTGGAGGGAAAACTCAAAGAGAGGACAGTTGGTGTGGTGTCAAGGGCCCTGGCCTGGACACCAGGAGACCCGATTTTAATCTTGCCTTTGTCATTAATTGGCTGTGTGGCCTTAGGGCGTTAACTAATCTTCCCGGGCCTTTGCTTCCTTAGGAGTCTAGGCCCCTCCAGTAGTTTTGAAGAAACTATATGAGCAATCAGCAGCATATGGGATTTGTGACAGAGAACAGTAGGCTAATGCAGGGCTAGAATTTCTTTTAGGGAAACTGCCTTTTATCTCTTACAAGGCATAGGGTGTGACTCAGGAACTGCAGAAACTGTAAGAATGTGAAGTTTCCATTCCCTCTCTTTATCCCTCCCTGCCTTTCTCCATCAAGCGTTTCCTGCTGTGTCAGGAGAGTCATCCCCTCTGCTAGACACTGAGAATGTGAAGCATAAGCCATTGACTTGACTTGAACTGCTGTCTCCCATGTGGGAGCCCAGCTCCTCAGCCACCATGCCACCCCATTGTCCAGGTCTGTGAACCAGCTGCAGTGAAGGATGGTGGGGTAGGCAGACATGCTGATCAGCAATTCTAACACATCGAGATAAATATTATCATGGAGTAAGTGAAATGTGCACAGAGAAGAAAACAACTAGCTCTTGGCCAGCAAGTGGTGTGGTAATTAGGTGCAGGACTCCCATGTGGCTCACTATGGTTCGAGTCTGAATCCCAGACTGGTGACTTGCTTTCTCACTTTCTCTCTGTTTTTCTCTGGTGAGCACACAAGTCCTATAGGAAATTTAAAAATAACAATAATTAATAAAATAAAGACTTAAGAAAGAAAAACAAAAACAAAAACAAAAACCCTAGCTCTACCCAAGAAAGTCCCCAGAGACTTCCTGGAGGAGGTAACATTTGGGTTGAGTTTTATTAAAGGATGAGCCATTCACCAGACATGCCAGAGAGGAAGGAATTGGGTAGAAAGGCTGGAGCAAAGAGATGAAGCTGCAGAATTGGTAAGAAAGGTACGAACGGGGATCAGAAAAGAGAAGACGGGAACTTGAGGGCATGGTGGTGCCCTCCCTATGGCAAAAGCCAATGGACCTGGAGAAGATGAGCACTTGAGCAAAGCGGAGTCAGCGGGGTGGGGAGAGGGGGTAGATTTAAGACAATTTTGGGTGAGGACAGAGAGGAGACCTTCACTATGGGGAAGGGGACAAGGCATCAGGGTAATCTTGGGGCTTCCTGTTTCTGGGAAGCTGATGCTGCCTACGAGGGGCCAGCGGGACAGGCAGCTCTGCCTACCCTGGGCAGTGCTGCTGAGAGCAATGAGCTTCTCAGTTTGTGGAATGTTATATACTCCTTTTCCATTTTATTTTCACTTTAGTTTGTAGGAATATTTCTCAAGCCCCCCTCCCCCAAACCTTCTCATCTTACCTTGATTGTTTTCATGGAAAAGAGAAAGGTCCGGGGCTTGGATCGGGAGAGCTGAGTGGAGCAGAGCAGTCCTGGAAGCCCATCTGAAGGAAGCAGCAGGTATCTTCTCTGGGACCAGAGCAAGGTCCATTGATAAAGGGCAAAGCGGGCACTGGGCAAGACCTGGGAGAGAAGTCCTCAAGCTCTGTTCACCTCCTACCCCTCTGACTTCCCTGAGCAGAGTCTGACACTGGGGCCAGCTGGGGTGTTGCAGCAACAGTGCGATGCTCTGGGATGCGGGCCCCACCTGGCAGGTTCCAGTCTGCGTCCCAGCGTCTCCCTGTACGCGCTGGTGTGCGCGTGTCCGTGACTCAGACTGGCCGAGGCTGGGCAAGGATCGCGCTGTGAGAACCCTGTTGGGAATGGCTGTCTCTCTCTCTCTCTTTCAGGAGAAACAAATAAGTAAGACATTTCCATGTTTTCTAAAAAAAAAAAAAAAAAAGAAAGAAAGAAAAGAAAAGGAAGAAAGAAAAGAAAAAAAAAAAATCCAACACCGGTGGGTTCTGTTTTTGTCAGAGTCAGCTCAGGCTACTAATCTCTTTCCACCAGGGGACTTCCCTTCATAAGCTTTTTCATGCATAAACCCTTAGTTCTCTCTCTCTCTCTTTTTTTTTTAAACAAGGAGTTGATTTCCACAGTTCCTTAGGGAATGTAAATTAGCAGGAAACATAGGGAGTTCTGCTTTACCGTTGTTTTGATGGACCCCATGTTGGAAGAAATGCTCTTTTTAAGGATCATATCACACACTGTTCCTGGGCCCAGTGGATCCAGTACCTCTCAGTGAAGCTCATGGTCAGGACCACGTGGCTGTGTCCCACACAGCCTGTGTCATGGGAAGGTCAGTCTGCCAGAGGACAGGGACAAGTGGGCCGTAGGCTGCCCATCAGTCCAGTCCTGCTCTCGTCAACAGGCTTCAGGAGGACACATTCCCAAGGAGGGTGCCTTTGTGGGATCAGCAGGCAGTGCAAATAAATTCTTTATTTTTAGTTTTAATTTTTCTGTAATTATTATTTTTAATTTGACCAGAGAGAGAGAGAGAGAGAGGATGAGAGAGAGAGAGGGAAAGTGAGAAAGCAAGCCAGGTCTGAGACTCAAACCACAGCCAGCCAGGTGGGAGTCTAGTGCCTTAACCACCGTGCCCACTTGCCAGCCCCAACTGGAAATGAATTTTGATTCTGGGTGCAAGAGAGAACCCTGGACATCTCACTACTTCTGAGTCAGGCCATTTGGTTAGAGGCAAAGGGGTCCACAGTCAGTCTCTGAAACTTCTCCTTTGGGGGACTTTGGAAGCACATGCCCACAGCTGCTGGCTTCTCTTCGCAGGAGATTGTACAACTGAGGATGAGACATTTCTTGGGAAGCAAATTACTGTGCCAGGGCAAGAGGATGGGAAAAGTTCTCAGCACTAGTCCTGCCCCGCTCCCCACTCTCCCACCAGGCTCACGCGTCCCCAAGCCTGGGCAGGAGAGGAGGTAAGTTAGCGTGACACTGAGAGGCAGAAGCAGAGCGCAGGTGGAGGAACACAGGAACGGCAGTCTGCATCGCTCAGAGCTCCAGCAGTAACTCTGCCATCCACAGGCTGCCTCGGGGGCATGTGAGCATTTGCTCACTGGCAGAGCAACCTGCACGGTTGGCACTTCCCCACTTTTCCAGAGCAGGAAAGTGTGAGCGTGTGTGTGGGTGGCTGGCAAGCAGACTGAAGGGGTCTTTCACTTGCGGCGATGACACAATAAAAATGAATGGGAAAATAAAAATGTTTCATATTTGCCTTACACTTGATGGTTTTTAAAGCATCTGCCCAGGCATGATCTCATTTCATTCTCATAAGCATTTATAAGTCCTGGTTTACAGATGAGGAAAATGAGCTGCAGAGAAGTTCAGTGACTTCTAACTTGGAAAAACAGTCAGAGAGCAACACCCAGCCAAAGCAAAGAGCCATGAAACAGACATGTGATTCCGCCTTCTCCCTGGCCTTGAAGCTGCAGCCGGCCAGGTGGGGTCTGCAAAAGGCAGCCTTCTTTGTCTTCCCCTGGGTGGTGATCTCTGACTTCCCCCCTCTCTTTCTCTCTCCAGGGAGCACCCACAAAAAATGAAAAAAGATTTTTCTCCCTCTCTGTGTAGGCAGACACCTGTGTGTGCCTCTGTGCTGCGTGTGTCCATATTTCTGGTGTGCAGGTGAGAGAGAGAGGACCCTTCTCTCATTTCCGTTTCAATGTCTGGGGAGGCAGGAAGCTGGAAGGCAAGAGGGTTATTGAAACTAAGCAAGTCTTCCTACGGAAGTTGGAGGCATTTTTATAATCCTCAGACCAGGACAAGGAAAAGAGAGCCCATTCCGAGTGCCAGAGAGAGAGAGAGGATGAGAGAGAGAGAGGGAAAGTGAGAAAGCAAGCCAGGTCTGAGACTCAAACCACAGCCAGCCAGGTGGGAGTCTAGTGCCTTAACCACCGTGCCCACTTGCCAGCCCCAACTGGAAATGAATTTTGATTCTGGGTGCAAGAGAGAACCCTGGACATCTCACTACTTCTGAGTCAGGCCATTTGGTTAGAGGCAAAGGGGTCCACAGTCAGTCTCTGAAACTTCTCCTTTGGGGGACTTTGGAAGCACATGCCCACAGCTGCTGGCTTCTCTTCGCAGGAGATTGTACAACTGAGGATGAGACATTTCTTGGGAAGCAAATTACTGTGCCAGGGCAAGAGGATGGGAAAAGTTCTCAGCACTAGTCCTGCCCCGCTCCCCACTCTCCCACCAGGCTCACGCGTCCCCAAGCCTGGGCAGGAGAGGAGGTAAGTTAGCGTGACACTGAGAGGCAGAAGCAGAGCGCAGGTGGAGGAACACAGGAACGGCAGTCTGCATCGCTCAGAGCTCCAGCAGTAACTCTGCCATCCACAGGCTGCCTCGGGGGCATGTGAGCATTTGCTCACTGGCAGAGCAACCTGCACGGTTGGCACTTCCCCACTTTTCCAGAGCAGGAAAGTGTGAGCGTGTGTGTGGGTGGCTGGCAAGCAGACTGAAGGGGTCTTTCACTTGCGGCGATGACACAATAAAAATGAATGGGAAAATAAAAATGTTTCATATTTGCCTTACACTTGATGGTTTTTAAAGCATCTGCCCAGGCATGATCTCATTTCATTCTCATAAGCATTTATAAGTCCTGGTTTACAGATGAGGAAAATGAGCTGCAGAGAAGTTCAGTGACTTCTAACTTGGAAAAACAGTCAGAGAGCAACACCCAGCCAAAGCAAAGAGCCATGAAACAGACATGTGATTCCGCCTTCTCCCTGGCCTTGAAGCTGCAGCCGGCCAGGTGGGGTCTGCAAAAGGCAGCCTTCTTTGTCTTCCCCTGGGTGGTGATCTCTGACTTCCCCCCTCTCTTTCTCTCTCCAGGGAGCACCCACAAAAAATGAAAAAAGATTTTTCTCCCTCTCTGTGTAGGCAGACACCTGTGTGTGCCTCTGTGCTGCGTGTGTCCATATTTCTGGTGTGCAGGTGAGAGAGAGAGGACCCTTCTCTCATTTCCGTTTCAATGTCTGGGGAGGCAGGAAGCTGGAAGGCAAGAGGGTTATTGAAACTAAGCAAGTCTTCCTACGGAAGTTGGAGGCATTTTTATAATCCTCAGACCAGGACAAGGAAAAGAGAGCCCATTCCGAGTGCCTACCCTGTATCCAACACTTACATTTTAATCCTCAAAATGATTCTATTAGGTTGTTTTTAATCAAGGTGCATGGAGGTTCAGCTAATGTGCCAGCTTCATACATTCAGCGGATCGGAAGCCAAGTCTGTCTGATGCTGAAGTCGGTATTTTTTCCATTCTCTTCCCCAGCAACTCTACTTAGCCCCATCATTGTCCAAGGGACTGGGGCACTTAATGAGGCAGCAGGAAATGAAGCAAGAGGAAGCAACTTCTGAGTGTAAAAGGACACGCTGGGTATGTGTCCCAGCAAGGTGGAAGTGGAATGACACCTGCTCCCCAATTCTCTGCTGAGTCAGGAACCCATATGCGGGGGTCTTCAAAAAGTTCATCGAATTGCATATTATGAAAATAAAAAAACTACATATGGATTTGAAAGTACTTTTTGCTTTCAAATAAACTTGTACTTTAATTCAATTTTCCCACAAGTTTGTTGAAGTCCCTTCAAACTTGCCACATTAAAGGCTAAGGATTTTAATGTTCTTTCTTTGCTTATTTCTCTTTTGCTTTTCCTCAGTTTTCCTAATATTACTTTTGAAGATCCCGGCCTCACTTGGCTGAGCTAAGAGGACCCCAGAGTGAATGGGGGAGAGAGGGAGGGGCAGGGGAATGGCATCCTGGGGTCAAGGGCTAGCAGGGTGCCAATGGAGAGAAAGTAGACATCCCAGGACGAATCCAAGACTCTCGGGCTGCTGTCACCCTCTTACCAGAACCGCACTCCTAAGAGTTCTTTTATTCATGTACCTTGGGAGGCAGGAATTTGTGTGTGTGTGTGTGTGTGTGTGTGTGTGTGTAAAGGGAAGGGGAGCAGTCCTCAAAGGCTAACCCACTTGCAGTTATCTACCAACCTCTAGTTACTCATGGTCCCAGCAGCATTTGGGGCACCCACGGAAGGCCCTGCCTCACAGGCACGCGCTTGGTCCCACTGCAGCCTTCGTCCCACCTCTTGTCCGTACCCTGCGGTACAATCGTCTCCCTCTCCCTTCCAAGCCTGTCTTGCAGCACAGACTCTGGGCCTTGGCCGTACTGCAGTGGCAGAGCCCTGCCGTGTCCATCGCATGTCAGCATCAAGGTGGAAGGCACACCCTGCTGGATGGGGCACTGGGAGCTAACCAGAGAGAGGGCCAGCAGAGAGATGGGTAGGTGGTTGGATGGTAGACTTTTCTGAAAGCCCACCATGTGCCAGGAACTGCGCTGAGGGTTTTATATGCATTGTCTCAACGAATCATCTAACTATAAGAAGTAATTTGCATTGATTCTCAAATTAGTTTATAGGTAGAAGACCTTGTACTTAGATGCTTTATATACTGTTCCTTCTTTTTTTTAGAGAGAGAGATTTTTGCTATAGGGTGTGTGTGCTTGCTGGAGAGAGGGAGAAGTAGAGAGACAGAAAGCAAGAAATCATCATTCAGGGAAGATGGCCGTGCTGCAACCCTTTCTCCTCCATTCCCCTCTTGAGACCTTGGGAACGCACACACATGCACCCGGCATGAGCTTTAAGCCACCAGGTCTGGGTTTCAAACTGTGGTCAACTATGTGGGAGTCCAGTGACATAACCATTACGCCATTTGTTGGTCCCTCCAGTTAGGTTTCTTATTTTTTTTTAAGTAATTATTTATTTAATTTTATTTATTCTTTTTTTTCTTTTGAGAGAGAGGTTTTTGCCATAGGGCGTGTGTGCTCGCCAGACAGAGGGAAAGACAGAGAGATAGAAAGCAAGAAATCACCCCCCAGGGGGGATGGCCACGCCGCAGTCCCTTCTCTGTTCTCCTCTTGGGATCTTGGGCGTGCACGCACACGCCCCTGGCATGAGCAAGAAATCACCCCCCAGGGGGGATGGCCACGCTGCAGTCCCTTCTCCTCTGTTCTCCTCTTGGGATCTTGGGCACGCACGCACACGCCCCTGGCATGAGTTTCAAGCCACCAGGTCCAGGACGCGAACCGCGGTCTACTACATGGGAGTCCAGCAACATAGTCATTATGCTAACTGCTGGTCCCAATTTTATTTATTGTTAATTTGAACAAAGAGAGAGAGAGAAAGAGAGAGAGAGAGACAGAATGAGAAAGCAAGCCACCAGGTCCAGGACTCAAACCGTGGTTGGCCATATGGGAGTGTCCAGTGCCTTAGTCATCACGCCAATTGCTGGTCCCCTCCATTTACTCTTTTCTTTGAGAAGTTTTTGCTACAGGGCGTGTGCGCTCGCCAGACAGAGACAGAGAGATAGAAAGTGAGAAATCATCCCCCGGGGGAATGGCCACACCACAATCCCTTCTCCTCCATTCTCCTCTTGGGATCTTGGGCATGCACGCACACACGCCTGACATGAGTTTAAGCCACCGGGTCCGGGACTCAAACCATGGTCGACTACATGGGAGTTCAGTGACATAGCCATTACGCTAACTGCTGGTCCCTCCGTTTACTCTTAATGATACTCCATTCCTTGTGCACTAGGAGAACAATTATTGCATTGATCCCCAACCCTTGCCTGAGAAGGTACTGTGGGGGCTAGCAGAAATACCAGGATTCTTGGCATCAGCCAGGTGGAGTTCAAGTCAGGGTAGGTTTGTCAATACATGTTTGTCCTTTTTGGGAAAGCAATTTGGAGCTAGGCATCAAGGGGCAGTGGAACTTCACTATTGGGAATCCATCCTAAGGCATACTGATAGGTAACATTCACTATTCCAACTGCTTTAGGTAAATTGTCTTATTTAGTTCCACCAACCTCAGGAGATAGGTACTAGTGTCACCACTGCTATACAGAAGTAAAAACGGAGACACAAGATGTGCCCAAGGTTATGTGTATGAATAGAGTTAAACCCAGATTCCAACCTAGGCTGCCTGGCTCCCAAGTCACAGTCTTCAACCCTACACCTTACTGTAAGGTTTGCACACGAAACTGGCCACCACAATATTAATGATCATTATGAAAATTCTGGAACATATATAAATGTCCAGAAAACAGGGCAATGAGTAAACAAATTTAAGTAACCCTTTTTAGAGCTTACAATACCATAGAGGAAATGCTCATGTTATAATATGAAGTGGAAAAAAGTAGGTTACAAAATTGCACATAAGAATGTAACCACAACTATGCAAAAAGCCCAGGGGAAAAAAAAAAAACCCAGGAGGAATTTGAACAAAATGCTATTAAGAACTGTCTCTCATTGAAGACAACTGTGGTTCATTTAGATGTTTCTCTTTATCCTTTTTAAAATCAATTTTCCAAACTCTGCAATATACATGCATTACCTTAAAGTTAAGATTATTTTAAAAAAATCTGCTATAGGGTGTGTGTGCTCACTGACAGGGTAAGGGGAGAAAACACCCCTCAGGGGGCATGGCCACACCACAATCCTTTCTCCTCCGTCCTCCTTGTGGGAACCTGGGTGCACACACACCCAGTGTGTTTTTCAAGCCACAGGGTCCAGGACTTGAATTGAGTCGTCGGCCACGTGGGATCCAGCTGCCTTAACCACCACGCCACCATTTGGTCCACCTTTAATTATTTTAAAGCTTGAATAAAAATAAATATTTATTGAGTGACTGATGTGATACCTTGGGTCCCTTTTGAAGACTCATCTCCTCTATCGTTACTTGCAGGGGGAACAATGGTGGGATATAGGGGTGACCGCTACCCCTAGCCTGCCTCGGTGGGAGAATTATAGTAAATGAGGTCACATTTCTAAAGGATTGTGTTCTCCTTATAGCCCTAGCGATCCTCACTGAGGAAAAAAAAACTGGCGAAAAAGGAAGCAGCAGGGAGGATGCAGAGAGTAGGAAACATAATGGCAAGACAGAAGGAGGAGGCAGAGGAGATGGCTTGGAGACGAAAGGGGAAGAGATAAAGGAGAGCTGAAACCTCAGAAGGGTCAGGAAGCTGGGAGGTAAGAAAGTGAATGAGTGATGAGGCAAGATAAAGAGAGGGCAGAAAAGAGGGCCAGCTAGAGAGAGACTACATAGCTAGCTGGTAAGAGATTTCATTCTTTTCATCTGCTGAGCTTCCTGCTAAGCTGCAGTGCTTTGCCCCAATGTTACAGAAACTGTTTTCTGCAGTTAAATGCTGCTTATATGTAGCGAAAGTCTTTCCCCTGGCTCCTTGTAACTTGAATCTCTCTCCCGGTTGCCTGGCCATACCCCAGTCCTCAAGGCTCCAACCAAGAAGGACCTCTCTGGACTGGGGTCACCACAATTTGCAAGAAACAAATAGACCTACACAAACTGCAGTTGAACCAGTCACTTCTGGAAGCTTTGGTACCACTGGACTTGAATCAAGACATAAACACCGGGATTAACGCCCAGCTGTCCTGGAGCAGTGTACAAAGACTGCCTAGAGCTTGTGGTTTATAAAACTGAAGTTTTAAAACAAATTTTGGAGCAGTGAGATCTGCAAGGATCATCTTGTGGAATCCAACCACAGAGAGAGAAATGGTACCCAGAGAAAGAAGACTTGACTGAGGCCATTAGCTTGTTGGCATAGGAATCTGCATTTGCACTTAGGAGTAACATTTGTGTTTTTAAAGGGTTGCGATCTTGATCACCCTCATTTCATCCTCATAACATGCATTGGGTTAGGTGACCCAGGAATAAGCTCTAGTTTACAGGCAAAAAGCAGTAGACCAGAGGGGTTGTGAGCAGGTCTCTCGGCCTCAGGCAGGTAGAGTTCAAGTCATGGTAGGTTTGTCAATACATGTTTGATCTTTTTTGGAAGGCACCATACCTAGCACCTATAAAATAATTTGAGAATCAATGCAAATTATTTCTTATAGTTAGATGGTTCATTGAGACAATGCATATAAAACCTTAGCACAGTTCCTGGCACATGGTGGGCTTTCAGAAAAGTCTACCATCCAACCACCTACCCATCTCTCTGCTGGCCCTCTCTCTGGCTAGCTTCCAGTGCCCAGCCCAGCACAGTGTGCCTCCCACCTTGATGCTGACATGAGTGCAGTATGGCCGAGGTCCAGGGTTCGTGCTGTAATAACAGAGGTTTGGGAAAGAGGGAGACGATTATACAGTGGGGCATGGATGAGGGGTGAGATATCTCTATGGCGAATGCTGGCTTTGGCCTTGGGGCTCAAATGCACTCTTCTCAAGAACATGAACAGGGTTTTTTTTTTTTTTTTTTCCTTGGCCACACACATTCTGGAGGAACTTTCAGCCATGGGAAGTCAGGAGCAATTTCAATTTCTGCAGTTTGGTGGAGCCCTCAGGCCAAGTGCCTCCTTGGGACAGCACAGCAAGTACTAGAGGCCTAGAGTGGGTATGTGCTGGTTTCTACTGTGATGTTCTGTGTCTACTGTGAAATCACTGTGCGTGAGGCCTTCAGCCCATTATCATTGGTAACCACTGGTGGAGTGTGTATTGTATATGGAGACAGGTAGGATCTGGGGATATGAGAAGATGTGCAAGTCCTCAAAAAGTTCACATGAAAATATATATTATGAAAAGCTAGGGACCAGCAGATGGCATAACGGTTACATTGCCGGACTCCCACATAGTCGACCATGAGTCAAGTCCTGGATGTGGTGACTTAAAACTCACACTAGGGGACCAGCAGGTGGTGTGGTGGTTAAAGTGCTTGGACATTCCCACATGGCTGACCATGGTTTGAGTCCTGAACCTGGTGGCTTGCTTTCTCACTTTCCCTCTTTCTCTCTGTGTGTCTCTCTCTGGTCAAGTTAAAATAAATAAATGAATAAATAAAATTTAAAAAAAAATCACACCAGGCGTGTGTGCATGTGTGCCCAAAATCCTGAGAGCAGAATGGAGGAGAAGGGATTGTGGCATGGCCATTCCCCTTGGGGGGTGATTTCTTGTTTTATGTCTCTCTGGTGAGTTCACGCACCCTATAGCAAAAATTTCTCTCTAAGAAAAAGAAAAGACAAAAAAAGCTCTGCTTGAATTTCAATTGTTTTGCACCAAAAGAAGCTCCAACTTTGATTCCATTTTTCCAAAAAAAATTTTTTTAAAGAATTATTTATTTAATTTTATTCATTCATTTAAATTTGATGAGAGAGAGAGAGAAAGTGAGAAAGCAAGCCACCAGGTCCAGGACCAAAACCATGGTCAGCCATGTGGGAGTGTCCAGCACCTTAACCACCACGCCACCTGCTGGTCCCCTCTTCAAAAATTTTAAGGAAATTTCATAAGCGAGACAGGAAGGCAGAGAAACAGAGATAGTATCCCCAACAGGATCCTGATGCTACAGCCACCCCTCAGCATTCAGCCACCCCTCGGATCATGGTCATGCAACCTCATGGGCCTGCACGTTACGGGCGCACATTTGCATGGTACTGTCAGGGATGTCGCCACACTTGAGCTAGGAACCTTCACATGTAGGATGGCTTCACGAGGTATTGTTTTTCAGTGCTCTGCCACCCTGTTCATCAGAGACAGGATTATTTCAGCCGGAAGGCCATATTCATGTAAGTAAGAGATGACAAGTCCAGGTTCTCTCGCAGTGCCTTGACTTTGCATGTACTATTCCACTTCCTTGGAATCCCTTACACCTCCCAACTCAGGTTCTTAGAAGCTTGGCTCAGGTGCTTCCTCCTTGGTATCTTGCCAGTCTCTCAGCCTGGGTGAACTGGCCCTCGTCTGGCTTCCTGAAATAGCCTCCCTCGCCCAGCATTCAGTGCACCGTTATTGTACATCTTCCTTGTCTCTCGCTCCACTGACTGAGTTCCTGGGAGAAAGAACGACTGTATTTTCTGTCCCCAGTACCTAGTCTGTGTCTGACACAAGTAGACACTTCTACTTGTTTAATTAGGAAAATAGATATTTGTTGCATCGGGAAAAGGTATTTGTTGGTTCTGTTTCTACTGCCTCTTATTGGCTCAAGGTTCCTTAGCAATCTAACATACTGGGGTTGCATGTCTGCCATCTAAGGCATTACCTTCAGTGACCTGGGCTCAGCTTCATTGAGGCTAGATGTGAATTCACTTAGTTGGGAGGGAAACCGCCTTATTATCTCTCTCATCCTTAGAGGCCAAACGACTACTTGAGCTTGATCAACAGTGGGGGGCCTGGGACTTACTACATGTCTTTGTTAGAATGTCCACAGTTGGTAGGAGGCCAGCGGAACACCTGCCCACTCTAAACAAGGTCCAACCCATTTACCTGATTGTCAGGCAGGTGAGGCTGGGTAAGGTCAGCCACTCAGCAACACAGATACAGATGCTTAGGAAAGTAAACTAGCTAGCGTGTTTGCAGGTTAGAATGGCAAGGAAAGTTGGTGGAAATAGACATTCCAAGAACCTGCCAGGCTTTTAATAATGCCAAAGAAGAGCTTGGAACAGCTGGAGCAAAAAGATAAGAAACACATTTATTTCCTCTGCCTGGACCACATACTTCCTCACATTCCCCACCCCTAGATCTTGTGTTTTACTATTAGAAAACAATTGGTTGCCTCTCTCGGGCAAGGTTTGTTGTGTTTGTTTGCTGTTTTTCCCAACACACGTGGGAAAAAAATCCAAGGTATTAGATTTGTTTGGCAGCCTGGTGGAGACTGAGTTGCTGTCTGTGGTGCTGATGTCCTGATTGTGCCTTGAGGCCTGGGATTCTCAGCCAGGTTTGTCTGTGCCTAAGGAAGACCCTGTCACGAGTGATAGGAAGGAATTGAGCTGTGGCCAAGGAAGATCTGAAATACTGGAAATCTAGGTCCACACTCCATCATCTGAAGCCTCTGGAGTCAGATGTTTATCAGAATTCAGAATTGTCCTTAACGAGGTAACATGGTGCATCTTTGATACCTCATCTAAAACTGTTGGTGTAGTCTGGGTCAGCACCAGGTAATGAAGCATGCTGATATTTCTCCAGTAAATGCTAATCATCCTGGATGTGATCAATAAAGTTGTTAGCTGACCTCCTGGCAGCTCAGGTCAGAATCTTCTTCCAGGGGATTTCTCTTTAGATTATGAATGTGCATATGTATGTATATATAAATTATATATGTGTGTGTATATATACATTATGTACGTATATATAAATTATATATATACACACACACATATAAATATATATATATCACTTTGTTCATGATAGAGTGTGTGCACATGAGAAAGAATGGGGGCGGGGAGAGGAGGGAGAAGAGCAACCCCACAGGGTCTGGTCACATCATAATCCCTTTCCCCTGTCCTCCAGCCCATGAGATCTTAGGTGCTCCCATGTGTACATGAAGTAGTTCAAGCTGACCAGGCCAGGGATTTGAACCGCAGTCACCATGTGGGATCTAGCTTCCCCTGAGCAGTGCATCGTCAGTGAGCTGTGGAGCCAGCCCAGGTTTTGAGCGAACTTTTGGCTGTGAGATTATGAGCTTGCAGTGGTTCCTGATCCACTTCGGATCAAGTTGGCCTGCAAATATTCCTGTGGCTAATCAAACTTTCTAAGTTTGTAAATTTCTTGAAGGCAGGGGATGAATGGAATGAAATTAAAGTAAAGGATGAGCAGCTTGGACTCTGTTTCTCAAACTCCCCCAACAAAGATTCTTGAGCATAACTTTCTGTTGAGGATGAATAACTAGTAATTCTTGAAGTATAGCTGAAGATCCCAGAAGCCTCATGGGTGGCATATAGATTGAAAAAACAAATGGCCATTAGCTTTTTTTACCCGCAATCCTGACTGCTCCTTGACTCTGTGCAATCTCACATCTTCCAGCACACAAGACTGAGCAGTAAGAATTGCTGTGTAATAATGGCTACCAGCCCCACCGACTGCCTCCCACCTGCCAATTACCTCCCTTACCCTTATCACTGCGCTGGGAGGTGGTGTTCTTCCAGTTCACAGAAGAGAAGACTGAGGTCCGTAGAGGTGAAATAAAGCTGGTAAATGGTAGAAACAGGGCCTGAACCCTGATCAGCCTGACCCTAGTGCCTCACCAATCTTGTACCTTCACTGTTGACTTCACTGTCATGGGTGTTGACTTGCATGTGAGTGGAGGGGATTAAACTGCTTGTTGGAATCAATCCGGTTTGTTTTCAGTTAGCTGTATATTTACAGTCATTGTATATTTTTCAGCTTAAAAAAAATCATGCAAGTAATAATTGCTGATGAAGAAAAGAAGAGTGCTCCTTGCGGAGCCTCCCCAAGTCTGAGGAATGAGTATGCAGATGTGGCTGCAGGAGCTGAGGTCCTCAGAAAGCCGCCCTAAGTCTGGTCGTGGTGTTTGGTCCACTTGGGAAAGCAGACGGCTGCATGCATCGCAGGATCTTCCTGCTGCATCGGAAAGGCAGGTTCAAATTTTGATTCGGTCATTTCTTAGTAGGACACATTGCTCCAGCTCTCTGAGCTCATTTCCTTTATTATGCAGCTTAGGGTTCAGAATGATGCCTAAAAACTATCGCGTCACTGGAAAAGTCACGACGCATTTCTTGCCTAGAAGAGCACCAAAAACAACGTCATGACCTTTCTGAATACCCAATAGTACTTTTCCTTTTGAACAATATTTCTATTTTATTTCATGAGGAAGATGGAAGGGTACCCTTGTCAGTGTCCTTGTCAGGAGATCCCCTGGGGGAAGGGGTGCAGCCACATGCAGCGTGTTCTGGTCAACCAGAGATTGGAACATGCGGTTGACCATGTGGCCTCTAACCCTGCAGATGATGTGCTGCCCATGCACCATCACCGCTGGGCCAGGGCTTTTCTTTCTGGAGCTATTCTTTCTTCTCTGTTCTCTTTTCTTTTCTTTTCTTTTCTTTTCTTTTCTTTTCTTTTTTTTTCTTTTCTTTTCTTTTCTTTTCTTTTCTTTTCTTTTCTTTTCTTTTCTTTTCTTTTCTTCTCTCTCTCTCTTTTCTTTTTGTTTTTAGATTTTGCCATAAGGTGTGCAAGAGAGACATACAGAGAGAGAGGGAAAGTGAGAAATCATCCTCTGGGAGTTGTAATCCCTTCTCTTCTCAGGATTTTGGTCACACGTGCACATGTGACCAGTGTATTTTCCAAGTCGCCAGGTCCAGGACTTGAACTGAGGAGCCAGTCATGTGGGATCTAACACCTTAACACACTACTTGCCTGCCCTGTATTTATTTTTCCTACAAATGATATCTACCTATCATGTATCTATCAATCAATCTATCTATCTATATAAATAAGCTCAAACTTGAATCAGTTTTTTCATGAACTTAAAAAAATTATTATTATTGTTATTATTTCAATTTGACCAGAATGAGAGAGAGAGAGAACAAGTTGCCAGGCCCAGGACTTGAAACGCAATTGATTATGTGGGAGTCCAGCACTTTAACCACCATGCCGTCTGCTGGCTTCCTTTCTACAAACATTTGTTGAGTGCTCACTATGAGCCAGGCACTGTGTCAGGCACTGTAATACAATTACAGAAAAAACTTGAAAGAGCTTTTATTCTAGTGAGGAACACAGATAACGACTAAATAATTGTACTAACAGAATAAAATTGTAATTGTGACACTAATAATGGCAATACAGAGTTCCGAGAGCCTCTATCAGGAGGATTTGCTGTAGTAAGGGATACGAGGGAAGGTTTTCCTGAAAGGTGATGCTTATCTCCTGGACTGAAGAATGAGCATGCTAACCAGATTAAAGGGAAGCAGGATGTGCAAAATCTTGGGGAAGGTGATAAGAAAGAAGGCTAGGGAGGCTGGCAGAAAGAAGACAAAGGGGAACATGAAAGCTGGGGAGGGTAGAGAGATAACCAGAGTCTAGGCTGTTTTGTTTTTATCCGAAAATCAGCAGAAGGCCATTGAGGGTTTAAGCGGTGGGCTGATATGATCAGATTTGCTTTTAGAGGGCTCTCTAGTGACAATAGACTTGGGGAAAGTGGTGAATGGGGTTAGGCACACCAGCTAGGAGGACACTACGGTGGTCCAGGTGAAAGCATATGGTAGCTTAGGATGGGGTAGAAACTAAGGGAGTTGGAAGGGAACAGATTAGAGAGCTATTTTGGAGATAAAATTTGGCGGTGATTAGATAGGGTGAGGTGGGAGATAGTGAGAAAAAGGGATAAAATTTGGTGGTGATTAGATGGGGTAAGGTGGGAGATAGTGAGAAAGAGGAATTTGTCACAAATGATGCCCCGGTTTCTGGCTGGAGTAATTAGATGGCTGACGATGCCGTGTGTTCAGAGAGGGATTCCCAGAGGTGGGTGGGGATGAGCATAAGAGACTTTGGACATGTTGCTGGTGGTGCCCTTGAGACATTGCAGTTGAGTCAACAGAAGGCAGCTGGAAATGCAAGTGGAACTGGAGATACGAATTTGGGGGAAGTCAGCAGAGGCAGTAATTAAAGCTGTGTAAGTGAATGAGATGCCC
The DNA here is from genome assembly GCF_000334495.1 of Tupaia belangeri chinensis. Taxonomy (NCBI): domain Eukaryota; kingdom Metazoa; phylum Chordata; class Mammalia; order Scandentia; family Tupaiidae; genus Tupaia; species Tupaia belangeri. The sequence continues at coordinate 2,582,318 of NW_006208456.1, forward strand.
CAGTAATCAGGTATAATGTAAAGAGAGGGGAGAGCTGGGGTCCCAGCCTCAAGAAAACTCGACACTTATTGTTGGGTAGAGAAGGAACCTGAAAACGAGACAACGGGGAGGGAAAGAAAACCAAGCCAAGAAACCATGGGTCACCGCACTGAAGGGAAGAGTGACTCATGAAAGGGGGAGTGCTCAGCCATGTGGAAAGAGGAAGAAAGGTCAAGCAAAACGAGGACTGAGAGAGGCTCGCTGCATTTAACAACAGAAATCGTCATGACCTCGGTGAACGCTCTGGATGCGGAGCGATGGGGTAGAAGCCAGTGTCGAGGAGAGAGTGGGAACTGGGGAAATGACCACAGTGAATGTAGAACAGCTCTTCCCGGTGGTGAAAGGCAGGAGAGAGGCTGGACAGTACCTGAGAGTCTTGGGAGGTTCACATGATGCAATGCGTGTAAAACCAGAGTAAACTGGAACCAAGGGCGTTTGCCTTAGAGAAAACATTAGGAATTCCTTGAAAAATCCAGGTTCCTGACATTAGTGTTTCCACATGACCCTAGTGAGGCTTACATTCTAGAAAAATGGACAAAGCTACAAATCTACAAAATGGACAAAGCCCTCTTGAAAGGGAGACCACTGGGACCAGCAGGTAGCATAGATGTTAAGGTGCTGGATTCCACAAGGCTGGCTGCATGGTTTGAGTCCCAGACACAGTGGCTTAAAAATCATGGGACCAGCAAGTGGCGTGGTGGTTAAGGCGCTGGACACTCCCACATGGCCGACCATGGTTCGAGTCCTGGACCTGGTGGCTTGCTTTCTCACTTTCCTCTCTCTCTCTCTCTCTTTTTCTTTCTCTCTGTGTGTCTCTCTGGTAAAATTAAAATAAATGAATGAATGACTAAATGAGATTGAATAAAGTAGTTTTAAAAATTAAAAAAAAATCATGCTGGGCATATGTGCATGTGCACTCGAAAGGGATGACTGGAGGAGAAGGGATTGTGGTGTGACCATCTCTCCTAGGAAGGATTTCTCACGTTCTCTCTCTCTCTCATGCAGGCACTCTATAGCAAACACTCCAACACCCCCTTACCTTCCCCCCCAAAAAAATAGAGAGGGAAACCATGGGAGGTAAGGAGATTGGAACTCCTTTTCCAGAATGATATGGTCCTGGGCCAGGGAGGGCTAGCTGAATCAATGACCGTGGTTAGGTATGAGGGGGCGAGAGAGCTTGTCCTTAGGAAGGTGCAGATCTCTAGGGCAACTCTCCTTGAGTATATCAGTCATAATTCACAAAGTGATCATCAACCACTTGAACTCGCTGCCCTCTCCCAACTCCTGTAGTACTTAGCCATTACGGCAACTGCTGGTCCCGTGGAAGGAACTTACACGTTCATTGTTTTTATGTCTATTTATTATGAAATCAGTACATGAGAAAAGTAAGTCTGTTTTAATAGTGTACTAAAAAAATAAATAAGGGATTCTGTTGGCTTCAGAAACCAACCCATTTCTTTATTTTGCTTTGATAATAAAAGAACCCCTCAACCCTGGTTCATTTAGATCAGTAATTGCAAATAGTGACAGTTCTTCCTTGCAGTTTCAGAATATTTTGTTTTCAAAAAGATTTTCCGGGCTAGCAGTTGGTGTATTATTAAGGTGCTGGACTCCCACATGACTGACGGAGGTTCAAGTCTCAGACCTGGTGGCTTGAAATTCATGCCATGTGTACGCATGCCCAAGATCCTGAGAGGAGAATGGAGAAGGGATTGCGGTGTGGCCAGCTCCCCCAAGGGATGATTTCTCACTTTCTCTCTCTGTGTCTCTGTCTCTCTGGTGAGCGCACACACCCTATAGCAAAAATCTCTCAAAAACCAAACAAAAACAAAACATTTTCCAGAGGGCATGTTTTTTCACCAGAGAGAAAGCTAGAGAGACAGAAACCAAGAAAGAACTCCCATGGAAAGCAATCACATTGCAATCCCTTCTCTTCCATTTCTTCCTCCTTTTGTGATTTTTCTCCTCCATTTCTTCCTGTCTCTTTATCTCTCTTATTGAAGAACACATGCTCTCTTATAAATTTAAAAAACCCAACAGAATAAAGAGACGTATGTGTTTATAAATACTTATATATTTAAATCAGCATTATTTTATGAATGCTTTATTACATTTTACATTTATTTCTTAAAACAATCCTATGAAGTAGTTATTATTACCTGCACTTAATGTATACAAAAATTTAGGGTCAGAGAGATTAGGTGGATTTCTTTTTTAAAAAATTTTTATTCAATTTTTTTTTTTTTTTGCTATAGGGAGTGTGTGCTTGCCAGAAAGACAGAAAGAGACAGAGAGACAGAAAGTGAGAAATTACCCACTTCAGGGGGATGATCCCTTCTCCTCCACTCTCCTCTCGGGATATTGGGCACACATGCACACACATCCGACGTGAGTTTAAGCCACCGGGTTCAGGACTTGAACCATGGCCGACTACGTGGGAGTCCAGTGACATAGCCATTCCACTAACTGCTGGTCCTGAGATTAGGTGGATTTCTATTTCTGAAAACATAAACATCTACATATACTTTTTTTTTTTTTGAGAGGTTTTCGCTATAGGGCGCGTGCGCTCGCCAGACAGACAGAAAGAGACATAGAGACAGAAAGCGAAAAATCACCCCCCAGGGGGGATGGTCACGCCGCAATCCCTTCTCCTCCATTCTCCTCCTGGGATCCTGGGCACTCACGCACACGTGCCCGGCCTGAGTTCTAAGCCATCGGGTCCGGGACGTGAACCACGGTCGACTACCTGGGAGTCCAGCGACATAGCCATTATGCTAACTGCTGGTTCCCAACATCTATATATACTGAACAACGCTTTCACTGGAAGTGACTAAAACTTCTGAATAAAATATTTTTAATGGATCAATGATCTGGCAAGAACGTAAGAAATCTACAGAGTGAAAGAAGGAATTTGGACTACTGAGCAGACTACTGACACTGGCTAGCATTCTGGGAGTGTCTTCTCGATCCTAGTAAACTTACATTTTAGATTTTTATAGACTCCCAGGGCTTAGGAGGCAAAGCCTTGTACTGTTGGAGAGGAGGGTACCAATACTAGTTCACTTTGGAGTTCAATCATTTGCACATATAGAAAATGTCCAAGATAATCACAAAAAGAATAGTGACTGAGAACAAACAAGGGCCCTTCACAAAGTTCATGAAACAAATGAAATTAAAGTAAAAGTTAATTTTGGTGCAATTTTATTTATTTACTTCTTTAGTTTGCTATAGGGTACATGCACTCATGGGGAGGGGGGGGGAGGGAAAGCATCCTAGGAGAGATGGCCATGCTGCATTCCCTTCTCCTCCATTTTCCTCCCAGGGGTTTGGAAATGCATGCACATGCACCCAGTGTGATTTTCAAGCCACTGACTGAGTCGAGGACTCGAACCATGGTTAGCCACATGGGTCCAGAGACTTAACCACCACACCACCTGCTGGTCCTATAGTGGGAGAGTTTAATTCTTCTTTTAATGGTTGATAAATTTAGCAGACTAAAACACAACTTATGGAACGCCATGAAAGTAGAATTTGGAAGCACATTTATAACATTAAACATTTTTATTAGAAATGAACAAAGATTTCAAAATGATAACCTCAGCCTCCACATAGAAAAAAAAGGCAAATTAGACTCAAACAGAAAAAAACAATAATAATAAAGGTTAGAGCAAAGATCAGTGAACTAGAGGGACCAGGAGATAGCATTATGGTTATGTCGCTGGACTCCCCCATGTAATCAACCACAGTTCGAGTCCTGGACCCGGCGGCTTAAACTCACGTGTGTGTGTGTGTGTGTGTGTGTGTGTGTGCGTGTGTGCCCAAGATCCTAGAGGAGAATGGAGAAGATGATGTATGCTGGGTGCACCGCCGGGGGGGGGGGGGTGATTTCTCACTTTCTGTTTCTCTGTCTCTCTAGTTAGTGCATGTGCCTTTTGGCGAAAATCTCTTTCTCGAAAACAAAACAAAACAAAACAAAACAAAACAATGACATAGAAAACTAGGAGAAAAACAAAAGAAAAATCAAATCTGGTTCTTTGAGGGAACCAGCAGTTAGCGTAATGGCAATGTCGCTGGACTCCCATGTAGTCGACCGTGGTTCGCGTCCCGGACCCGGTGGCTTAAAACTCACGCCGGGCGCATGTGCGTGCGTGCCCAAGATCCCGAGAGGAGAATGGAGGAGAAGGGATTGTGGCATGACCATCCCCCCTGGGGGGTGATTTCTCGCTTTCTGTCTCTATGTCTCTCTCTGTCTGTCTGGCGAGTGCACGCGCCCTATAGCGAAAACCTCTCCAAAAAAAAAAAAAATCTGGTTCTTTGAAAACATCAATAAAATGGATAAACCTCCAACCAGGCTGGTAAGAAAATAAAGAGAGGGCCAGCAAGTGGCATGGTGGTTAAGTGCTGTACACTCCCACATAGACAACCATGGTTTGAGTCCTGGACTGGTGGCTTGCTTTCTCACGTGTTCTCTCTCTCTTTCTCTCTGTGTCTCCCTCTGGTCAAATTAAAAATAAATAAATTAAATTAAAAATGAATTAATAAATAAAATTAAATAGATATTCTTTGGGACCAGCAGGTGGCATGGTGGTTAAGGGGCTGGACACTCCCACATGGCCGACCATGGTTTGAGTCCCGTACCTGGTGGCTTGCTTTCTCACTTTCTCTCTCTCTCTTTCCATGTCTTTCTCTGGTCAAATTAAGAGGAATGAATGAATAAAGAATATTAAATAATTCTTTAAAAAAAAAAGAAAAAAAAAGAAAAAAAAGAGAAAAGACACTGATTATTGTCATCAGGAGTAATAGATGTGACATTACTATACATTCTATAGATACTAGAAAGACAGAAAGAAAATATAAATTATGCTAATAAATAGGATAACTTATATAAAATGGGAAATTTATTTAAAAGAAAAAACTACCAAAGTTCACAGAAAAAGAAATCAATAACGTGGATATTCCTATTAATATATCTACTAGAGACTTTTTTTTTCCAGATTTTTACCTTTACCTTAGGCTGTGTGTGCCTGCCAGAGAAAGCCAGAGAGAGGGAAGAGAGAAATCGCCCTCCAGGAGGGAAGGCCATGCTGTAATCTCTTTTCCTTCATTCTCCTCCTGAGATTTTAGGCATGCACGCAGATGCGCCCAGCGTGAGTTTTAAACCACTGGGTGGAGGACTGGAACCATGGCTGGCCATTGGGAGTCCTGCACCTTAATTGCCACATCACCTGCTGGCCCCTCTACTAGAGAAATTTAATTTGTAATAAAAAATCTTCCCACAGAGAAAACCCCTGGCCCAAATAGTTCCACTGATAAATTTTATCATACATTTAATGCAGAGACAAGGCCAATTCTACACAATTTCTTCTGGAAAATGAAACAGAACATTTTCCTATTCATTTTATGAGGCCAGCATTATCCTAATACCAAAATCAGATAAAGATAGTAGTAGAAAAGAAAACTGCTGTGACCAGAAGTTAGTGTAATGACTATGTCGCTGGAATCCCATGTAGTGGACTGCGGTTTGAGTCCCAGACCCAGTGATTTAAACTCACGTTGGCGCGTGTGTGTGTGCATGCCTAAGATCCCGAGAGGAGAAAGGAGGAGAAGGGATCGTGACGTGGCCATCCGCCCCAGGGAATGATTTCTTGCTTTCTGTCTCTCTGTCTCTCTCTGGCTTTCTGGCAAGCGCACACACCCTATAGCAACAAAACAAAACAAAACAGGGGAAAAAAAAAAAAACAAAAACAAAAAAGACTGTACAGAGGTTTTGTTTGCCATAGTCAAAAACCAGAAACAACCTAAACATTCACCAGCCAATGAGTAGATGAAGACAGTGTGGTATATCTGAAATGGAATACTACCCAGGAAGAAAATGGAATGAAGTACTCATCATATAACATGAATGAATTTCAAAATATTATGCTGAGTGAAAGATTAGGAAAAAAATGTGTATGTATAGTACTCATTTATATAAAACTCAAGAAAATGCAAACTAATCTATAGTGATAGAAATCAGATTAGTTGTTTTCTGAGTAGGGAGAAGAGTGGTGCAGGGGAAGAATAAGAAGGGGAGTTTACAAGGGAACATAAGGCAGATCAGCCTTGTCGCCTTCTAGCCAACTACATGGTTCTAATTCTGGCCCCAGCACCAACACATTGGGGTATCCATGCATGTCTAGAATCTCAACAGGATGAATAAATGGAGGGGAATTGTTTGTGGTATAATCATGCCCTGCTGTGTGTGGGGAGTGCTCTCTCCCACTTTCTCTCTCTCTCTCTCTTTGTCTCTCTCTAGTAAGTGCATGTGACAGTAAGTGCATTTGAAAGAAAACAAAACCAAAAGGAATATAAAGAAACTTTTGGTAGTGATAGGAATGGTTCATTATTATGGTGATAGTTTCAGAAGTGTGCAGATACATAGTCAAAACATCAAACTGTATGCTTTAAATATATACTGTTTACTGAATGTCAATTATACCTCAATAAAACTATTTTCATAAAGAGGTTAGGGAGACCAGTAGGTAGCATAATGGTTATGTCACTGGACTCTCACATAGTCAACTGTGGTTCAAATCCTGGATCTAGTGGTTTAAACTCATGCTGGGTGCATGTGCATATGTGCTAAAAAATCCCAAGAGGAGAATGGAGGAGAAGGGATTGCAGCATGGCTCTCCCTCCTGGGGGATGATTTCTTGCTTTCTGTCTCTCTGTCTCTCTTTGTCTCTCTGGTGAGCACACATGCCCTATAGCAAAAGTCTCTCTCTCTCAAAAAAAAAAAAAAAGAGGTTAGGAAAAGAACAATTGAATAAGAACCCAAAGAAAGAAGGAAGTATTGAAAATAAGAATAGCAGAAGTTAATAAAATAAATTAAAAAGATTGTGCAAAGAAATAGTAAGAGTGTGGTGGAACAGATCCAAAGTCAGATTTGTGAAACTGATTTTTTTTATTTGCCAGAGGGCACATGCACATGCCAGAGAGAGACAGAGCGGGAGAAAGAGAGTGAGAAAGCACCCCCATGGAGCATGCAATCACCCTGTAATCCTTTCTCCTCCAAGTCCTCATTTTGTTGGGATTTGGGGTACTCACACACATGTGTGTTTTTCAAGCTGTTGGGGTGTTGGGGCGGAGTCTCGAAATGCTGTTGGCCATGGGGGATCTGGCTCCCTTAACCACTAGGCTATGAGGCCAACCTAAATGAGCTCACTGTTTAAACTTAGCCCTATCTTGAGCAATAGCTGTGAAATCAAGGTTTTGACAGGGAATTTGAAAGTCCCTAATATGCATCAGGAAATAGGTATATGTCAGTGATAAGGAAAACAAAGTCACCCATTGTGATGGCTGGTTTTATATGTTACCTTGGGTAGGTTTATTTATTTATTTATTTATTGATTTTGAGAGAGAGATTTTTGCTTTAGGGCATGTGCACTCACCAGAGAGACATAAAGAGACAGAGAGACGGAAAGCAAAAAATCACCCCCTGGGGAATTGGCCATGCCACAGTCCCTTCCCCTCTATTCTCCTCTTGGGACTTTGGGCACGCACTCACGCACACACCTGGCATGAGTTTCAAGTCACCAGGTCCAGGACTCAAACCATGGTTGACTATGTGGGAATCCAGTAATGTAACCATTACAGCATCTGCTTATCCCAAGTTTGGTTAGGTTATAGTACCCAGTTACTTGACCAAACATTAATCTAAGTGATGCTGGGAAGGTATTTTGTTGATGGTGGAGAGCATTTACAGTCAGTTAGGTGGGCCTCATCCAACCAGTTGGGAGGTCTTAAAAGCAAATAGCCTTTTCCAAAGAAAGAAATTCAGCTGGAAGTTCTGCTTCCAGACAGCAGCATCAGCTCCTGCCCGAGAGTTCCCAGCCCACCTGACCTGTCCTACAGAGTTTGGACTTGCCAGCCTTCGTAGGTGTGTGAGCCAAGCCCTTGAAATGCATGTCTTTACATTGACACGTATCCTACCCCATAGGTCTGTTTCTTTGGAGAACTCAGACTGGAGCACTTATGTGTTACCTAGTTCTTCTGTTCTCTTTTTATTTCATTTTATTTCATGGTCTCGCTGTGCTGTGATCCTCCTGCCTTGGTCTCCAGAGTTGCTGGGAATACAGATGCGTGCCACCATGCCTGGCCTTTTTGGGTTGGATGGGGTGTTGAACCCAGGTCTCCCATGTGGGCCCTGCCTGTGGAACATAGTCTTAGCAGCATGCACCACTGCAGCTAAGCCCTCTTCTACTCTCCATAAAAGAAGGGAAGAAGGCAACTGTTTGGGGAGGAGGGAGAGATGGTGGGCCAAGGGGGCCAAGTGAAGCACCCTCCCCATGTGGGAGAGTGCAAATGCAGGAAGCAGGGCAGACATGCCTCTTCCTCTCTCCGGGACCTCAACTAGAAAGGGAGAGGACAAGAAAGAGAAGCACAGCAGTCCCTAGAAGGTAGGTCATCCTAGAATCGTAGCCCAAGAATTGTTCAAGGCCATTGATGATCACCTCAGCAACCCCCTCTTTAAATTTCTTTTTCTTTAGGGGGAGGAGAGGTTTTCGCTATAGGGCGTGTGCGCTCTCCAGACAAACAGAGAGAGACATAGAGACAGAAAGTGAGAAATCACCCCCCAGGGGGGATGGTCACGCTGCAATCCCTTATCCTCCATTCTCCTCTCGGGATCTTGGGCACGCACGCACACACGCCCAGCGTGAGTTTTAAGCCACCGGGTCCAGGACACGAACCGCGGTCGACTACATGGGAGTCCAGCGACACAGCCATTACTCTAACTGCTGGTTCCCCCCCTCTTTAAATTTGAGACTATTTCAAAAAGTTCATGGGAAATGGAATTAAAGTACAAGTTTACTTTGGGGCAAAAATGTTGACATCCTCATGCACAATGGTTTTCATAATACGCATTTCCCATGAATTTGCAGGTCTCCTGTAGATGATACCTGATTATGAAGTTGTTAATCCCAGGACCCACAGCAAGTGGAGAGCAGGGCCATGGGTTCCCAGGCCTGCTGTGAAGCTCCCCTGCTCCAGTCAGAGGTCCCAGGATGCCCACGGTGACATGTTTTATGAGACCTGGGGATGGCTCTAGGGATGGCCACACCAGGGAATGAGAGAACACAAAGTCTGTCCCTCACATCCCCTCAGCCCTGGCTGCATATTAAAAGCCCCTGGAGGAGAATTTTGTTTCATTTTGTTTGTCTATCTGTTTGTTTTTTAAATCCTGTATCTGAGGCCCACACAGAGCAGCTCTGTCAGTATCTTCGGGGTACAGAGCCTGAGCATCAGTATCTTTTGAAAGATCCCCCAGGTGACTATCACCTGACCAGCCCTGCTGGTCTAGACAGAGCCAGGAACCGCCCACCTGCTGCACTCAGTTCACATTTACTCCCGTGCCACATCCCTACCCGGGCGTCCATTCTCACTATTCTTTGCTCTGCCAAGAAGGGGCTGGAAGAGCCAGGGGGAGGACAGCCGGGATAAGGGTACATCGTCTCTGTCCACACACTGCCCTGGAGTTGGGATACATGCCAGCAGCCCCCAGCTACCCAATCTGACTGGTCTCTGAGATTTCCTGCTCTCTCTTCCCTACCCCACCCCTCCAGATCCCTGACCCCCCTTCCTCTCACCTGGAGTTCTGAACCCCCTCTGGGTCCCTTCAGTAGTTCCCTGACCAGCCCCGACCCCAAGTCTGCTGGAACCGCTGCCCGCGTGTGCAGCTCTTGCGGGATCTGGGCTCTGTTTCTCACTGTAGACTGGCATCATGGACGTCAGGTGCAGGGAGGGAGCAGGGTCCAGGGACAGCCCCTCAACCAACAATACGGGCTGGGCTGCGTCCCCGAGTCTTCCCTCTCCACCGCCTGGGGAGATCCCTGGGGAGGAAACTGCAGTACCAGCCCAGGGGCAAATGGCAGCTCTGCTCTTCGGCGTTTTCCTGTATTTCAGAACCTTCTATGGAGGCCCTACGATGTGCCATGCACTGAAATGACAAAAGTGAGTAAAGTGTAGTTCTTTCCCTCAAGGAAATCATAATCGAACAAAAGGAAGAATTTCTTATGTAGTAGGGGAGAAAGGAGGACACTTGGGTGGGGGGAATCCTGATATTATTAATACCTATTACATGCCAGGCACGATGGCGTCTTCTCATACGACATGGATGCCTTTTTCTCAAACCCCGTGGGATGGTGCGTTTTCCCGTCATGTAGGTAACACACACAAGGTTAAATACCTGCCATGGGATGGATAGACAGCTCTCAAGGGACAAAGTCCCGAGGATTCAAGCCTCAGTCTTCAGACTCCAATTCCAGTGCGCTTTCTAGGAGTCTGACAGTTTACACACATCCCACCCAACCTTCTTCCCCAGACTGAGCAGGAACCCCAAAGCTAGGGGCGTGACTCCTTGTCCAGGCCCTGTGCCAGCCAGCTCCGTGACACCGGACAGCCTAGCCTTCTCTGAGCTTTGGTTTTCTGACAAAGTGAGGAAGCTAGGGTAGGTCATTTAAAAGATCCTTTTCAAATTCTTGTTTTTTTTTCAAAATTCCTTTTCGCTTTCCCAGTTATAAATTCCTTTTGTTTCCATCTTATAAGAAGAATCGCCGTCTGCCCTAGAGGGGTCACTGGAGCTCAGAGAGCTGGGAACACATTGCAGATGTCCTGCCAGGCTGGAGCCGGGGCCCACTGTCCAGGAATCTGGTGCAGTGTCCATCAGTCAGGGTTGGGTGTATGCCTGGGGCTTCCCAGTAAGGCACGGTGGCTCCCAGCAGTAGGATTCCAGGAGCTGGGGCTGGGCTCTTGCAGGAGCCACTGAGGAAAGTCACCAGTCTGTGGAGTTAGGCCAGATGGGAGGAGAGGACAGCCCAGCACTAGTCACAGAGAAGCCTCTCCAGTTGGTTCACACTTTTGAAAATGGCCTTGAGAGAGATGCTATCAGGAGCGTATTTAATAGGTTTTGGAAATTGGCTAATTTTGTCGCAACTGTCTGGATGTTGTCCGATGCATGCTAAGCATGTAGGGCCAGTCTGAGCTTGTGAGAAGAGCCTGGGTGCCCAAGTCTTCAGAGAGATGCGACACAGGAGGCAGGACAGTCACTGGTGGTGGTCTCTAGTGCCCGAGAGACCCCAAGTGACCTCCGGCAATCAGGCCAGGTGCTGGGTCGGTAACTTTCCTGCTCCCCCACCCACCTCTCTGCCCTCTCCCTTGCACACCTCTCTTCTTACCCTGCTCACAGCTTCTGCCTTCTTCCACACCCCACCCAGCCCTGAACCAAGCTCCTACCCCATCCCCAGCACCGGCCTCTTCCATGCCTTGGGTCAATAGCCATCAGTATCCTGCACTGGGAAGGCACAGCTCCTTGCATGCTTGACTCACCAAGGGCAGCTCTCCTAGCCCCTCTCTGGGCCTCTCAGGCTCTCCCCATCCTCTGGGCCCTGCGCTGCCTCCTCCAGAGGTGTGCCATCCATCAGCTCCCTGCCTCGCCGCCACATTTGCTTTCCCTGGCTGTCTTCAGCTTGGCTGTTTATTTCCTTCCTCTCCCTGCTTCCCACTCCCTTTTCACCACTTGTTTCTGGACTTGAGTTTTCTTTTCTTTTTCTTTTTGTTTAGAGAGAGGTTTTTGCCATAGGGCACATGTGCTCACCAGAGAGACAGAGGGAGACGGAGACACAGAAAGTGAGAACTCACCCCCCAGGAGGGATGGCCATGCCACAATCTCTTCTCTTCCATTTTCCTCTTGGGATTTTGGGCACACATGCACACGCACCCAGCATGAGTTTCAAGCCACCGGGTTCGGTACTCCAACCGTAGTTGACTACGTGGGACTCCAGCGACGTAACCATTACACCATCCGCTGGTCCCTGGACTAGGACTTTCTGCAGCTTGCCTATCAGGGTTATCCTGCAGAAGGGGCAGAAAAGAGACCCAAAGCCCTGCAGGCCACATTGTCTCCCCAGCTGACTGTGCTCGCTCCAAAGCTGAGTATCATCGAGGAGAGGAGTCTGTAGTTCCATGCAGAGGCAGGCGATGAAACTTAAAGGGCCAAAGATTTGGAGTCGGAAAGCTTTGGTTCTATGGAATTTGGGTGGAAACTTTTGATGGAAACTTGGGTGGGTCCATCAACCTCCCTACATCTTAGTTTTTTAAAGTTATTTATCTATTTCTTTTGAGAGAGATACAGAGGGAGACAGGCAGCCCCAACAAGATCTTCACGGTGTGGTCCACTCCCAGCCTCAGCCAGTCTGGATTGCAGACATGTGTGTGTGTGTGCTGGTGTGGTGGGGAGGCCCTCGATGCAAACCGCAGGCTCCCACATGGGTACAGCATCGCCAACCACCGTGCTGCCGCTGCACCACCGTCCGGCCCGCGGAGCCTCCATTCTCTCATTGTAAAATGGCCCTGTGAGTGAGAACTTCATAGCTGCCAGTTACTGAGTTCTCCCTGTGTGTTAGGCTCCATGCTAGCCACTTTCAAATATGATTGCTCGTAAGCAAGTTTGTGAGTGTGCTTTGTAAATTAGAAAGTGCTATGCAAATGCCAGTTATTATAGACAAGCCCAGAAAGCAATTACGGCCTCCACATGGCTCTCTTCTGAACCCGGAAAATAATTAAATGGGCACTTTTTGAGCAGTTTTGTCATCTTTTTTTTTTTTTTTTTTTGTGAGAGGGAGAGAGACAGAGGGAAAGGGAGAGGGAAACGGTGAGACAGAGATAGGCATTTCTGACAGGGTCTCACTGTGTTGAGGTTGTCTGCCCTAGCCTGCCCTAGCCTCCCAGTTAGCTAAGATTGCAGGCACATGCAACTGCACCCCGCCTATTCAGGCTGTCCTGGGGAACTGAACCCGGGCCTCCCATGAGCCCAGCTCCCTGTTGCTTGCTCTGCCAGTGCACCACCATAGTCGGACCGCTAAAAGTTTCATACCCACATCATCTGATTGATTTTTAAAATTATTTTATTCAATTTTATTCATCATTATTATTTTTTAAATTTGAGTGGAGAAAGACAGAGAGAGAGAGGGAAAGAAAGTGAGAAAGCAAGTCGCCTGGTCCCAGACTTGAACTGTAGTCGGCCCTGTGGGAGTCCAGCGCCTTACCCACCATGCCACCTGCTGGCCCCTCTCATTGATCTTTACACGACTTCTGTGAAGTAGGTAAGGCAGATGGGATTCACCTCATTCTATGGTTGAGACCAAGACCTGGTGTTGGAGAAGTGGGTCTGGGATCGCTGCCTATTTCCTCCGCAGTCCTCTGCACCTCTCACCCTCCCTGCTTCCCCCCCTCTACAGTGGGCTAGAAGAGTGCCTGCTTCCTCTGGGGGTGCATGAGGACATGGGTAGGGTGTGTGAGAGTGTGCAGTGCTGCACATGTGGCATCTGGGAGGATGGGGTGGCGTACTGCGTGGAGAAGTTACCCAGAATGCTCAGGGAGGTGCTGAGAACCGCAGAGTACACTCAGCCGGCTGGTGGCACAGAGGGCATGGTGGGGGAGCTCCTGGGGTCATTGTGTTGGCGAGTTGGCTGTTGGTCAGAAACTGGCAGGAAATGAAAATGCATAAGAGAAGACAGCGTGTCGCATGATGGAGCTTCTGAACACGGGCTCTGAGCTCAAGGATCTAGGAAGGACATGTTCTTATTCTCTGCTAACCTCAGGCCAAGCAGATCACCTCCCAAGCTATGCTAGGCACTGCATGACCTCTGGACACTGGGCTGCAGTCTGGCCCAGGAGCCTGTGGAGAACCTGCATTCCCTTCCAGGAGCCGGTGTCATCACCCAGGACATGGCTAAGACCTCCTCCAACCAGCAGCACCTCTGCGAATCCCTAGAGGCTGAGCCAGGGCACCAGCCCGTGCATGTGCCCAGGGCACCCTGAGAACTACAAAGTGTGGTCAAGGTTGTTGCTGGTCCTTGTAGAGAGGCTCCAGTTCTCCTAGCCCCAGTAAACTCACTGCCCAGATGGAGCCCTTTAAGAACTGCAGTCGGCTGAAGTCACCAGGTCCCACGAGGTAGCCCCTCTGCCAACACAGGTCTTTCTCTCATCTATGCTTTTCTGGGCTTTCCCTTCCCACCTCCGAGGGCTCCCTTTCCTCCACAATTTCCCTAGGGCCTCTGGGCTCTTCTTCCCTCCCTTCTCCATGGTCTGACAGACATGGCTTCCCTTTGGGCCTTCTCAGGGGGAGGCTGCCCCTTTTCCCCAGGCTTTGGGCTCAGGAGGTAGGATGGCAGCCTCCAGAGCAACAAACCATTAAGTCCTGCCTCTCATGAAAGCCCTGCTCTGTGGGGCTCCCACCACCTCTGTTGGACTTTGCCTCTCTTGGTGCTGGTGTGGACATCTGTTCACGGGAAGCATCACTCTCTCCCTTCTGGGAACAACTTTCCTACCTACGAGCCTAACTGTATCATCATCTGGACCTACATCCCATCCACATGGACCACGCTCCCAACAGCTTCAGGCCCCCAGCCAACCCCTGAACCTAGTCACCTTGGAACTGCCCCACTTCTGGAAGGCTAGACCCAAGTTTCTTGTAGCCAGCCCACAACCCCACACTGTGCGCGCCTAGGCCTTCTCTCTAACTGTCCAGTGACGTCACGAGTCTTCTGATTCCCAGCTTTTTCTTCTCTCTGTGTTGGCCCTTCCTGTTTTCCTTTCTATCCTGGGCCAGCCTAGGTCCTTGTCATTTCTTCTAATCACTCTCATACCAATAGTCTCACCTCTACTGTCCCCTTGTCCTTTCATGACTCCCTTTTGGCAAAGCCCCAGTCCAAAGTTTATTCAATTACTCGCCTCCTCTGCACCTGTATCCACATTCTGGGCATTTGGTGAAGAAAAATCATGTCTCTGTACAGACTGAAGGACTACCCCACAACCAAGCTTTCAAAATGGCCCAGAGCTTTCCTCTCTGGGCTTTCTCTCCGGAGCTTACCCTCAGCTATTTCAGATCTCCTTCCTCCTCAAGACAGCACCTTCCCCACCTCTCCCTCCACATTCTCAGCAGATAATCTCCAGAGAAAATCAGCCATTGGCAGAAATCCCACCAATCTCCTGTCATCAAACAGACGTTATCCTTTCCTCTTTTGCTCTCTGGTCACAATGGAGGAGGCAAAGGTTCAGGCACCCTGCAGAGAAATTTAGGTTAATCCCTTCAAGTGCTCTGGGCTCTCTCCCTTTCCACTTGCTCGAGCATCTCATTCAATTGATTTTCCACGCACTGCTCTTATTTTCCATTTCTTCTCTACTGGCTTCGTCTCATTAGCATATAAACATGCTTAAGAGTCACTCTTTCAAAATGAATAAAAAAATCCTGTCCCTTATCCCCACATCTTTATTTCAATTTTGCTGTATTATGATCTACTGCTTATGTAACAAATTACCCCAAAACCCAATAGCTTAAAATAACAAATGTAAAAGATGAAACAAGCTTCTGAGGGTCAGGAATCCAGGAGCAAGATGGCTGAGGTTGGGGCCAGCAGGTGGGGTGGTGGTTGGGACTCTGGACTTTCCACATGGTTGATGGCGGTTGGAGTCCTGGACCTGGTGGTTCACTTTCTCACTTTCCTTCTCTCTCTCTCCTATCTGTATGTGTTTGTCTCTCTCTGGTGAGTGTACATGCTCTATAGCAAATTTTACAAATAATAATACTAAATAAAATTTAAAAATTATTTTAAAAAGATGGCTGAGATCTCTCATGAGGCTATAGTGAAGGTGGGGCTGCAATTGTCTGAAGGTTTGAGCGGGCTGGAGCACCTGTTTCCATGACAGCTCACAGATGCGGCTGTTGGCAGGAGCCTCAATTCCTTACCAGTAGGCCTTTAACATGTAGCAGCTTCTCTCAGAGTGAGTGAGCTGAAAGAGGCTAAACTGGAAGCTGCAATGTCTTTTATACTTGAATCCTGGAAGTGATGTCCCATTCTTCTGTATTCTGTTTCTTTTTTTCTTTCTCTCTTTCTTTTCAGAGAGAGATTTTTGCTATAAGGCAGGTGTGTGCACCAGAGAGACAGAAAAAGAGAGACAGAAAGCAAGAAATTGAACCCCAGGGGTGTGGCCACACTGCAATCCCTTCTCCTCCATTCTCCTCTCAGGATTTTGGGCACGCATGCACACTCACCCAGCATGAGTTTCATTTTTTAATTTTTTTAATAATTATTTTAACATTTATCTTTATTTATTTATTTTAATTTGACCAGAGAGGGACAGAGAGAGAAAGTAAGAAAGCAAGACGCCAGGTCTGGGACTTGAACGGCGGTCAACCATGTGGCAGTCCAGCACCCTTAACCACCTGCCGGCCCCACCTAGCATGCATTTTAAGCCACTGGGTCCGGGACTTGAACCATGGTCAACTATGTGCAAGTCCAGGACCATAACCATTACACCATCTGCTAATCCCTTCTTTTTTCTTTTTAATTGTCAGAGGGCATATGTCCTTTCCAGAGAGACAGAGAAAGAGGGAGAAAGCAATCCCTAATGGGGTGTGGTCATACACAATCCCTTCTCTTCCATTTCTTCATCTTGCCCAGTATGTTTTTGAAGCTAGTGGGGCTGGGATTTGAAATGCTTCATCTGTCATGAGGGATCCTGCTCCTTTAACCAGTAGGCTACAGGCCTAGTCTCCATGTAGACCAATCCTGATATGATATGGGAGGCTAACTAAATAACCATCAGTGGTAAGGACCATTGAGGGCTGTCTTGGAGTCTGATGACCACACCTCCCTTTGTGGCCAGACTCCTTCAAGGAATTGTGCACACTCACCACATCCACATTTTGCTCCCACAACAGGGTCTCCATGCCACGATCCACCTCCAGGCTCAGCTGACCCCGATCACAGGCACACATGGGTGCATATCTGGCATACTTGGAGAGGTTCTGGGATGTGAATCCAGGGCCTTTCCCATGTGGGCCCAGTTGTGCCACCACTTGGCCCTCAGCCCTTATCTTCTGTGGCCTCTGAGCCTCCTCCCATGTTGCACATCCTCTGTAGTCAGAGCCTGCCTCCCTGGGCTCCCGTGCTTCCGCAGTCTCCTGGTTCTCTGACCGTTTCCCTCCTCAGCTACAGTCATGGCTTCTCTTCACCCATCTGTCTCTCTCTCAAGGTCAGAACACCTGGCTTGGGACTCCTTTTTTCTCTTTTCTTTTCTTTTCTTTTCTTTTCTTTTCTTTTCTTTTCTTTTCTCTTTTCTTTTTCTTTCTTTCCTTTTCTCTTTTCTTCTTTTTTCTTTTCTAGGGGGATTTTGCTGCTTTAGGGTACATGAGCTCACCGGAGAGACAGAAAGTGAGAAATCACCCCCTCCAGAGCGGATGGCCACGCTGCCATCCCTTTTCCTCCATTCTCCTGTCGAGATCTTGGGCACGCATATATACACGCCTGTGTGAGTTTTAAGCCACTGCGTCTGGGACTTGAACGGCAGTCGACTACCGGGGAGTCCAGCCATGTACCCATTACGCCATCTGCTGGTCCCAAGGGGCCTCCTTTGAGTCTGCTGCAGAAGCAAAGCCTGGATCACCTGGCCTCTGCCAATCTCTTGTCTTGCCATTCTCTGCACCCCCACCCTCCCCCTGCCAATCCCATAGAATGCCCCAGGTCTCCTGCCCTCGTCCCACTCGCCTTCCATCAGGTCAGCACCGTGGGGCTACTCTGTCCTGTCTTGGATTCCTTAACTACAGGAGGAGGGGACAGGCCCTGAGAGAAAGTCATAACAAGGCCATAAATTAATGAGGAAAGAAACTGAGATTCATTAACCTCAGAGAGAAACCAAAGATGGGTTTGAGATAGGTGACCAACTTCCCTGTCTCCTCCAAAGACCAAACAGGAAAAGGTTAAATCTCAGCAATGACAGAAATGACAGATCCGGGTTAGAGACAGAGAAGCATTAAATGCTAGGAATTAGCTAGAGCCATGTGGAATCTGACCAGCAGATTTTGAAAAGTAGGCTAGGTTTTTGCGTATCGGAGTTGGTTCTTGGGTAGACCAAGCTAAGAGTGGGCAGGTGGACTGGGTAACCCACCACGCCCCGGAACCACACCTTCCATTGCTGCAAGAGTGGCTCATTGTAGTAGAAATGGCCTCAGAAGCCAGCAGTGCCCCTGACTGGGGCAACCCCTGGGCTGCAGGATGGGCTCACCTGGCCTGCAGGATCAGAACAGAATGGCTACCACTGTTCGGCTGTACTGTCCTGAAAGAGCCCAGAGTATAGGGTGATGGCAAGGGGAGGAGTGGAGCAAGAAAGGGCATAGGTTGATATTTAGAAGACGATCTCTGTCACGGAGTACAACTTTGGCTTAGCAGCTGGTTGGTTTATCAACTCCTTCAGGAAGCCCTCTCTGATAGCCCCAGGCTGGCTCAGGGTGCCAGCTCAGGGTGTCCCCTCTGAGCTTCCACAACACTCTGTGCTCCCTTGGCCTCTAAGTGAATCCTGTGTTATTGAGATGTTCTAAGGATTTCTTTCTCTCCTCACCCATCTGAGCTTCATGATGGCAAGAACTTTGGCACTCGGAGGCTGTTTCTGGAAGCTGGCTTGGATATAGATCACGGGAAATGCTGGGTAAAGGGGATCGACTGTGGGAACACACTCACAGCTTTGGGGGACTGTGTACTTACACTGCTCCCGAGGTGACTTCAAAATAGCACAGTAGTAAGTCCTGACTTTCTGGAACCAAATACCCCTCAACAAGACAACTGAAGAGATGACCCAAGGCAATCTGGGTTTTGTCCACACTCAGCAAGACTCGATTAGCACACAACGATCCCCTCCCCGTGCCTCAGTTTCCTCATCTATCCTATGGGGGTGATGAACCCACAGATTCACGGGGTTGTCTTGAAAATGGAATGAGATCATGGGTGTGCAGGCGGTAAAAACATCTTGAGAAAGGTCTTTAAGACTTATACAGAGGTAGGGAGTTATTAATAGCCTCATTATTATTCGTACCCAGAATGCCCATGGAAAAGCAGCATGTGGCAGCCCCAGCCCCCGCACCCCACCCTCCCATACTATTTCTGTACCTGGAAAGCAGGTTCTTGGAGTGGAGTCCCAGTTTGCCAGTGTTGGAGGAAGAGGATGAGTGTCAGGCAGCCCCGCCTCCCCTGGCTGTCCCTCTGACCCTCCTTGGGACTCTGGCCATCTGGAAAGCATGACTGACCCTGGGCCACCAGCTACTTGGAGGGTTTCAGGTTGCATCTTATCTCTGTCACTTCTTTTGATACTAGAGTGTGCTGCTGAGGTACTGAGGAGACCTCCCCTACCCCCAGGGAGCTTGGGAGAAGCCTTTCATTGTTTGGACTGAATCCTGGGGCAACCAGTCTTCCTGGGAGCCTCTGACCCATTGTTCTCGGATCTGCTTGTACCTGGGTGGTGGTAGGTGAGCAGCTCAAGGTGGTTCATTTTTTCTCTCTTCCCAGAGCTCCACTTCCTGAAGCCCACTGTGGCGGGAGAGTAGAGAGCTCTGCCTTGAAGTGTAAATAAACCAGTTTTCCTCCTCCTGACTTCTCGTGTTCTTGCCAGGCAAGTGTGATGCTCTGGGCATCAGTTGGCCCATACCCAGGAGCTGCAGAGAAGCAGGTGGCCCAGAGGCCAGAAGAAGAAATCCGGACGAGGGTCTGAGGGTGACCCCTCTTCCAGAAGTTCCGGAGACAACATCTAGGTTCTGTCAGGCTGTGCCACCCACCAGGGTGTAAACCCCATGAGCTTCCAGCAGAGGGAGAGCCTGACCTCCCCAACTCTGGACCCCATCTTTTGGCTTCCCCTGGCCCTAGTCCTAACCAGTGAGTGTCAGCATGAGGGCAGAACAGAGCTGCAGAGTGAAGTCCTCACTGGCTTCAGAGCATCAAAGCCCCACGGCAGCGGAGCAGTGGCTACAGAGGAAAGAAAGCCAGGAGGAGATATCAGAGGCCCAGGGAAAACTGGAACCTGGAGCAAGGGGTCAGACTGAGGCTCCACCAGCCCCTGCCAGGGCTCTCCAAGGAGGAAGAGGACCACAGCAGCAATTGCCAGACTCATGGGGATGGTCCATGCTCTGAGCAATGCGGCCTGACTGCTTTGAGGAGCTCTCCTAACTCAGCTCAACCCCCGTCCCCACTCGGCCAGCCAGGTCTGTTCATTGCTGACTTAAAATGCTGCCCTCAATTCTATCTTTAGCTCCGGCTGCTGGGAGCCTGAGTGACAGGCAAGGTGGGGGCTTGTGCCAGGGTAGGAAAAATTCGCAGCTACTAGGTTTGCTGAGAAGGTGGCAGAGACTGCAAGGAGCAGGACCCATGTCATAGTCATTGTTGCATTTGTGGCCAGTGCATTGGACAGCTCGGAGTTTAACCTGTACTGGTTAAATGGAGTGGGTGCATAGTAGATGCATCTATGCATGAATGGAGCAGAGGCCCTGAGGAGAGGATGAGGGTGGAGCCAACCCATCCATAAACCAATACTCAGGGGACCAGCAGATGGCATAATGGTTACGTTGTTGGACTCCTACATAGTCGACGTGGTTTGAGTCCAGGACCTGGCAGCTTAAAACTCATACTGGAGACGTATGGGTGCATGCTCAAAATGGAGGAGAAGGAATTGCAGTGTAGCCTCCCCCGGGCGGTGATTTCTCACTTTCTGTCTCTGTCTCTCAGGCGAGCACACGCACCCTATAAAAAAAAAATCCCTCTCAACCCCCACCCCAACAAACAAAAAAAATACTCAGACCATGAAGGAACTCTGGATGATCTTGTGCAAGTGGCTTCCCCTCCTGTATCTGTAAAAGAGGACTAGAGGTGGCATGGTGGTTAGGGCAGCTGGATCTCACATGGCTGACTGAGTTGTTTGAGTCCCAGACTCCAAGGCTTGAAAAATATGCCAGGCACACGTGCATGCATGCCCCAAAACCAGAGAGGAGACTGGTGGAGAAGGGGGTGTGACATGGTCATCATCCCTCCCGGGATCCTTGGAAGCTGTGGCTTTAGCACACGCTGGAAGTACTGGTGGCTGTCCAGTAGTGATTCCAGAAATGACACAAGTTTTACTGGAGGCAGAAATAGGGAAGACCTCTGCATCGTCCCCTTTTTCCCTCTCCCCGGAAGCCCTTTATACTCAGTAAGGGAGACTTCCCTGAGCCACGTTGCTGCGGAGTATCTCCAGGTTACGGCTTGGGTGTGAAAGTGGGGCCTGTGAGATCTGAGCTCTCTCTGCTATTGCTTTTGAGACGCTTGAGCGCCTCCCACCCTGTCCTCTCCACTATAAGGGTCCTGGTTGGATTGTGGTGAGGAGGCGGGTCCTGAAACTAGGGCTGAGCAGGGAGTTGCTGCTCCTCAGCTGTGCGCCTACGCCTACCTGGCCTACTCTAGGCCAAAGGGCAGTGCCTTTTCAGCCCCAGGTGCGGGGCAGGCAGCTTGCTCCTTAATGAAGCTGTCTTCTCCCCAACCCCCGCAGCAGCTCAGTTCCCCGAGTGCATCCAGACTTGGCTAAATGAAATTGCCTCTTGCAGCAGGTGGCAAGAATAGCTTGTCAACTGCCTCTCATCAGGACTGATATGAAAATCCCTTCTCTGAACAATGAAACACCAGCAAGCGCCCATCCAGCCAATTATTTTCTCCAATAAGAGAAGGTGAAGTGCCCAAGAAAGGGTGCAGAGGGCCTGGCAGTGGGAGGGTGGATTGGGAGGGACCAAGCAGGGGGATGACTCAAACCAGTCAGATGTGGAGTTAGCAAGGAGATTTGAGGCAGAGACAGTTCAGAGGAAAGTGTCAGGAGAGGGAAGTGGAATCAGGATCCTCCCTCCCTGTCCATCCCAGGGTGAGGGACCTCAGGGAACAGCAGGGCCTTTGTCTGAGGTCCCTCGGAGGGTCTAGTGGGCTAGGGGCCTGGGGACCTGGATGCCTGCTTGGGGTGCTGACTAAGTAGAGCTCAGGAATGAGGTTATTGCACAGAAAGCCTCCCTGTGGAATGGGAAGCCTGCGCTCCTTCTTCTTCCTCTGGGCCCACCCTATGGAAGGAATGGGGTGTGACCTGACTGTGGGCATTATTATGTGCGTCCATGTCCTCCCTTGCTATAAGGAGATAACCTATACCCCTGTCTGCATCGCAGAGATGTTCTGAGCACGTAATATTACAGGTGCGAAGGTTTTTCTCTTTATTTAATTTTTGCTACAAGGCACGTACACTCACGAAAGAGAGGCAAAGACAGAGACAGGGAGGAAAAGTAAGAAAGCACCCCAGGAAAGATGGCCACACCACAGTCTGTTCTCCATTCTCTTCCTGGGATTTGGGGCAAGCATGCACACATGTCCGGTGTGTTTTTTCCAAGCCGCCAGGTCTAGGCCTAACTGCGCAGTTGGCCATATGGGATCCAGTGACCTGGACCACCATGTAATCAACTCGCCCTCTCTAAATATTAAAACTGCTTCACAGGTATTACTCAATGGCCAGAGGGCTGCAGTCTAGCTGCTAGGTCTCCATCTCTTCTAGAATTCTCTCTCTCCCAGTCTTGTAAGTTTGCACCAGTGAAGCCTCAGGTCCCTTTTCTTCCTCCTTTGTACTTCCCTCCGCCATCCTTCTCAGGAGCACTCGCCTCCATTCCCTTTCTTTCTCCAGCCTTTGCCCTGGTCCAGCTCCAGCTCTGAGCTCCCAGTGAAGCACAAGTCCCTGCTTGGACCCAGTGCTCCAACCTCACAGCTCCAGTTTATCCCACACCGTGGCTGGATCATCCTCCTCCCGCTGGAATCCTGCTGTGTGTCCAAGTGTGCATCCCACATTATGCCTGAGTTACTGAGGACTTGCCTGTGCACCCACCCCGGGCACCAACCCTGACCTGGCTCCACCGTAACCATCAGCTTTCTGCTTCCCCCTGCTTCTAAACCATCTCCTCACCCATCCTCTGCAATGCCATCCCCTTTCTCTCTGCTAACCGAACTAAATATCCCTTGAATAACTAGTTAACTATTTCTCCCCCTCCAGGAAATCTTCCCTAAAAAACTTTGCTGAATCTTGTCTTCCTTTCACTTGAACACTTTCCAGGCTGTAAGCAGATTGGCATCCCAGTGCTGTGTGCATAGTGAGGTTGTGTCTGAGGGCTCTATTAGATTTTTTTTTGAAGGTCATCCTCCCCAAAGGGACCATACCCACTGGTTCCCCGTGGTGAGATTAACGCTGGTCAACTACAGCCTCATCGTGTGGCAGCTGGATCTCACATGGCTGACTGAGTTGTTTGAGTCCCAGACTCCAAGGCTTGAAAAATATGCCAGGCACACGTGCATGCATGCCCCAAAACCAGAGAGGAGACTGGTGGAGAAGGGGGTGTGACATGGTCATCATCCCTCCCGGGATCCTTGGAAGCTGTGGCTTTAGCACACGCTGGAAGTACTGGTGGCTGTGGCTCCAGGAGTGATTCCAGAAATGACACAAGTTTTACTGGAGGCAGAAATAGGGAAGACCTCTGCATCGTCCCCTTTTTCCCTCTCCCCGGAAGCCCTTTATACTCAGTAAGGGAGACTTCCCTGAGCCACGTTGCTGCGGAGTATCTCCAGGTTACGGCTTTGGTGTGAAAGTGGGGCCTGTGAGATCTGAGCTCTCTCTGCTATTGCTTTTGAGACGCTTGAGCGCCTC
The DNA here is from genome assembly GCF_000334495.1 of Tupaia belangeri chinensis. NCBI lineage: Eukaryota > Metazoa > Chordata > Mammalia > Scandentia > Tupaiidae > Tupaia > Tupaia belangeri. The sequence continues at coordinate 2,605,910 of NW_006208456.1, forward strand.
CCACCCTGTCCTCTCCACTATAAGGGTCCTGGTTGGATTGTGGTGAGGAGGCGGGTCCTGAAACTAGGGCTGAGCAGGGAGTTGCTGCTCCTCAGCTGTGCGCCTACGCCTACCTGGCCTACTCTAGGCCAAAGGGCAGTGCCTTTTCAGCCCCAGGTGCGGGGCAGGCAGCTTGCTCCTTAATGAAGCTGTCTTCTCCCCAACCCCCGCAGCAGCTCAGTTCCCCGAGTGCATCCAGACTTGGCTAAATGAAATTGCCTCTTGCAGCAGGTGGCAAGAATAGCTTGTCAACTGCCTCTCATCAGGACTGATATGAAAATCCCTTCTCTGAACAATGAAACACCAGCAAGCGCCCATCCAGCCAATTATTTTCTCCAATAAGAGAAGGTGAAGTGCCCAAGAAAGGGTGCAGAGGGCCTGGCAGTGGGAGGGTGGATTGGGAGGGACCAAGCAGGGGGATGACTCAAACCAGTCAGATGTGGAGTTAGCAAGGAGATTTGAGGCAGAGACAGTTCAGAGGAAAGTGTCAGGAGAGGGAAGTGGAATCAGGATCCTCCCTCCCTGTCCATCCCAGGGTGAGGGACCTCAGGGAACAGCAGGGCCTTTGTCTGAGGTCCCTCGGAGGGTCTAGTGGGCTAGGGGCCTGGGGACCTGGATGCCTGCTTGGGGTGCTGACTAAGTAGAGCTCAGGAATGAGGTTATTGCACAGAAAGCCTCCCTGTGGAATGGGAAGCCTGCGCTCCTTCTTCTTCCTCTGGGCCCACCCTATGGAAGGAATGGGGTGTGACCTGACTGTGGGCATTATTATGTGCGTCCATGTCCTCCCTTGCTATAAGGAGATAACCTATACCCCTGTCTGCATCGCAGAGATGTTCTGAGCACGTAATATTACAGGTGCGAAGGTTTTTCTCTTTATTTAATTTTTGCTACAAGGCACGTACACTCACGAAAGAGAGGCAAAGACAGAGACAGGGAGGAAAAGTAAGAAAGCACCCCAGGAAAGATGGCCACACCACAGTCTGTTCTCCATTCTCTTCCTGGGATTTGGGGCAAGCATGCACACATGTCCGGTGTGTTTTTTCCAAGCCGCCAGGTCTAGGCCTAACTGCGCAGTTGGCCATATGGGATCCAGTGACCTGGACCACCATGTAATCAACTCGCCCTCTCTAAATATTAAAACTGCTTCACAGGTATTACTCAATGGCCAGAGGGCTGCAGTCTAGCTGCTAGGTCTCCATCTCTTCTAGAATTCTCTCTCTCCCAGTCTTGTAAGTTTGCACCAGTGAAGCCTCAGGTCCCTTTTCTTCCTCCTTTGTACTTCCCTCCGCCATCCTTCTCAGGAGCACTCGCCTCCATTCCCTTTCTTTCTCCAGCCTTTGCCCTGGTCCAGCTCCAGCTCTGAGCTCCCAGTGAAGCACAAGTCCCTGCTTGGACCCAGTGCTCCAACCTCACAGCTCCAGTTTATCCCACACCGTGGCTGGATCATCCTCCTCCCGCTGGAATCCTGCTGTGTGTCCAAGTGTGCATCCCACATTATGCCTGAGTTACTGAGGACTTGCCTGTGCACCCACCCCGGGCACCAACCCTGACCTGGCTCCACCGTAACCATCAGCTTTCTGCTTCCCCCTGCTTCTAAACCATCTCCTCACCCATCCTCTGCAATGCCATCCCCTTTCTCTCTGCTAACCGAACTAAATATCCCTTGAATAACTAGTTAACTATTTCTCCCCCTCCAGGAAATCTTCCCTAAAAAACTTTGCTGAATCTTGTCTTCCTTTCACTTGAACACTTTCCAGGCTGTAAGCAGATTGGCATCCCAGTGCTGTGTGCATAGTGAGGTTGTGTCTGAGGGCTCTATTAGATTTTTTTTTGAAGGTCATCCTCCCCAAAGGGACCATACCCACTGGTTCCCCGTGGTGAGATTAACGCTGGTCAACTACAGCCTCATCGTGTGGGAAGATGACCAGGTCAGGTTTGCGTCCAGGAAAGTGGCAGGACAATGTCAAGTGCAGGGGCCACAGCGACTTGTATGGCAGTGAGACTTCCCCGTCTTTACACAATGACACGGTCACATGGTGTCCTCCTCTAACCCCATTTTGCAGCACCCATCACCGTGAGCTGTGGCAGGGAGCGTAGAGGAGGTGCAGACATCACTGTCACCTAATGGGCAGGTTGGGATTGCTTGGGTTCTCTGCGCGTCGCTGGGGATAAAGAAGCAAGGGGCTGTTTATATGCACTGATTCAGCTCAGCACATAGTCCTGGCCTATTTTGTGGTTTTCAATCAGAGATGCCAAGAACAGTGCGTCTGGCAGCTTAACCCACAGTAACCTTTAGGTGCTTTCCAACCCTGCAATTTCTCTGCTTATTGTTCTGGTTGGAAAATGAAACGCCCTCTCTGCCAGCAATTAATTTACCAAGATAAACAAAATTTCTGCTTTTCGTGACAAAGACAGTCCCTGAATGCCAATCTTAGGTCTGCCAGATTGCAATTTCAAGTGGGTGTAGCCAGCGCGGTTAGGACTTGCAGGTAATATATCACCGAGGTTAGGAGGAAAGGAGAAAGCGCCGTTAAGAGGGAGTGGAAAAAAGTGGTGTCCCGGAGTTCTTGTCCTCATTTCTAACTTTTCTGGCAACAAGTTTCTATGTCCTTGGCTAACTTTCTTTTTAAAAAAACTGCAGATGATTTTGTTCCTCTTCTCTGTTCTATTTGGCCTATTTCCAGCCCCTTCCTGATGCGGGTGCAGCCTTCTCCCTACTTGCACCCTATCACAGCCTGCCAGAGTCTCCAAGTACCCGGGACCCTTGGCTTGCTACATTTCGCCTGTGGGTCTGTTCCTTTCATCCAAGAACTGTTTCCGGGGTAGTTGATTGCATACACTCTAGAAATAAATCCAGACTACAGATGCAGCCTCCCTTCTCCTTCCCTGAATGATAAATGTATGGGGTCAGATGCATTGAAAAGGGAGGAGGCAAGCACAGATTTGAGATACAGGGTTGCTGAGAAGCTGGGAAGGATTTGCCCAGGTAGGCAGAGTGGTAGGTTTTGGGGGTAGAGGCTCTGAATGACACCAGCCAGGAACCATTAGAGATTATCTTGGGGGATTTAAAAGCAGCAATTAAATCGGAGAACATTGTCTCCTTCCTCTCAGCCCCTGCTGAGAATCAATCCCAGTAATCCAAATACTCCTATCCCCACCGCTGCTCTCCAAGGCTGAGCTCTCTACATTCTTAGGTAGATTAGGAGAGAAGAGAAAGGACCCACCGTCTCTCAGACACCTACTTCTCCAACTTTCTGCTTCCTATGCCTGCCTCTGAGAACTCTGTTCTCTGTGGCTTTGCAATGAGGAGGGTTTGTTTCTGGAGATGTTATCTGCTCTGATCCCAGGGGTTCCCTGGGCTGAGCAGTGAGATCACCCTGGTAGTGCATGATTTCCAGATGCCTAGTACTAAAACAGACATCAAGGAGCTCACAGTGGCTCCTGGAGTCAAGGCAAACACAGGTAACGATGGAAACACGCAGAGAAACTAGGGAATCATTTCCTTACAGGCAATCACCGGAGCTGGCTCCCTACTTCGTTCTTCTCTCTCACTCTGCTGCTCCCCAGTGACTCCTTCCAGAACAGTTGGACACAACATCCTAGGGAACCTCTGTCTAGATCCTCTCCAGAGAAACACGAGGTAGCTCCATGTCTTGGGACAAGTGAGTAGGCAGAGGAATCTCGATAATAAAATCTAATTTACAATCTACTGATCAGATTAAGGATTGTTGGCTGTGAGTTCCATTCAACCCTGTATTTGGAACTATGGAACACACAGGGCATTGGCTAGGTCTTAGTGGGAGTGGTGAGTGGTATAAAAATAAACAAGGGAAGTTTCGATTCTAAAGAGCTTGTCCTCCAGGCAATTCTGCTATTGTCTGATCTTCAAAATGTGCAAATGTACAGAAGCCTTTGGAATATAGTACTTTGAGATCCTGATGGTTCTCAGATGCTTTCCCAGAACTACTGCTAAAGGCATGGCAATGATTCTTTAAAATCTCACGTGAGTTTTTATAATCATATGAAATGTATATTCTAATGTATATCATTGGTTTAATATAAAATGAGCCTCCTCTTCTCCAACTCCACACTCCTCAAAATCTAGTTAGAACACAGGAAAATGGGTGAATTTTATTATTTTTTGGGGGGATTCCTAGCATACACTCACCCAAGGTATAAGAACCTCAAGAATGAGGGATAGATAGGGCCAACAAGTGGTGTGATGTTTAAGGGCATTCGACTCCCACATGGTTCAAGTCCTGGACCTGGTGGCTTGCTTTCTTACTTTCCCTCTCTCTGTCTCTCTCTCTTTCTCTGTCCCTCTCTGGTCAAATTAAAATAAATAAGTAAATAAATAAAGTTAAATAAAATAATACTTAAAAAAAAAAAGAATCAGGGATAGAGATGTGCAATGCCAACTTACTGAGTTCAAAACTCAGAGAGGTGTGGGAACCAGCAGTTGGCGTAATGGCTATGTCGCTGGACTCCCATGTAGTCGACCGCGGTTCATGTCCCGGACCCGGTGGCTTAAAACTCACGCCGGGCGCGTGTGCATGCGTGCCCAAGATCCTGAGAGGAGAATGGAGGAGAAGGGATTGCGGCGTGACCATCCCCCCTGGGGGGTGATTTCTCGCTTTCT
>NW_006208456.1:2610613-2626469 GCF_000334495.1 Tupaia belangeri chinensis
TCGCCCGCGACCATGGTGAAACACATAAAAAAAAAAAAAAAAAAAAAAAAAAAAAAAAAAAAAAAAACTCAGAGAGGTGTAAGCCAGCTGGGCTTTGGAATTCTCCCTCCTACTCAGACTGCTTCTGAGGTCTGCCCTCATCTCTTTGATTTTTCCTTCCCTGAGCCTCTATACTTTTAGGTCGTCAGACCTGGAACATCCTTGCCCTGACTTCCCCTCCTCTGTGCCTTTCTTTCTTTCTTTTTTTTTTTTTTTTTTGGAGAGGTTTTTGCTATAGGGCACGTGCGCTCGCCAGACAGAGAGAGAGAGAGACAGAGAGACCGAAAGTGAGAAATCATCCCCCAGGAGGGATGGCCATGCCACAATCCCTTCTCCTCCATTCTCCTCTCGGGATCTTGGGCACGCACGCACACACGCCCGGTGTGAGTTTCAAGCCACCGGGTCCGGGACGCGAACTGTGGTCGACTACATGGGAGTCCAGTGACATAGCCATTACGCTAACTGCTGGTCCCCCCTCCTCTGTGCCTTTCTGAGGGGAGGCTTCCTGTGTGATTCTGTTCCTTGTTTTTCTGTTTTGTATTGCCATTGAATTTAGACACACAACCATTTAGGCCCAAGGCAAATAACAACAACCAAAAAAAGGTCATTGATAATTCCATTAATGATTTCTTTCGAAAGCAGTTGTTGGTGACCTGCTCCTTAGATGAAGAGCTATGCTAGACACTGGAATAGAGTGATGAGCGAAATAAAGTGTAGTCTATCCCAATGTGCCTACAAGTTCCTGGAAGAGACACTAATCCCAGGACCCTACCAGAATGTAACTGAATTTTGCCATGTGGGACGAGACTAGCATGCTAAGAGAATAGATAGCAAAGTATTCCATCTGATCTGGGGAGGTGGTCAGGAGAGACCTCCTGAGGAAAAAAATCATTTTAGCAGAACAGTAGAGGGTGCTTAATAGTCAACTTAATGATGGGCCGACAGGTGGCATGGAGATTAAAATGCTGGATCTCACATGGCTGGCTTCACAGTTTGAGAATCACACTGGGCACGTGTGCATGTGTGCCCCAAATCCAGAGAGTAGAGTGGAGGAGGAGGGATTGTGGCAGGTCACCTCCCCTCTCTCTGTCTCTCGGTTTCTCTCTGGCCAGTGCACCCACTCTGTAGCAAAAACTAAAAACAATTTTACAAGAGTTTACTAAATGAAAGGGAGTAGAAGTGAAAGAAACCATTCTAGGCAGAGGAGCAGCATGTGTAAGAGTCTCGTGATGTGGGGAGGGAGTACCGCCAACTTGAGGAACTGAAAGGAGACCTCCCTGCCTGGAGCAGAGACGGAGAAAGGAGAAGTGGTGTAGGAACAGGCTGGAGAGTCAGTGTGGGCCCGAGTTCTAAGATCCAAGTAGGTAAATACAGCTGCTGTATACTAGGTTCATAGTCAGGGCATAGCCAAATGTGCTCACTTAGTTCCGGAGTAAATGAAGTAGAAAGAACTTTAAGTGAAAACAAATTAACTGGGACTTAGTATATCAGGAGGAGGTAAGCTCACTACAAAGAACATCCCAAAAACATCTGAGAAGAAAGACAAAGTCAGGTATGTGTTTGCTGAATGACTGAACGAATGGATGAATAATGGGCACCTAAAGATCTAGAATCAGCATCTCCATTTCCTGCTGCGCTCCAAGCAGAAGCCTGACCTGGCTCTGCCTCTTCCAGAGCAAATCACCCACAGTATTCTTCCTAGTTGCCATGGCATTCAGCACGTGTGACAGTCATGACATTGTCCCACTGTGCTGTCCCAGCTGTGACGGCTTGTTAGTGCTCTCCCTCTAGACCTTGGGCTCCTTGAAGGCAGGGTTCATATCTTACTCATTTTCTTCATTCCCCGACCCAGCACAGTGCCTGGCCCGTAATAGATGCTCGGTGAGCATCGGGCAGAGGCGTGCACGCTGCCCTGTCTGTACAAATTCACTAGACTGCATGATGATCCGGATGACAGAGTGTGTAATTGCCCTAGCCTCAGGGCTAACAACGAACATTTCAGGAGAGCCAGCTGGAATCCAGCCTCCTTAACCTCACACCATCCGCTGGACCTAACCTTACTCTTGTGGCGATAAAATCTAGGACCATGTTGTTCTTGTAGGATTTTCTGTGAATGTGCCCAGCTAGCTCATCAAGCCAACAGGCTCTACGTAGGAAAAGAAAAGGCTTAGTTGCCAGTCCTCTCTACAAGCCTATGATATTAATAGTCTGCATATGAACGTCCATTGTATTTCCTAGCTACATGTGCTTCCTTGTGTCCTTACAGCATGTCTCTGAGGCATCTAACTGAAAGAGGTTAAATGATTCATCCAAGGTCACCAGCACACCGGTCAGGCCTAGAGGCTTTTTCTCCTGCACTCACTCCCTATTCCAGCACTTCCCCGTTACCCACCTTGAAGGAGATGGTTCTCAGAGGCTAGTGGGGAGACGCTCTGTGGGCCTTGCTCCTGATGTGCTGAGCACTGGCAAGCCCTCGTGGGAACCTGAGGGGTCTGCCAGGGGCCGCAGAGATTCATGTTCCACAGGGGAGAGAGTTGCAAGCCACATCTACTGTCTCTCACCCTCCCAGAGATGACCTGAGACAATGTGCAGCTACAGAGCTATCGTGGTGACCCAGAGAGAAGCCATCAGGGAGAGGATGGCTGAGCTGAAGGCAGACAGCAGCCAGGAGGGGAGGAGGAGCCATTTCTGCCTGAGCCCAGCGCCAGGGAGTCTTTGGGCTGGAGACTAGCTAGTGATGTCAATGAGTTCTAGAGGCTGATGACTGCTGGCTCTAGAAGGTGTGAGCCTGGGTCCTGCTGCAGAGCAGCCCACTGAGGATAGGGCACAGGTGTGCCTTTCTTCAAAAGAGTGAAACCAAGTCAACTGTTACTCTCTCCTCCCCGTTAAGACAAGCTTCTATCGGGCTCACTGGTCAGATTCAGAATTCTTCCCTATTAAAAAGAATTCGCTAGGGAACCAGCAGTTAGCATAATGGCTATGTTGCTGGACTCCCACATAGTCGACCACAGTTCATGTCCCAGACCCGGTGGCTTAAAACTCACGCTGGGCACATGTGTGTGCGTGACCAAGATCCCGAGAGAATGGAGGAGAAGGGATTGCGGTGTGACCATCCCCCCTGGGGGGTGGTTTCTTGCTGTCTGTCTCTCTGTCTCTCTCTGTCTGTCTGGCGAATGCATGCACCCTATAGCAAAAACTTCTCAAATAAAAAAAAAAAAAGAATTCACTAAATCATTGCAGAGAGCTGAGTTCAAGGTGTTTACTTAAAGATGAAAGGGCAGTCTCTATTCTCAAGATGTTTACAGTCTAGTAGAAAGGTAAGCAGACATGCAAATACTATCGTGAAGAAGAACATGGTGAGCAGCTACAAAGAGAGGCTTAGAATCTGGCTAATGAAGGCAAGCAGAGTGGGGCATCAGGCAGGCTATCAGTCTTCAAAGGCACCTGGAATTAAATTTGGAAGACAAACGCATGGCAAATGCCTATGCTTCTGGGCCACTGAGCAGTTTCCATGGCTGCAACCTTCCTTTCTTATCTAGGACGATCATCATAATACTAACGACCTTTCTCGGGTACTTATTATGCGACAGGCACAGCACAGAGTGCTCTGTGTCCACCGCCTCCTGTCATCATTAAAACCACCCTGAGGTGGGGATTCTCATCGTCCTATTTCACAGCTGAGGAAATTGAGGCCTTAAGAGGTTCAAGAACTAATCCAAAGTCATTCAGCTGGATACAGTTGGAACTGAGACATAAACCCAGCTCAGCTCTAAATTTTAATTTTTATGTTTTATTGATTTTAGTTTTACTAAAGGGTGCAAAGATAGAGAGAGAAAGTGGGAAATCACCTCCCACCCTGGTGGGGTGGCCACGATACAATCCCTTGTCCTTCATTCTCCTCTTGGGATTCCGGGCACACGCACACAACATGTTCTGGGTGTCTTTCAAGCTGCTGGGATCAGGACTTGAACTTCAGGGACCAGCAGTTAGCGTAATGGCTATGTTGCTGGACTCCCATGTAGTCGACCGTGGTTTGAGTCCCAGACCTGGTGGCTTAAACTCATGCTGGGCGTGTGTGCGTGCGTGCCCAAGATCCCGAGAGGAGAATGGAGGAGAAGGGATTGCAGCGTGGCCATCCCCCCAGGGGGGTGATTTCTCGCTTTCTGTCTCTCTGTCTCTCTCTATCTGGCGAGCGCATGCACCCTATAGCAAAAAAAAACTAAAAAAAAAAAAAAAAAAAGAAAAGAAAAAGGACTTGAACTTCAAAGTCGGCCATGTGGGATCTAGCTGCCTTAATCATCACACCATCGGCTGGCCTAAACTTAAATGTTACAGAAATCCATAAACAACTACTGCTTCCTTCCCAAAGTGAAAACATCCCTGCAGATTCTGGGGAAACGCTCAATCGTCCTATGGAGCAGTTCAAATCCTGGCAGCGTCTTTTCTTTCTCTGGTGCTGAGACCCTTAACTCCAGGTTGGAGAAGGCCAGATGGAGAGAGAAAATCAACCCCACACATCTCAGAGTTCTAGAGAATCCGGTGAAAGTCCTTTGGGCCAATCATACCCAAGCTGGTCTCTAAATCAGAGGTCTTGGCTTTAGTCTCAGCCCTGAGCCTCTCTGGACTTGAGGGATTTTCAGGGCTCTCAGCAGCAGGAGTAACTGAAAGGGGATTAGACTGTGTCCACGTGCCTGTGGTGCTCAAACTCTCCTTCCGTGTCTCAATGAATAATAAGCTCTTAGTCCTGACAGAGGCTTTAGAGATTATCCAGTCCAATCCCTTCCATTGATACACTCCACATTAACAGTCTTTAATGGCGCAGTCCTTAGGATATTTTCTCTTTGTTTCAGTAAAAGAGCATCTTACTACTAAACACTGATTTCAGAATATTGGCTGCAAAACAGAAAAGAATCTTACAGCTGTGATGCACGCACGGAGAATCTCCATCAGCCTAGGTCTTTTCTATTTCGATCCATCGACCGAGCCCCTTTTGTGGCAGAGGTATGGGAGTGGGTAGGGGTGCAGAGAGCAGACTTATGTGTTTCTCTAATGCCGAGAACAGACTGCTGCGACTGGCCGGCCCTTCTGCTTCCTGATCGGCACACCCCGCATCTCTGCCATGGCCGGGGCCAGCAGCCATCCATTTTGTCTGCCAGGCTCCTTGTTGAACTGATCCGCTGGCAGGCAGAGCTGAGCTGAGCCCTTTGCCTGCTGGCTGCTTATCTGGGACATATGATTTGTGGAAAAAGTCCTGCCAGAGGGGAGCCAAGACTTTCCTTCGCAGGGCCATTGCAGAGGAGGGGAGCAGCCCTGACACGCCCCCTGCTCTAGAATCTCATGCCCTTGCTCTTCATGGGGAGCAGCGACCATCTGTGCTCTGTGGCTACCATGGGGCAATAGACAGAGCATAGGAGGGGAACATCTGCAGCAGGTAGAAGAGGTCACTGTTCCTCTTCTGGTCCTTTTTGTGGGGAGCTGGCCAGGCCACTGCTCACCCTCTCCTACGGGATCCTTGGGCCACCTATGCAGCTCATCCTCGGGGTTCCACCCTTCTTTCCAGCCCTTTTAAGGAACCAAACCCCTGGTTTGGAGAGCCTGGTAGGTTCCCATAGCAATAGGCCTTTTAGATGTTTCCATGGCAACCAACACCCAGACCATTTAGTTGCTAGTCAACTGACAGCTGTAAGGGAGTCGAATTCAGTTCAGAATCCGAAGGATAGGCCAGGGGGAGCCTCTTCAGAGAAAAAGACACAACCACCCAAAGTGACTCAACTCCTCTGAAGACTTTTAGGCAACATCTCTGGCAATTCCGAGTCCCTTTCTACCTTGGAAGGCACAAACTCCCCTTCCAACCCAGCCATCCATTCCCAACACATAGATACTAACAACTCAAATAAGTACCCCAGGCTCTTAAATAAGGAACACCCCAACTTCTTAGACAGTTTGTTTATTATTTTTTTTATGAGAGAGAGGGGGGAGTATTTTATTTATTTTGAGAGATCTTTGCTATAGGGCACATGAGCCTGCTGGAGAGACAGAAAATGAAATCACCCTCCAGTGGGGACGGCCACACCACAATCCCTTCTCCTCTAGTCTCCTCTCTGGATGTTTTGGCACATACACACATGTGCCTGGCATGGGTTTCAAGCTGCTGGATCCAGGACTTGAACTGCAGTTGACCATGTGCGAGTCTAGTGTCTTAACTACTACACCACCTGCTGGTCCCTACGGGAGTATTTTTGACAGGGTCTCTACATCTTGATCCCTCTGTGCCACCTTTCCAGTTGACAAGGCCCATAGGTGCACGCCACCACATGGGGCCTGTTTAGGTTGGCAGGGAACTGAGTCTGGGTCTCTCATGGGGCCTCAGCCATTGTGCGGTGGCACCCTCCAATCTTACCACCGTGAGTGGGCCAGGAGCACCAACTTCTACTTCAGGTTCCATCGTCTTCCCAACTGGGAAGAAAGAACCTTTGCTTAACATGACCCTTGCCTTGGCAGCTCTTTCCCATAACTGGTCCCGCCGTGCCAGTGCTCTACCTGTGTGCCATGACCCTGTCCTCATGCCAACCCTGGCAGTATTATTTGCCTTTTGAGAAGAACTAATCCCAGATCATCTTCTCTTGGTTGATCTCACCTATTTCAAGCTGCCCCTGGGGGGTGTTCTTAGAATAGTCTGTCTTATCAACCTTTGCAAAGCATAATCAAGATCGCTCTGTTCTTTTTAAAAGAATCAACTAAGACTTCAAAACCAACCATGCAGGATTTGAAATTACCCCATGCTTTTTATTAGCACAAAGATTTGACTAAATACCAGGTCTTGCACTTAACCTTCCTCTAAACTGGGGATATTGTGTTAGGTTATTTTTATCTTGTAAATGGATGTGCCCCCCCCTCCCTTTTAAACAATTAGATTTATCTGCCCTGGAGTTTGTGTAAGGGAAGTCTGGGGTCTAAGCCTCTAAGGCTTGCTCAGTGAACTAGAAAAGTGTGAAACTATTGTTGGAAAGAACATGACCTTTTTGATATACCTAAGATTCAGTACTTCTCAATGTTTTAATGACTCAGGGGTGCACCTGGGAGCCGTCTGTGGAAGACGACCTTTCAGACTAATCCCCCCACGGGAGCCCTACCTACTCACGGCTGTGGGCTCCACATAGCCTGGCGGTGGCTGGTAAACAGCCACAAGCTGCTGTGTTTCCTTTCTGCTGTGATGGGAAGGAATATCCTAGCTGAACTGCCATCCCTCTTACACATGACAGGAAGTAAGCATGAAATGAAGGCTCATAGCTGTTACACTTGAGCTAAAGGACTGGAGGAATCTTTGGGGATGAGGGAGACAGCAGACACATGTGGGAGGGATGAGCTTCTCTGGGCTCCTTGGAAAGTTCCTGTGAATATAAGATAGCTGTCTCTCTCGGGAGATGGAGCATCACACATTGGACTGAACCTTATGATTCTCCTGCTATTTCTAGACAAAGAACAGTGTCTGTCTCCTAGAATAATGGCTAACACTTACAAAGTATACATCAAATGCCAGGAGGCATTCTTAGTGTTTTCCCTGCCTCATCTCCTCCTCAGGGCCCTACCATTATGCTTATTTAACAGATAAGGAAACAAGCAGAAAGATAGGAAGTGATTTAGAGATCACACTGGGGGTCTTTTTAACTGGTAGAGCCAGGACTCGATCACAGGCAGTCTGAAGCCAGAGACCACAGCAGTTAACCACCTTTGGAATTCACACAATCGTGATATACCTAGGGTCCAGCACTGGGAGACAAGGTGGGCTGTTCTTCCAGATTCAGTGTGACGGGGACATAGACCTTAGCTAAGCAGCAGTGACGGAATGGCTCCCTGTGTTAACTAGTCAAGCTTGGCTGTTAACTTTATTCCCAATCCATTGCTGTCCTCTGGTGGTTTTCCTGGGAAATTCACAGCCCGAAGAAACCCAAGGCTCTAGTTAAATTTACGGGATGAAAGGAACCAGAACCAGACCAAATAAATTATATGCTCATCAGCACTTTGTACAAACTCAACTAAGAAGAGTCCATTCCTTTTGTCCCAACCTAACAACACATGACCTTCCAAGGTCCACATTACTCAACTGTGAACGAGGCTGTAATCCTAAAAGCAGATCAATAGTATATTGATTCAAAAGAGACAGCAAAATATACGCTTCTTGATTATACCTGTACCCTTGGAGTGGAAACCTTCAAGATTTAATTCAGCCAGGCATTACTTGCTACAACTTCACATTTCATCTTTTAAGCTTCCAGGCTTTTGTCTTCACGACAGAGGATTCCCAAAAAATCACCATGCCTCATCCTAACCTGCAGCCCTGTTTTCCCCACTTTCCGACCTGCCCCTTTAGACTCAATTCCCTAACATTTCAAGTGTGGTTATTATTCAACTAGGGGATGCTGGCTCCCACAGCTTCTTCTAGCCATGCTTGGTTGTGTAAGATTGGGCAAAATAAGGCAAAACAAAGTCATTTTGTATAAAGTAGGTAAGGTGTAGCTGGGCAAAAAGTAGGAAACGTTTCTGAAAGAGTCGTATATATGCTCTCTGGGATTACAGAACTGGGTGGCTGTCTCCCACAGACCTGAGGGAATGTACTCTGTCTCAAAGAAGCAAATGACCACAGCCCAAATGCATAAGACAAAACTGACAAGTTTGTATTTATTCAAAGGTAGACTTCCAGGTACAGAAAGAGGCCACAAGTTAATGCTGTTAAGGAAAAAAAAAAAAAAATCAAACAGCTGTTAACCAAGTGCTACATTTAATGAAAACCACCTAAGACAGAAAAAGAGACATGAGACAAACCACAGAACCAGCCACCCAGAGCGGAATTTTATACTGTAGCACAGCCCCTCTCTCCAGGATTGTTGGGTACCACTGGAGGTGCTCTGGGAGTCAGCAGACCCGTTGGCAAGATGCACTGAGATACTCAGAGATGAGGAGCCTGCAGATCTAAGGTCCCAGCCAGATGGAAGTGGTTTGGAACCCATCTCCCACTGTGAGTGTCAATAACCCTTCAGCTCTTTGGTATCCCTAGACAACCTCCTTTAGATCCTATCCACTGGGCTCTCCTTATTCCAATGGGGGGGAAAGACAATGAAATCAAGCCCCTCGGTCTCTCTCTTCTTCCCTTTAACCTTTCCCCCAAGGATATAACAAAGGCGGCAGTTCTGAGCTCTCAGGAAATGGAGTGTTAGATGCTTTTGGAGGGTGAGAGGCATAAAATAGTCTTGAAATTCCTTTCATCGTATGGCACTGGTTCAGGTCCAATCTCTACTCCTCGTCCTCCCCTCCTTCCCCTGTGCCCTCTCACCCCCAGACAGACATATTGGCATCAAATAACTCTAGTCTTTGATCTCTATGGGGATCTCCCAGCAGAAGAGATTTTGGTTTTGGTCATCCTTAAGTTCCCACTTCACCACCAGTTTTACCTGGAGAAAGAGAACAAGAATTAGGAAAATGAAACTAGGACCTGACCTTAATCCATAAACGGCTTAACTATCTGCATTAGGTATACACTGTAACAAATTGCTTAATTCCTCATACTTTTCTTCTTAAATCATGCCACCATGAAGGCTGCTTAGAGCTGTCACAGACTGTGGCCTTAAACTTAGAAGAGCAAACCAAGTATACCTATGAATTAATGTTAGCAGCACCACAAACTATTTTAGTGAATTTACCAAATACAATCTCTAAAGCATTCTTTCCCTTCTTATACAAATGAAGCTTTATATAAGTAATAATTTTATATTTAAACAATTTATCATGTATTTGGCAATCTTATTCAACCTTTTTCAATTCTAAGTATTAATCAAAAAGAGGGGCCAGTAAGTGGTGTGGTAGCTAAAGCACTGGATTCCCACATAGCTGACCACGGTTCAAGTCCAGAACCTGGCGGCCAGCCAGGGCAGTGTGGTCAAGGCAGCTGGATCCCACATGGCCAACTGTGTAGTTCTAGCCTTTGACCTGGTGGCTTGAAAACCACACTGGGCCCGTGTATATGCATTCCCAAAATCCTGAGAGGAGAAGGGACTGCAGCATGGCCATCCCACCAGTGGGTGCGTTCTCATTCCCCTCACCCCTGTGTCTCTCTGGAGACCACACTCTCTCTCAATAGCAAAGAGTAAAAGTAAAAAAATTAGATTCTTAGGTATAAGCAAACGTTCTCTTTAGTTTGAAATGGAAATGTAAAAGCACAAGGATAATTATAAGAAGTTTATGGCTGTATCAAGTTTTAAGGACAACAGCCCTTTGTAACAACACAGTTTTGTTAACGTCTCTAGGCTATTTTCTATTAACATGCCTCACTAGAGATCTCTGCCCTAACCTCGTTCACTCACATTATGAGCTGTCCCTTCTAATTCTCACCAACTCACTGATATTTCTCAGGTCCTTCCTTATGTGGATAGTAGCCTGCTGTCAATGGTTACTATCTCTTTTTTGTACTCAAATGTTTCTCCACAATGCAACGTTTGAGTGACAATGATAACCAGCTTTTGGAAACTTGCTTTGCAAGTTTTTCAAGATTAGTATACATTAACTACTGCTTCACTTAGCACATAAACTAACACAGGGTTAGCTATTTTCAAATGAAGTAAACTCGCTTAACGGACAATAGCTACCATATAGTAAGTACCTGCTACCTACTATGCATCAGGCCCTGCCTAGACACCCTGCATATGTAACCAAGGTTCAGAAATGCCCACGATTATATGCACACTCTGAAAATTAATCTACAAACCTGTCCCTGACCTTTGGGGTCTCCCACATCCCTTAAGCACTCAGATTCCCTATATCTGAATCTCTTTAGGATGTTCTCTTATGAGTGTGGTCACATGCTACCCTTTCCCAATTTCTCCAGCCTGTCAGGACCTTGGGCACATGGGCACATGTACACATCACTGGCACATTACTCAAAGTGACAGGATCAGAGCTCCAACCAGTGGGCCACACGAGACGTAGCTCCCAAAACATAGCACTTACCCACTACAAGCTGGCTATAGAATTTAATTACTAGCCTTTTCTAAAAATAAATGCGCAGATTGCTTCTGGGTTCTACTTGATTTCCTTCTAGGAAATGTAGCTTTTCCTCATGGAAAAAAGTAACCCCTTTACTTTCTCCATTCTTACATCAAGATCCCTGCCTGTCTTCTCCTCAGAAGGTGCGTGGTAGGAAAAGAAACAGGTAAAGCAAGGCTGGGCCAGAGGTGAAGGGAGGGGTTGGAGGAGTGCAGGTAAGAAAGGAGAGTGAAAGAGCTACCTCTCTGCTATGGAGCTAATAGCCTACTTGTTCTCTTGTTACGAGATTAATAAAGAAACCAGGATTTCTCAGGAAAATGCTAAGACAACTTGGCTAAAATCTTTTAAGTTGCACAGGCTTTTGGGCTGGCCAATAGCCAAGTAGTGAAGGGAGCAAGATCTTACATGGCTGACTATGTGGTTCAAATGCTGGCTTGGTGGGTTGAAAAGTATACTAGGCACATGTGCATGTGTGCCCAAACCCTGACAGGATGGAGAAATGGAGAAGGGATTGCAGCATGACCACAACCACTGGGGGGCGCTTTCGCCCTCTTCCTGTCTGTCCGGCAATTAAAAAAAAAATGACACAGGCTCTGGGGTTATAAACCTAGAGTGTAATACTTCTTAGTGGGGTGGCCCCTGTACATTTTGTATAATAGCAGAGGCTCAAATTTCTTCTGTAAAATAGAGATACCATCACATCTACATTGGGTGGTCATGAGAATCAAGTGAAATACTGTATATAATATGGGCTCATTAGCTCCAGGCTAATCATTAGTCCATACTAAAAGAACAAAGGGACACAATGAAAATCATTTGTCCGACCCCACGATTCCCAACCCTTATATCTCCTTCTTTTCCTTAGGCTTCTTTGGCATAGAGATGAAGGGCCTTTTATAGCAGTCTTTGCATCCTGCCCTCTGCTCTCAGACTTCTAATCCAGCACCAAGGTCTCCCGTCCCCAATAACAGTGCCACTTACAGAGGGGTATTCACTCTTCACTGGTAGTTTATTCAGGTAGCTATAGGTCTTCGCTTTCTGGATGGGGCAGCTGATGCCACACTTACAGCCATCAGGCTCAGGGATGGGAAAAGGAACTGGAACGCCAAATAAGATGCCATGTACAGAGGCGGTGCTGTTCTTGGATTGAATATCTAAGAGAAAAAAAGAGAAGCAGATGGTGACGAAAACAGCCTATATCCAAACTCTAAGTAAAAATTCAGATCTGTTCTCGAGCAATCGCACTGCCACGAGAGCAAATCATCATGCTTGTCCCTCTTACTGCCTAGGGTTTATTTCTCTTTGTAGCTAGGCTGAGTACTTAGTGCAGAGCAAACGTTAACTCTAAAACTGGGAAAATGACTGAATTCTGGGAAAAGAGGCAATCAACAAGAATTGTGTTCTTTGCTTTCACCTTACCTAGCTATTCACTGCCTTCCATAGTTTCTCAGGAGAATCAGAGCTACTTGGATAAATAGCCTTATCTAACTAGGCAATTGGTTTTTGGCAGTAAACTTTCTGTTTGTTTATGTATTTATTTATTTGAGAGGTTTTTGCTATAGGGCATGTGTGCTCCCAGAGAGACAGAAAGTGAGAAATCACTCCCTGGGGGGGATGGCCACGCCACAATCTCTTCTCCTCCATTCTCCTCTCGGGATTTTGGGCACACATGTTCACACACCCGGCCTGAGTTTAAAACACTGGGACCGGGACTCAAACCATGGTTGATTACATGGGAGTTTAGCGACATAGTGATTACACCAACTGCTAGTCCCATTTGTTTATTAACAACAGTGGAAGAGGTAAACCTTTAGAAAGGTAAGATTAGAGAGATATTTTATTTATTTATTTATTTATTTAGAGAGGTTTTTCACTATAGGGCACATGTGCTCGCCAGACAGAGACAGACAGAGAGACAGAAAGTGAGAAATCGCCCCCCAGAGGGGATGGCCACGCCACAATCCCTTCTCCTCCATTTTCCTCTCGGGATCTTGGGCACGCACGCACACGTGTCCAGCGTGGGTTTTAAGTCACCGGGTCCGGGACGCGAACCGCAGTCGACTATGTGGGAGTCCAGTGACATAGCCATTACGCTAACTCCTGGTTCTCTAGAGAGATAGTTATTGATAAGCCCTATCCTCCACAAGCTGGGCAGAAGGAATAAAGGTATTATAAGAGTAGAGAGCCAGAATTATGAGCTGCTAGGGTATTCTGGAGATACAGAATATTGGCTCTTTCTTTTTGCCAGGGTTGGTGATGACTTTAGAAGGCATGTGTTTGGGCCAGGGTACAGATTAGAAGGAAAAATAGGGAGGAGCTTTCCTTAGGCTTAGGAATAAGAGATCACAGGAACCTTGAGGTTTCTTATTAGTCTGGTTCCATAGGATGGAAAATGAGAGAAGGAATCAAGGCAGATGCCCTGCCCAGAAATAAAGATATTACATTTGTCTAGATTATTGGGACTCTAAAGGTGATGAATGTGGCACAAGAAAGCATAAATCCCAATAATATTTCTTCAAGTTGAAGAAGAAAGTCCAGATTTCTTGATTATTTTCTGGGTCCCAATGAGTTCCCTAAACTTTAGGGAGGCTGTTAAGTATTAATTGTGCCTTTATTTCCAGGCAGGACATAGACTTAATGGCTGAAAGGTATATAGCTTGAAATAACATTTTGGAGGAGTTCCAAAGTTTACAGAGCTGGAATCTGTACTAATACTCTGCAGTCTGTAGCTAAACAGATTTGACATTCCTGTGAAAGCCTGCTGTGCAATATGGGCCTAGACAGGACAGAGAAAAGCCCAGCTGTCTTCTCTCATCTGTGGACACAAGGAAATCTCCCCATTTGCTTACAGGGAGTCTGGCAGCCATGGACTCAGGGAAATGGGCATATGGGAGCTCAGTAGGAGAAGAATGTCTTAAGGACATAGTGAATCCTAGCTTTGCACAAGTCAGAAGGGAGGTCATGGAATTCCTGACTGCCAACCTTCCAAACCCAACATCCCCCTGGCTCATTCCATTATTTGAGATCTTTGTTATACTTTCCATGAATTTGAGGTTAGAGACACTTTACGTACTGCTGGTGAAGGTGACATTAACACTGTAAGACTGTCCTTTGATCAGCTGGCAGGGCAGAGTGGAACATGGGCTTACATTCACTATCTTGATAACTCCATCTTTAGAACCTGTGAACAAACAAAAAATGAATTAGGATAGGAAGGAAAAGAAACCACCAAGGATGCCCGCTATTTAATGGGAAGGTGCTCTGCTCTCCCGGTTAAGATGAGCTGTTCTCCTTTGCTTTCCTGGGATGAAATCTTTAAGAAAACACCCAATTAAAAGGCATAATCTTGTCCCAGCTGTTGTGGCATGGATGTTACACCAGTGTCCTGTAAGGCTGAAAGCCATATGGTTGACTCTATGTTTGGATCCCCAGGTCATCCTGAAAACATGCGAGGGACATGCATGGGTGTCCAGAATGCTAAGGAGTTTGAGAGCTGGGTAAAGCGGGTTGCAGTGCAATGAGACCCTGTCAAGGGTACTTCTCACTCTTTCTCTCATGTCCACGTACACTATCATTAAAAAGAAAAGCCAGGATCTCCACTCGTCTTACTGCTAAAATCAGATTCCATAAAGCAGATGAAAAATAAGCTAGTAGGTTTCTTGACCAAGAAAGTTAGCATTCGTCAAACTAAAAAATATCCAGAGACCATGTCCCCAAAAGAGTAAAGAGATTAAACTATAACCAAAGAAACTCCAAATGTTCTTTGATTCTTATCTTGCATTATTAATGACAAGGTGTCATGGTTTAAAATTAACCTTGAAATATGTGCCTCAACCTTTCTTTTCTAACTTTCTTCTTTATTGATGATAGAGCACATGCATGAAAGAGAGAGAGAGAGGAGCACCTTCCATAGGTTCTGGTCACACCCTGATCCCCTTCCTCCAGCAGTCCAGCCTGCTGGATCTTGGACACTTGCACATGTCCCTGCATGTTTCAGGCGGACCAGGCTGGGGATTCGAACCAAGGCTGTTATGTGGGATCTAGCTTCTCTTGAGAAAAGCATTACTGCTTCCTCAAGAGAGAGTTGGCCCTCCAGCTTTCTTTTAATTAAGACAGTTCTTTCCTTTTTCATTTCCCAGCAAATAGATAAGCACATAAATTTGATGAAAGTTGTTCACACTTTAGGAAAAAATGCATTTTATGTAAAAATAGCTCAAAGGCAAACCTGGTGCCTGGAACTCCAAGGAGGAAGGTCAAAAATGAGTTACATCATCTCTTCACTCCAAGTTCTGTAAAAGGAAACACTGATCTAAGGAGTCTGTTATTGTGTGTTAGAAAGTTTGCCAGATCTTAGAATAGACACAATCTCTTTGGACTCTCTGGATCCAAGACTTTTAAGCTCCTGAATCATTTGGAAATTGTACCTTGAGTAGCAAGGGTGAAGGAAAGCTGAGGCATTTGAAGAAAAAGAAAAAAAAATCTCACAGCAATGGGTTTTGTCATTCTTGTTTTAGAGATTAGAAAACGGAAGAGCAGAAAGATTATTAGGACTTGTCCATGGTCACACTGCCTAGAAAGGACAGATCAAGAACCCAACAAGAGGGCCTAATTTGGAAGTCTTTGCCACTGAAACCTGAAGGAAGCTTTAAACATACAGCCATAGTGACAGATGGAAGGAGATCCCTAGGAAATTCTTGACTGGGAACTATTTGAGGACTCTAGGTAAAGTTCCCGACTCAAATTCAACCCAAAAAAGCCTTTTCCTAATTTCTTGGTTCAG
>NW_006208456.1:2627155-2667797 GCF_000334495.1 Tupaia belangeri chinensis
TTTTCCCCCGACTACTATTCCACCTTAGAGGTTCAACCCCCTTTTCCTTTGTGCTTTTCAGTGACACAGTATCTTCTGTCCAGACTTTATACCCTTTTCCCAAACTCCCAGTAAATCTTTTGGCCAGTATTTTATATTCTTAGAATATCTTCATTCTTTTGCCCCAACCTGGCTTCCTAGAGGAATAAGCAGTACTATTAAGGTATAGATAAAACAAAGACAATGCAGAATATCCATTCTCAGCTATTTAAATTAGACTGATTTGGGAGGCATGCTCACTTCCAAACTAATAACTGTGGCATTTAAGAGGAACTATCATCTGCACCTTTAACAGGACTGACTCTCAACAGAGGAAGTACCTACCTCCTCTGCACCAGGAATGACCCTTAAGAGAGGAACTACCATCTATTTCTGAAGTAGGAATTGCACTGTACTTCTGAGCTTTTTTCAGTTAGTCATGTTATTTGAGGGAAGAAAGCCAAGAGGCCCACTTATGAGTCATGAAACATTCTGGCTGAAAAATAAAACATAGGCAGCACCCCAAATCTTGACTAAGTCATTAGGATCTTGATTTTCCCAAATCAAAGGGATGGAAAGGAGGACAGAGGTCAAGGTCTTTCTGGCTCCAATAAAAGTTAAGGGCCCTAATTAAACTTAACTCTAACTAGGGGTGATTCACACAGCCGAGGTGGCAGAAGTACCAGTTGCATAAAGAACACTGCCACCTGAGTATAGGATTCTTTTTCTCTGAAGTACTTACTTGGCCTAGGCCTATAGAGTTGCTCGGGATACTATGCTAGCAAATATTGCAGATGTTTACAAAAACATATATACTAAGAAGTCAGAAATAGGATTAATCTGACTTGTCAATGTGACTGGTTATTTCTAAGCAGGTTCAAACTGATTTATGACTCACAAACTAGGTTTAGCTCAGGAGTCATCTAACTAAAGAGAATAAAGCACCGAGGAATAACACTAGACATTCTCAATAAATATCTGAACACCCTCTCTAAAGGAGCTAAAACCTTTCTATTTGATAGGTGAAGGGGAATCAAGCGGATGATGAAAAATACATAGCGCTGCCCTGCTCTTATATCCTGGGAGGGCAAAGTCAAACCCATGCCTCTCTGTCCACCCTGACGTGAGATTTTAAAGCAGCACACATGGGGCATAAGTGAAGGGTCAAGTTGGAGCATTACTGATTCCACTTGGGATCTTGAGACTGGCTGGTCTTAAACTGTCTTCATCTCTCCCTCACCAACTTTCAGTCATGCTCTGATAGTTCTCCAAATCAGTGGTCTCCAAACTTTCACTTCCAATGAGAACAATTTTAAGCACACATCTGTTAACATACAAATGTAGGCTGCAGGGTCAGCAGGTGGCATGCTGATTAAGGTGCTGGAGCCCACATGGCTGAATTCACGGCTGACTCCACGATTTCTCCCTTTCTCTATCTCCTGCAAATGTACTTGCCTTATGGCAAAAACAAAACAACAAAAAGAACCAAACCATTTTGCAAGCCTGTTTTCTAAAATAAACATCTCTGAGACAAGGAAAAAAATCTCTCTCTCTGTATGTATGTATGTGTATGTGTGTGTGTGTATATATATATATATGTATGTGTGTATATATATACACACACTGTGTATGTATGTATGTGTATGTGTGTATACACACACACACACACATATTCTTATGTCAGTCTAACCAAGGACAAAGTGTTATTTGTTCATAGTAAATACCGGACAAAAAAATGTTAAATTAGGTTGATTATTTCAGATATCCCTTATGTGAAATTTGGGACTAGAAGTGTTTGAATTTTGGAATATTTGTTTATACACAGTGAAACATCTTGGAGATGGGGCATGAGTTTAAGCATGAAATCATTTGTTTCACGTAAACCTTACATACATGGCCTACAAGTAATTTTATACAATATTTTTGTATTGCAGTTTTTTGACTCTGACCTGTCACATGAGGTCAGGCCTGGAATTTTCCACTTGTGGCCTCATGTCAGTGCTCAAAAAGTTTTGGATTTTGGAGCATTTTTGGATTGGGGTGCTCACCCTGTATAGGTCGTTAAAAAAGCACATTTTCTCCTTCAAACCCTTGAAATGGGATAGCTGAATGAGAGAAAATGCAAGAAACCTGCCTAGTAACAGTATTTGTGATAGGGTAAGTTCTACCATTTTGTCATTAGGGCTGAGAGGCAGACTGTGGGGCTTGAGACCTGGGTTTGAAGTCTAACTCCACTACTTATTGTGTAACCTCCAGGCAAGATACTTAACCCCTCTGGAACAGTAACAGTATCTGCCTTAAAGGGTAGGTGGGGTAGCACTCACAGCTCTCAGATTAGTGCTATAGATGGAACACAGTAGTGCTATGTGTTTACTGTTATCATCATATCCAGATCCCGAGAGGAGAATGGAGAAGGGATTGTGGTGTGGCCATCCCCCCGGGGGCTTTTTCTCGCTTTCTTTCTGTCCCTCTCAGGGAGTGCACATGCCCTATAGCAAAAATCTCTAAATAAATTTGGCTGACCATATGGTTTAAGTCCTGGACTCTGCAATTTGAAAAGCAGGCTAGGAGTTTGTGTGTGCATGTGTGCCCAGAATTCCAAAAGAAGGGAAAGATGGAAGAAAAGAGATTGTAGCGTGACCATGCCTGAGAGGGGGTGGGGATGCTTTCTGGCTTTCCTTTTTTTGTTCTCTCTCTCATGAGTACATGTGCTCTAAGGCAAAATTAAAAAAAATATGTTTCTAGGGACCAGCAGGTGGCCTGGTGGTTAAGGCGCTGGACACTCCCACATGGCTACCCTGGTTCAAGTCCTGGATCTGGTGGCTTCCTTTCTCACTTTCCCTCTGTCTGTCTCTGGCCAAATTAAAATAAATGAATGAATGAATGAATAAAATTAAATGAATAATCTTTAAAAAATGTTTCTAGTGCAATAGAATGGACTCTTTTTGTCTCAGAAGTAGAACATATGAAGACAGAAGACAAATTGCAGGTTGAGGGTACATTATTTGCTGGGCAGTCACCAGATTAACTAACTACTGTAAAAGCATGATATGAACTGAGAAGGCCAAGGAGATGCACTTTGGTTTCTCAGCCTGTGCCTGCTCTTGGGTAGAAGAGTCTCTTTAAATTATTGTGTCATCACACTGACCACCACCACTCCAGCTAGGTCTGTAAATACCTTATAGTCCTTTATTCTCCAGCTTGCTTCTTCATCTTAGTTAAGTTCTCAAACTGTACACACTTCAAGCATCTAAAACAGAGAAACTCTCTTCCACTCTATCTGATCTTATACAGATAGGAAAAAATATCCTGAACTTTAATCAACAATCTATCAAAAATTAGTGCTTACATTAAGGCTTTCTTTTTTAAAAATTTTGCTATAGGGTGCGAGTGCTTGCCAGAGACTGAAAAGGAAAGTCAGAAATCACCCCCACAGAGGGATGGCCATACTGCAATCTCCTCTCCATTCTCCTCTCAAGATTTTGGGCATGGACATGCATGCTTGCTCACCTGGTGTGTTTTTCAAGGTCCAGGACTCGAATCACAAAGTTGGCCATATGAGGTCCAGCCACCTTAATTTGCACACTACCAGCTGGCCCTGCTAAAGCTTTCAGTGTCCAGCTTCTACCTGCTTCTTTCAAGGCTGGGTTCTTTAGTAGGAACTAAGTAATCGGTAGTACTTACAGCTCTTTCATCCATTTTGTGACAAGTTCTTGGACTCTCAATGTCAACGGAACAAACCCCTCTGCAAACATTGCAAAACTAAAGTTGGTTGGTTTCATTTTTCACTTGAAATTCTACTCCAGAGAAAGTGGGTGGAGTGGAACGCAAAATCTTTTGATGTGGTCACTAAAGTTGTAACATTGTATTTTCCAATTCAAATTGAAAATCTGTAACTGAAACCCTCTATTCCTTTAAGAAGTTCTTTCCATAAGAGTACAGGTACTTGGGAACCAGCAGTTAGCGTAATGGCTATGTGGCTGGACTCCCAAGTAGTGGACCGCGGTTCGCATCCCGGACCCGGTGGCTTAATACTCATGCCGGGCAAATGTGCGTGCCTGCCCAATGATCCAGAGAGGAAAATGGAGGAGAAGGGATTGTGGCGTGACCATCCCCCCTGGGGGGTGATTTCTCGCTTTCTGTCTCTATGTCTCTCTTTGTCTGTCTGGCAAGTGCACGCACCCTTATAGCGAAAAATCTCTCAAAAAAAAAAAAAAAAGAGTACAGGTACTTTTTTCAAATAAGTAGGACGATTTCCAGATTTATTTCCCTTTCTCTTCTTTAAATTTCTTAGAGGTTGTGTGCAAGAGACAGAGAGAGGGAAAGGGAAGAAGAACCCCTCACATGGGGGGATGGTCATAGCACAATCCCTTAACCTCTCCCTCATTTTGGGATTTTGGGTACACACAGACATGCCAGAATGCTTCTTAAGCCCCTGGGGCCAGGACGTGAACCACAGTCAGGCATGTGGGATTGAGCTTCCTTAACCACCACACCACCTGCTGAGTCCTTCAAATTGTATGTTCCAATAAAGATTCCGACTGCAGCGCAAGAGGGAGTTGTGTGTCACAAGCTGTAAGAAACACTGTGAGTTTCACAGGGGAAAAAGTGATTAAGAATCACAAAATTCCAGAACTCAAAAGGAGACCTATTTTATAAGAGAATAAATCGTGAAAAAGAACTGGCTTTTTTGCCTTGTCAGCGAAAAGGATATTAAAAAGAAAAGCAGAGGATGAGTGTCCACCGATGTGCTGGGGGTTACCCAAAGTTTCTTACAAGGCATAAAGAAAAAGATGTTCTGCGCCTCCTGCCCTCAACCCCGGCGCTGGGCGCGGACCTTTTGTCGTCTGTCCTACAAACTAGAAAACTCCCAGGGGCCCCAAAATACACGTTCCAAGTAAAGACAAAGTTGTGTGCGGACGAATTTTATCGAGGACCGCCCTTTCTTCCCCAATCCAGCCCACGCGCTCGGGATCCGAGGTTGGGCCTTGGCCGCCCCTAACTCTAATCCGCCCAACCCGGCTCAGGGTCTCAGCGTGAGATTTCGGCGGGGGCTTCCGCTAAGGGCGCGGGAACCTAGGGCAGGCCCGGGGCTCACCGCAGTCCTTGAACTGAACCGGCTGGGCCTGGGTGGCCGCACTGAGTGCCAGGAGCAGGAACGCGGCACCCAGGAGACGCATAGCGGACAACGAAGTTCCAAGTTCGAGGAAGCAAGGCACTGCCGCCGCGGTCACAAGATAAACCTCTCTGGGTGGGTCCGGGGAGGAGCCCAGTCAGGCGACCAGTGACCAGCTCCCCGGGCTGAGGCATGCCGGCGCCCCGCCCCGGGCAGAGCCAGACGCGGCTTGGGCCGGCCCAGACGCCCGCTAACTCCGCCCATCTTGTCCACTCACTGGCCGGACCGGCAGCAAGCGGTGCCCGCCCCGCTCCGCTCCTCCCCTCAACGCTCCGCCCCGGCTTTATTGGGACGTCGCCGCTTCCGCAATTGGAAGCATTTTTAGCCAATCAAGTTCCTTCTCTTCTCACACTACCCAATAGGTACGTCTGGGGGCGGAGTCTCCGCGGTCCCGCCCTCCGCGTTCCTTCTACCAGGAGCGGGGAAGGGACAAGGGAGACGCAAGGGGCGGGGCTTGTGGAGAAAGATGGCGACCGCCCGAGGGTGGTCCCTGACGGCCGCAGCGCTGAGAGCGGTCACCTCCTGGCCAAGGGGCAGGTACAAAGACTAGAAAGGCGCTCGGCAAAGGTGTTAAGTTGTGCGCTCCCAGGGCAAATGGGAAGCCAAGGTCCGCGGGGGAGGTGAAGGTTTGTCTTGGGGCAGTCCAGGTGGGGGCTGCCAGGTGACCCTTCTGCTCTTGGGCTCATTCCTTCTTTCTTGCGCACAGGCTCCTCGCGGCCTCCACGGGCCTTCAGGTGCGTCGGGAAGCGTCGTCCTCGAGTCCGGAGACTGGCGAAGGGCAGATCCGCCTAACGGACAGCTGCGTGCAGGTAGGAGACTGGACGCCGGGCGGCAAGAGCCTGGAGCGTTGGGACTTTTCTCGTCGCCCACCCTTCTTCCTTTTCCCCAGCATTTTTGATCCCCCTTCTTGCATTTCAGAGGCTTCTGGAAATCACCGAAGGGTCAGAATTCCTCAGGCTGCAGGTGGAGGGAGGTGGATGTTCCGGATTCCAGTACAAATTTTCACTGGATACAGTTATCAACCCCGACGACAGGCAAGCAGGAAGGGGTGGGTGTTCAGAGGATGTTCGGGAGGGACAGAAGTATTACCAGTTTAAGGTGCACTTTTATTTCCAAATTTAAAGCGTTTGCTAAGGGTGGTTGACACCATCCTTATTACACAGTGAGGGTGCATTAAATAGCTAAGGGTGCAAAATATCTATGTTACAGGAGGGAAACTGGCCTGTAGGTCAATCAGATAATGGGTAGAGAATCCTTCTGGACCAGAGTCCAGATGTAAGTCTCCAAGCATTTCCCAGTATTCATTCTGTTGACTTTTTGCCTCAGAGGAGATCGGTGCTGTTAAGAGTTAAGGAAAACCCCCTCTGCTTCAGAGAGCAGAGGATGCATACCTCTGGGCTCACAGGGTTCATGTTTTCGGTGTTTACGATCTTCATTAATGCCTTCCTCCTGTCTTTTCAGGGTATTTGAACAGGGTGGGGCACGAGTGGTGGTTGATTCTGATAGCTTGGCCTTCGTCAAAGGGGCCCAGGTGGACTTCAGCCAAGAACTGATCCGAAGCTCGTTTCAAGTGTTGAACAACCCTCAAGCACAGCAAGGCTGCTCCTGTGGCTCATCCTTCTCTGTCAAACTTTGAGGTGATGACAGATGACCCTGAGATTGCCACCCACTGTACCAGTTTGAGGAACCTGGGGTTGGTAGACTTGAGATTTCCTTCTATTCACGTTCCCTCTCTCAGTTTTATTTCCCTCAATCCAGGAGTGCTGTGTTTTGCCACTATTATTTTCAGAATGTGAAGTTTTTACTCTTGGATCCACGCTGACCTGGCCTCCTTCTCCCCTCCCTATTGTTAAAGCCAGGCCTCCAAATGCTGTTACCTCAGATTTAATGACTGACTAAAACCCAGTATAATTTATAGAGCATCCAAGGCTCCAAAACTTGGAGTTACTTCTCTGGCCTTCAGAACTGCTTGTACATATGTGTATAGCTGTGTATAAAAAGCTTCATTTTAAAGAAAGTCCTTATTTATTTGTGTTTTGGAGCAGGGCCATAGATTGGGTATCTGGAATACTAGTTACTAGATCAGAGAGGATGAGAAAGGCAAAAGAAATATTCCTCTTTTCATTTCACCCTTTCTGAATGTGCCACTTGACTTCCCCTTATTTTATTTTTTAGAATTATTTTATTTAGGGAACCAGCAGTTAGCATAATGGCTATGTCGCTGGACTCCCACGTAGTCAACCGTGGTTCGCGTCCCGGACCTAGTGGCTTAAAACTCACGCCAGGCGCGTGTGCATGCGAGCCCAAGATCCTGAGAGGAGAATGTAGGAGAAGGGATTGCGGCGTGACCATCCCCTCTGGGGGGTGATTTCTCGCTTTCTGTCTCTCTGTCTCTCTCTGTCTGGCGAGCGCACGCGCCCTATAGCGAAAACCTCTCCAAAAAAATAAAAAAATAAAAAAATAAATAAAAAAAAAAGAATTATTTTCTTTAACTTTATTCATTTTTAATTTGTCCAGAGAGGGACAGTGAGAGGGCAAGCTGCCAGGTCCGGGACTCAAACTACTGTCATCCATGTGGGAGTACAGTGTCCTTAACGACTATGCTACCTGCTGGCCTCTGCCCTTATTTTCTGTGTTAGCCTATTTTCCACAACATATGTGGTAGGCAGATACATTTTATTGTCATACTCATGGATCTGTTAGGATTCATAAAACTAAGAGCGTGGCTACTCAGAAAACTTGGACCAAACCCCTATTGTTATCAGAAGTATTTGAGAAATAGAATTTGTATTCCATATTCATACAGGTATTTCAAGATTCTGTGGCCATTTAGTGACTGGATCTTTTTAAGATATATTGCTTCACCTATCTTATGGTGTGAAGTGCCTTTGGTCATATGTGTAGCAGGAAGTTGTTCCTTTGCTGGTATAAATAATAGATATTTAGAAATTATTATTTTGTTTTTCAGATTGGGTTACCAGATGAAATGCATGAGTCATTTAAATTTAAATTTAGGTAAACAGCAAATACTAAAAAATATTTTTAAAAATCATTTGTCGTTTCTCTGAAATTCAAATTTAATTAATCATATTTTTATTTGCTAAAGCTAACAACCCTACCTTGGGTTATCAAAAGAAAAGTTTTTTATTTTAAAGAATTATTTTTATTTAGCTTTATTTATTATTATTATTTTATAATATTTCCAGATAGATATACACAGAGAGCGAGAGAGAGAAGGAAAATGAGAAAGCAAACCTCCAGGTCTAGGATGTGAACCACGGTCGGCCATGTAGAAGTCCAGTGCCCTTAATCACCATGCCATCTGCCAGCTCCAAGAAAAGTTTTTTAAAGCTCAAATTCCAGTGAATTTGAAAGTCCTTGTTTAGGTGTGACACTTAAATAAGCTATAGAACTCGAAATAATTACATCGCAATGCTGGGAGGCCCAGAACCCTATAGATAAACAACTAAAAAGAGAAAAAGATCTTTTTCCCACCACCACCACTACAATAAATGATTTACTAATACAGATAATGTTGAGGAAACTACAACCAAGTTGATTCTGGAAGAGTTACTCTTTTTTTTTTTTTTTTTTTTGCTAGAGGTCACATGTACTTGCCAGGGAGACAGAAGAGAGTGAGAGTGAAAAAGCAACCCCCAATGGAATGTGGTCATGCTGCAGTCTCTTTCTGTCCATTTCTCCATCTTGTCAGGATTTAGGGCATGCATA
This sequence comes from Tupaia belangeri chinensis, assembly GCF_000334495.1. NCBI lineage: Eukaryota > Metazoa > Chordata > Mammalia > Scandentia > Tupaiidae > Tupaia > Tupaia belangeri. The sequence continues at coordinate 2,636,079 of NW_006208456.1, forward strand.
CACATGTATCCAGCATGTTTTTCAAGCCACTGGAGCTGGGATTTGAATCACAGTTGACCATCTGGGATCCAGCTTCCATAATAACTAGGCCATGAGGCTGGACCAAGTTAGTCCATCTTTTTTTTTGTAGAATTTTTTTGCTTGAGGGCATATGTGTTTGCCAGAGAGACAGAGGCAGAATGTGAGAAATCACCGCCCAGACAGGAAAGTCATGCCATAATCCCTTCTCTACTCCTGGGATTCTGAGCACACACACAGACGTGCCTGCGTGACTTTCAAGCTGCTGGGTCTGGGACTTGAACCATAATTGACCAGTGCCTTACCCGCTATACCACCTGCTGGCCCCAAGTTATCCCATCTTTTGAGTTTGGAACCCCAAAAGTTTGTTAAAAGCTTGCATTTCTGGGGAACCAGCAGTTAGCGTAATGGCTATGTCGCTGGACTCCCACATAGTCGACTGCGGTTCGCGTCCTGGACCCAGTGGCTTAAAACTCATGCCGGGTGCGTGTGCGTGCGTGCCCAAGATCCCGAGAGGAGAATGGAGGAGAAGGGATTGCGGCGTGACTATCCCCTCTGGGGGGTGATTTCTCGCTTTCTGTCTCTCTGTCTGTCCCTGTCTGGCGAGCACACGCACCCTATAACGAAAACCTCTCTAAAAAAAAAAAAAGCTTGCATTTCTGGACTGGAATAAAGGCATTTAGTAAGAGAATTTACCATTTAAAAAAAGTAGACTTTAGAATTAGAAAGACAGCAACTTAGATATTTACTTTTCCAATGTGGGAAAACCTAGAATGTAGAGAAAACAAATCTATCGTGTGGATAGAGGAAAGAAGGGGACTTTCAGAAATTTGAGCAGATTTCTTAGCTGCTCACGAAAGAGCAGAAAGCAACAACCACATGGTTGTCTGTGTGCACATGTTAATAAGGAATCGAAAGTCACTGCCGAGACCAGGGCCTGTTAAAATGTTCAGTTTGGACTACCTAAGCTTATATCCTGTATAAAGAGAGACTTACTACATTTTGAGTGTTAGAACCTATTCTTCCAGAATATTTTTGTGTGTTATTTATCAACTTGATGGTTTTAAAACTTCTGTTAAGCAGAATAGATTTACTTGCTAAATAAATTTACAAGTGATCAAGTAGGCAGAAGCAGAGTTCTTTAGAATGCAGAAACCACATGTGAGTACCTACAGTTAGGGGGAGAATTGGAATTTTGTTTTTAGAAAAGGATCTACACTTCACACTGAGAAAGTCCTAGGGAAATGAAGTGGTAACAAGAAGTCTCCTTTGGAGGGGGTGATTTAAGAACACAGGCTGTGAGGGAATGAGAGCACTAACAGGACGTGGAGTAGCTTGCTAGTAGTAAGCATGGTAGAATGCGTTTACAGTCTTCTGCGGGTCCTTTCTGAGCAGATGCCCTCTTCCTGGAAGGCCATAGAAGCTGACAGACATTTTCACAAATTTTGTTCACAATACAAATTCTTTCAGGAAAACTGTACTCTTCCTGTATTAATTGGGAGATCTTTTGCCTTCCCCTTATTTTCAAAGAGACACTTGTCAAAGCCTTATTTGTTGTAGAATTGGCTTTGTATATTTATTTATTATATGTATATTTATTTATTTATTTATTTATTTAGATTTTTGGCATAGCATGTGGGCTCTTGCCAGAGAGGCTGTGCTGTAATCTCTTCTCCTCCATTCAGCTCTTAGGACTTTGGGCACACTTATATACCCAGCATGTTTTTCAAGCGGGGACTCAAACCCCAGAGTATGCCACGTGGGATCCAGCACCTTAACCCCCATGCCACCTGCTGGCCGTATTGCTTTTATTTGGAAATTTTAAAAGTATTTCTTTCATTACGGAGAGAATGAAAGAGACAGGGAGACAGAGAGACAGAGTCTTTATGCCATGATCCACCCAAGCTTCACTCAGCATCCTGGGCACGTGTGCACATGCTCCATGTGTACGGGGAGCCATCGGGAGGGGATCCCAAGCCTTCCGGAGTGGCTTCAGCATCTTGGAGCACTGTGTTACTGCTGCATCACCACAGAGCGTCACTGGATGCTCTCTCAAAACCTCTATTTGCCTTTTTTTTCCTCTATAAAAATGCCACAGGGCTGCTCAATGGAGGTTTGCTTCAAGAAATAATTATCACCTAGCTTTTATAATAGCTATATGAAGAGAGGGAGCTAGCAGCAGCTGTATTTAAAAATATTTTATTTTTTTTGAGTAGTTAATACATATGTACAGAATTCAAAGATACAAAAGGGGATACAATGAAAAGTCTCCCAAATCCTATGTCCACCCTGTCACCCTCCCCACAAGCCTCCATTGTTTCTAAGAATTTATCCCATGGTATATTAAATAACACATGCACAAGAATATTCATTACAGCATTATTTATAAAAGCAAGAGATAGGGAACAATGAAAATGTCTACCATTGAGGGGCTAATAAAATAAATTATGATTTGTCCATTTAATGGAATAGTATATAACTGTAAAACAGAATGAGGCAATTCTTTATGTGCAAAGTACAAAGTGAAAAGGCAAAGTGCAAGAACAGCATGCATAGTGTGCTATTTGTGTTTTTAATAAAAGGCAGTGTGCATATGCATGCAAGTATATCTCTGGAAGGATGGGCAGGACGGCAGAGGTGGTGGTGGGGTCGGGATGGCACGTAAAAAGCCATAGGGCCAGCCAGCAGGGTATACTTGGGGAATGGGATGACTCCCCCGAACAGGGAGAAGAGGTGCAATGGCAAGGAAGAGATTACAGATATCTACTTCTCTTTCCACCTCTGTTTGGACAAACAGCAGTGTATGTTACATGCAATAATATATAACTCCCCCGTTTCCTCTATCTGCTATCTCTTTTGAATAAATTTAAAAAATGGATAGAGGGCACGTGCTCATGTTAAAGGGCAGGAGAATGAGATACCCTCCATGGGGAATGGTCATGCTGCAGTCCCTTCTCCATTTCCCCTCCTTTTGGGACTGTGGGCATATACACACATACACCTGGCATGTTTCTTAAGCTGCTGGGTCCTGGACTCACTGTGTAATTGGCCATGTGGGATCCAGCCTCCTTAACTACCATGCCATGTTTTGGATATTTTTTCAAGGCATTTACAGTCTGAAGGTCAAATTCCTAGAAGTGGAATTACGGATCAAAGTGAGTGCTTTTATCATTTAAAGAGATATTGCCATGATGCTCCCTGCAGAGGTAGTACCAATTTACACTCCCACGAGAGCGCCTGTTTTCCTAGAAACTTGCCAGCTAGGAACCTTAGCAAACTTTTTGATCTTTGCCAACCTGACAACTTTTTAAAAAAAGTATCTCAGTTTGGTTTTAAGTTGCATTTATTTTAATCATGAATGAAAGAATATTTTTTATGGTTGAGAGTCATTAATTTTTATCTGCCAACATCTCAACTAGTAGTGACCTAAAACAAATTAAACTTTCTGTTTGTCTATTTCCTCACCTGTAAATTGGTGATAAAAATGACAAGTAGGATTGCTGGATGAGTAAATGAAATTTCTGTACAGCACTCAACACAGTGCCGGGCACAGAGCAAGCATTCAGTAAGATATTCCATGAAGACGGACAAATCAGAGCAGCAGGCAGGACAGGGCACATTAAACTAAGAAAGTAACCTTCATCCCCATGTGGCTAGGCACACGGAGCCATGTGCATTTACAGTCCACTGCCATTCATCAGGGGCCAAGTCAGAGCTTGCCTTGTGAAGAGCCTTCCCCACTGGAACCCAGTCCTGGGCTATTGGCCAGGGAGTAGGCACAGCCTCTTCCCCAACGTCTAGACTCACTGACATGGGGCAGAAATCGGGTCTAACGTGAAATAAAAACGAGAACAGAGGAACCCAGGTGTACATTTCTTTATTCCACCATGGTTCTGAACTTCCAGCTAGCCAAGGTTGGAGTGTCTGTACTTATAAATTCAGAGGGATGCCAACTGTCTGTTTTCTCAAGGGGAAGAGGACAGGGGCTCTGAGTTGAGAGGGAAAAGAACATTGGAAATCTGGCTTTCTCTGAACAAGATTACATTACATAGCAGACTTCTATTTTCCACACATCAAACTGATTTTCTTCAAAGAAGCCCCGCAGAGATCTGTAAGAAGCAGTAGGCATTTTCTGTGAGAAGCAGTATGCGTTTCATGACGGGCCTTAGAGATGGGTACTCTGTCTTGTGGCCGCCCTTGCTGCTGGTGCACAGGAGCTCTCACTCGGGTTTCAAATGCTTGTAAGTACCCAGAGCTACAAAATACTTTCTTCAGATGTATGAAGCCTCAGCTCCCCCTTTCTCATGAACTCCACGAGGTTTTTGTACTGCTGTCTTGCCGCTTTCTCAGGCTCTTGTCCCTCTTCATTTGTGTCCCTTGCACTCAACAAGCTAATATCTATCTTGCCTCTGAGACGAGAGAATCTTCTGTCCTTCCCTGGAGCCACAGAACTGACTACAGGATGCCAGTGTGACATGCGGCAAGTTAGGGCCCAGCCCAGATCGGCTGAGTGTGGTTCGAGTCGGTCCCAAACTCCTTCATGCTCCACAGATAAGGGGCCTTCCAGGGCAGATGTAGCCTCTGCCCGAGTTGTGGAGTCATCAGGTGACACATGGATCACAGCTGGGAAGGTGTCTGCACTGTGAAGCCAGAGGACCGTGCACATTGGCACAGCTCAAGGGGGTAGGCGGGGCCAACCTTTGGTGAGCATCCCATAGCTAGGCCAGGACAGGTGGGCTGGGCCTGTGGTCACTGGCCACAGCAGTTGGTGGAAGCGTTTGGTGGTTGAGCCAAGTAAGGGCACAGCAGCACAGAGCAGTGACGGAAGCTCACAGCCAGAGCCTAAGCTGGGAGAGATGAAAGCAGGCAAGGCTGGCTGGGACCTGGGCTGCAGGGCCTCTGGCCTGATGTCCTGGTGTCTCCCCAGCTAGGAGAGCATCCTCAAAGCCCCGCTCATGGTTGGAGGCTGTTTCCAGGTAGTTGCCTACACTGACCCCTCACGGTTACTCCTTGGCAGCACAGTGCGGGGGGCCTGCCTCGGCCACGTAACCTGGGGAGCAGTGGCAGCGGTAGGAGCCTTCTGTGTTCTCGCAGTGACCGTGGGCACAGAGTGCAGCAGGCCCGTTCAAGTCCTCACATTCATTGACATCTAAGAGGAAGGGAGGGAGGACAGAGTTGTAGGGAGCCTAGGTGCCTTTGGCCTGCTGCCCTTGCCCTGCAGGGGAATCCTGTGTGTGACAGTGAAAGGCTGAAGTCACTTCCAAAACCAGCATTTCGGGGACACAGAGCATGAGGCCGTGAGTTTATGTTGGGCCATGCTATCTTATCCCTGCCTCTGTTGTCTGGAGCCCTCCATAGCAGGGCTTTCTAAGCTGGGCCTTACATTGGCCAGGGCCATCTCACCCCCTCCCACTAGGAGGCAGCAGTGGACTTGCCAGCCATCCCAGGTTCCGGTCTGCCTGGGCAGTGACGAGTCTCACTTCTCTGTCAGGGTCCTGACTCACCCACACAGGCCATGTGGGCTGCATCCAGCTGGAAGCCCTCAAAGCAGTCGCAGGTGTAGCCCTCGCGCACACGCACACAGCGGCCATTCTCGCAGCCGTTCAGGATGCCGCACTCCTCTGCCTGAAGCCCTTCAAAGCCAGCCTGGGACTCTGGTAGGAGGCAGGCAGGGAGGAAGCTGAGGCCTTGGGCCTGGACTTCAGTCTCATCAGTGCTGGGGCCCACCCCCTCCCGCACTAAGGGGGATCCCCCCACCCCTGGTCTGGTGGGAGTGGGTCATAACATGCCCCTGGAAAGATGCCAGACACTTGGTGGTTCTTAGAACAGGACGTGTCATTTTAGGTGGGGGCTGGACTGTACTTAAGATGAGGGCTCCAGCAGGTCAAGGTTCACTGCTTTCACAGCCCAGGTGCCCGGCCGGCTGGGTGCTTCATGTAGTTTTTGGGTTTTGCAGTGGTGGGTGTTAAAATCTTTACATCTTTTTTGGGGGAGGGGATTGGGAGTAGAGGGCCCTGTTCAACACAAAGCAAAACGTCTTTCAAATCCTGCCTAAATCTCTAAACACCCCCTCCCCAAAAGACCCCTTCCCGCATGGCAGCATGGTCTCCGTCAGTCTGATAGGTGGCTGGGCCTGTCACATATGTGCTAAGCCTGAGTCACCACAGTGGGCCTTTAAAGTCATTAATTCATATTTCAGGTCAGAAGTCAGAATGCCAGTTCCTGCCTTAGAGCAGGCTATTTGGCGTTCTGTAAGTGGTTTGGAGGGAGAAGAACAGACCAGAATGTCACTCTCATCTCCCACTCAGAGCTTTGAGGTTAGGACAGTGTCCTGTACCTCTTTGTGTCTCTGTGCTAGTTTGCCACAGGAATTGTTAGAATTTGACCTGGGCATACGGAGTTGTCTCTTGAACGACCTGTGACATCTGGCTTGGATGTCTTTTCCCTTCCCCGTCCTCACCTCGCTGGCAAAATGATTGGCAGGTGGAGGAAGTGGACAAGACACAGCCTCATTGTCCACTTCCCCATTTTTGTTGCAACACAGACCTGGATGGCTGGCCACGTAGTGGGGTTCAAGTTCTGAGGGCTGCAGGGGAGACTCAAGGTCCCCTGGGTGGCTGGCCATGTTGGGGAAGGGGTGCTCAGGCACGGTGTCCTCAGGGCCCAGGTAGTTGTAGAATGGGGCCCCATCTGGGCCGTACAGGCTGTAGTGCAGGTCGTCAACGCCGGGGCCATACTCGTAGCCTGGCCGGAAGTGGATCCCAGCCTCCCGCTCTGCCTCTATCCGGGCCACGTTGCACAGCTGAGCATAGACCTCTGTCAGGAAGGAGGGAAGGGCAGCTGGGCTCCAATCCCTGTGAGGGAAAGCCTGGGGGCTATTTTGGTTCCCCAAGGAGAGAGAGCATGTAGGGATTGCTGCCCCTGGGAGTTCCTGACAACACCCCCACCCCCCACTGTGTCCCCAACAGCAGGGATGGGAGACAGGGCCACTCCTCTGCTCTCCTCCCTTTCAGATACCCCCTTCCAAGGTGGATGCATTGCCTCCCTGGGCCAGCTCCTGCAGGGGTCTCCCGCTCACCAGAGCTCCTTGGGGGGCACAGAGCACACTGCTGGCTCCAGGCCTCGCCATCCTGGCAGCAGCATTCGGTGTAGGTGGTGCGGCGCCCACGTAGGGGTTGGCCGCACACATCGTTGGTGACTGTTTTCCAGCAGATGTCCACGTGGATGTCATGGTCAGGGAAGTCCTCTGGTGGCACAGACCACCGACCGGCATGTGAGCCCCAGCCCAGGGTCCCTTGTTCCACTGCCCCAGGCCCACTCACCCCAGGCCCACTCACCCAGGCTGCTGGTGCTGTTCATGCAGCGCTGCCTGCTGAGGTCCAGGGTGAGGGGGGGGCTGCAGAAGCAGTGGAAGGAGCCTTCCGTGTTCACGCACTCGCCGTCCTCACAGGCCATGTCGTGGCACTCATCGTGATCTGTGGTGGCAGGAGAGCGGGGCAGTGCCAACGCAGTGCCCACTGGCCACCCTCACGGAAGGGGGTTTCCTCTAATCAGGAAGAGGCAATACCCCGTTTCCTCTCCCCAGCCCAGCCCAGCCTGGGAGACCCCTCCCAAGGAGAGTCCCCCACAGCCCAGAGCTCCCCTCACCTCAGACCTGCCTGCTGTCCTCCCCAGGAAGGGAGACTCCCAGCGAGAATGGGACTGGCTGGCAGGGGCTGGGGTGGGGAGGGGACGTGTGTGTCCTCACCCTCACACTTCCTGTGGGCAGCGTCGTAGTGGTAGCCAGGGTTGCACAGGCAGATGTAGCCAGGCACCGTGTTGAGGCACCGGCCATTGGGGCAGAGACCAGGCCCAAACATAGCACACTCGTCGGCATCTGTGGGAGGCCAGAGCTGAGGTGAGGGAAGGTGAGAAGCGAAATGAGGCAACTCTTACCATGTGAGACTCCGAGCCAGGCCGTCTGTCTTTGAATCCCAGCCCTTCCACCTACTGTCAGGTGACCAAAGCAAGCTGCTTAAGCTCTCCTTGCCTCAGTTTCCTACCTAAAAAGTGCAGATGGTGCTCTTGAACCTCTTGCAGTTGTTAGGATTAAAAGGGGTTGCCAGTGGCTGGCATGGAGCACGCAGTTGTGGAAAGCTAATTCACTCTGTTATTTCCTCCCTGGGACTAGCTTGAGGACTACAGCACTGGGACTCCGTGCACCCCAGCATGAATACCCGCAGCTGTCTACCCTGTCCCTCTGCCCATGTGTGACTGGGGGAGGCTCAGTCAAGGCATCATAGCTTGTTCCTGGAGGGCGTAGCCTCGGGGGAGCAGGGAGACTGAGGTGAGGATTCCGTGGACTCTGCAGGAGGAGCTGGGGTCAGAACCCCGGCTGAAACTCTGAGGGAGTCAGTCCTGGGACAGAAAAGGTGGAAGTGACCTGGGAGGCCCGGGCTGGGTATAGAACTTCCCCGGGACCTCCTGCAGGACCGGCCAGGGCCCACTAGAATGCATGGGGAGGAGGGCTCAGAGGGAGGTTACCTGTGTACATGGTCTGCCCGAACGTCCAGGTTCCTTCCACTGGGACGTAGCCTCTCCCGCTGGGGCAGAGCTCGCTGAATTCAGCTGTGTGGGGAGATGGCTGAATTCAGAGGAGAGGCTCTTACCCCTTCCTCCTTCCCCTTTTTTTTTTAAAGGTTTTTGCTATAGGGCACATGCACTCGCCAGAAAGAGAGAGATAGAAAGTGAGAAATCACTCCCCGGGGGGATGGCCATGCCACAATCCCTTCTTTTCCATTCTCCTCTCGGGATCTTGGGCATGCACGCACACGTGCCCAGTGTGGGTTTAAGCCACCAGGTTCGGGACTCAGACCACAGTCGACTACATGGGAGTCCAGCGACATAGCAATTATGCTAACTGCTGGTCCCTCCTTTCCCTTCTTATACTGTCACCCTGCAGATCCAACCCTAAGAGGATGTGGGGCCCTCAGGGCCTTACCTGAGTCCTCAGATGGGCAGAGGTCGCAGGCATCTCCCCAGCGGACCCCCTGGGTACAGCAGCACTCAGCCTGAGTGGTGTTCCCGCCCAGGAGGCTGGAGCAGGGAGTATGGCCCTTCTGCCCAGAGTAGCAGTCCATGCGGATGGGGCCTAGGGCCTGGTCCCTCGTCGGCGCCTCAGGGACACTCTGACCTGTATGTGATAGGCTTCCCCAATCATTGTCCGTCTGTGACCCTCCAAAGCGCCCAGCCCTTCTTAAACATAACATGTGACACTTCAGAGTGTACACAGTGCCACTCCCTGCCTTACCTCCCCCACGCCCTCAGCAACCCTCGAGGTGGCTGTTGTTACCACCGTCTCCCTGTACAGGCAAAGACGTGGAGGCCTGGAGAAGCTCCGTGCCGTGCCACAGCCATGCAGCTCTTAGGAGAGAAGCAGGGATTTGATCCTGGTCCCTCTGGTGCCGAGGCCCTGCCCTTCCCAGTGTTCACCCCACCTTCCTTCCCTATGGTGGGATACCCCAGTTCCATTTTCTTTTCTCCAAGTTAGCAAAGGCTGCTCAATCCCAGTCCAGCCTGGGGTGAGAGGCTGCAGCCAGCAGCTCTGGGGTGGGGTGAGAGCTGCGAATGGGGAGACCAGCTTAGCTCAGCTTTTAAGACCTATCTTATCCTGAAGAATCCCTGTGGCGCCCATGTGTGACTGGGGGAGGCTCAGTCAAGGCATCATAGCTTGTTCCTGGAGGGCGTAGCCTCGGGGGGGCAGGGAGACTGAGGTGAGGATTCCGTGGACTCTGCAGGAGGAGCTGGGGGCAGAAACTCGGCTGAAACTCTGAGGGAGTCAGTCCTGGGACAGAAAAGGTGGAAGTGACCTGGGAGGCCCGGGCTGGGTATAGAACTTCCCCGGGACCTCCTGCAGGACCGGCCAGGGCCCACTAGAATGCATGGGGAGGAGGGCTCAGAGGGAGGTTACCTGTGTACATGGTCTGCCCGAACGTCCAGGTTCCTTCCACTGGGACGTAGCCTCTCCCGCTGGGGCAGAGCTCGCTGAATTCAGCTGTGTGGGGAGATGGCTGAATTCAGAGGAGAGGCTCTTACCCCTTCCTCCTTCCCCTTTTTTTTTTAAAGGTTTTTGCTATAGGGCACATGCACTCGCCAGAAAGAGAGAGATAGAAAGTGAGAAATCACTCCCCGGGGGGATGGCCATGCCACAATCCCTTCTTTTCCATTCTCCTCTCGGGATCTTGGGCATGCACGCACACGTGCCCAGTGTGGGTTTAAGCCACCAGGTTCGGGACTCAGACCACAGTCGACTACATGGGAGTCCAGCGACATAGCAATTATGCTAACTGCTGGTCCCTCCTTTCCCTTCTTATACTGTCACCCTGCAGATCCAACCCTAAGAGGATGTGGGGCCCTCAGGGCCTTACCTGAGTCCTCAGATGGGCAGAGGTCGCAGGCATCTCCCCAGCGGACCCCCTGGGTACAGCAGCACTCAGCCTGAGTGGTGTTCCCGCCCAGGAGGCTGGAGCAGGGAGTATGGCCCTTCTGCCCAGAGTAGCAGTCCATGCGGATGGGGCCTAGGGCCTGGTCCCTCGTCGGCGCCTCAGGGACACTCTGACCTGTATGTGATAGGCTTCCCCAATCATTGTCCGTCTGTGACCCTCCAAAGCGCCCAGCCCTTCTTAAACATAACATGTGACACTTCAGAGTGTACACAGTGCCACTCCCTGCCTTACCTCCCCCACGCCCTCAGCAACCCTCGAGGTGGCTGTTGTTACCACCGTCTCCCTGTACAGGCAAAGACGTGGAGGCCTGGAGAAGCTCCGTGCCGTGCCACAGCCATGCAGCTCTTAGGAGAGAAGCAGGGATTTGATCCTGGTCCCTCTGGTGCCGAGGCCCTGCCCTTCCCAGTGTTCACCCCACCTTCCTTCCCTATGGTGGGATACCCCAGTTCCATTTTCTTTTCTCCAAGTTAGCAAAGGCTGCTCAATCCCAGTCCAGCCTGGGGTGAGAGGCTGCAGCCAGCAGCTCTGGGGTGGGGTGAGAGCTGCGAATGGGGAGACCAGCTTAGCTCAGCTTTTAAGACCTATCTTATCCTGAAGAATCCCTGTGGCGGGTGGATTCAGGGTCCCTCTAAGGCCCAACATGAGATCCCTCTGTTGAGACAGCATCAGAGTTCCCCAAGCCTCTTCTAGGGCTGTCACAGCCCTGCAGCCCCTGGACACTGCCTGGCCTGGAGCAGACTGCCGCACACCCCTTCAGGCTCCCTTCCTAACCCACACCTCCCTATGCCCCGTCTCTGGCCCAGTCTCTCTCTCAGGGCCTAGAGGAGTGGCGCCCTCTGTGAGCCTTAGGTCTAGTCACAAGTGATGACAGGAGGGGGTCTCCTGGGCCTCACCTGCAGCCACCCGCGGGCGGCAGTGCCCCTCCTGCGCATCGTACTCCTCCTGGTCACTGGTGCAGAGGCACAGGAAGGAGCCCTCCACGTTCTCGCAGAGCGCAGTCCCACATACGGCCAGCATGAGCTCACACTCGTTCACGTCTGCCAGGCAGAGGACAGGCTTGTGGGCAGAGGAGAGGCTGCCCAGGCCCCCTGCCCCTGCCCCTGCCCCCTGCTCAACTGGGCAGTCCCTCCTCTCATCCTTCCGAAAGAAACAGACTAGGTGGGGGGAAGAAGCAAGAGTGGGTCTGAATTAGCAGGAAGGAGAGACAGATGGACAGAGGGCATGTCCATAGGACAGAGAAGAGTGGCAGAAAAGGTCAAAGTGGACAGAGGAAGCGTTACCCCCTGCACCCGTTCTCCGAATATGGTGTCCCTCGATCCCCGAGGTCTCTAGAGAAGGGGGGCATCTGCCTTAATGTGCTTGCACCCTGCTGGCAGAGCCTGGTGCCAGCCAGAAGGTGGAGTTGAATCTCCCTCTTCCTTAGAGCCTCCTGTGCCCACTCTGTGGACCTTATGGAGCCATGAGATCACGAACCTTCCAAGGTGAGGGCCCTCCACCTCTGTCAGGACAGTCGTAATCTGAGATCAGAGCCCCGGGGCTACCCTCCCCTTGCCCAGACCCTGGTAGCCCGCAGCTTCTCACCAACACAGTCCCAGCCCGAGGGTGAGGTCTCAAAGCCCTGGTCACAGAGGCAGCGGAAGGAGCCCTCAGTGTTGTCACAGAAGCCATGGCTCCCACACACGGTGTCATTCGCACACTCGTCTATGTCTGTGGGGACCAGAGTAGAGGGTGTGCACATGCTCTGCTTGCTGGGAATACTTACTTGGTCTATTTACACCACAATCTGCGAAAAGCAACCTCTAAGCACAGAACTAGGTAACTCTAACATTCCTCTTCAACTTCTGTGCAAGCTTTGTTGTACGGAAAATACACAAACTTCAAACAGCTGCAAAAGTAATGTCCTTGGGAGACATTTCTACCTCAATAATTTCTAGCTCAATGCTGAGAGAGAGCTGTCCTCAGCCCTCCCACCCGGCCTCCTCGCCCCTGCTCACCAATGCAGTCTCCCGTCGGAGCCACGTGGAAGCCAGGCTGGCAGCCCAGGACACAGCGGTAGGAGCCAGGGCTGTTCTCACACCTCCAGGCCCCACACACTGGGTCTCCGAAGTCCTCACACTCGTCAATATCTGCCCCCAGAGCCATGAGAGGGGACAGAGATGGCCAGGTCACTGCTCTGGTCCCACCTTGCTGGCATCATAGGGTCCTGTCCCACCACCTCTGGGGTCCCTGATCTGTTCCAAATTACTGTGCTCACCTCAACCCCAGCCACAAGCACAGATAATTGCCCCTGACCCAGTAGGGCTGAGCATCTGGGAAGAGAACTGTGTGCTATTTAGGAAGCTCCGCACTCCAACCTGCTGTGACTCTTCTCCACCTGCCCTCGCACCCCCTCCTGTAACCCCCAGAAAAGCTCTTTATACTTCTCTTTAAATGAAACCTTCGTCGTAGTCTATTACAGGCTTGGCTTCATATCTGTCTCCCTTGCTGGATTTCAAGATAATCTATAACTGTCTATTTGTCTTAGCAATAGACATTGAAAGTAGCAGGTGTTTAATAAATGTCTGTTGAATCATCCTGGCCTTTAAAACTAGACTGTGTGGTCTGCCAACACAAAGATTATGATTGTCTTCATTTTGTCATCCTGAATAGTCCCTGAGCCAGCGGAGGTCCAATAGCGCATTACCCATGGATGATGAATCTGTGCGAAGTGCTCTGCTTCACGGGAACTGAGAGCTGGTGGGGGTGGGTGGGCAGGAGGACAGAGCCCTGTGCAAGACCCCCTTCCCCTAGAACACTTACCCACACACTCGCCGCTGTCTGCAGAGGGCCGGAAGCCAGGCTCACACAGACAGTCAAAGGAGCCGTCAGTGTTGACACAATGCCCTCCTGGACACTGGTCTGTGGCTGCACATTCGTCCACATCTAGGATAGAGACAGCTGTCAGACCCAGCCATGGGCCCCTTCCTGGTCAGGGCTCTGTGCCGCTTCCTCAGGGCCCTGAGCAGGCCATAGGAGGGCCTGGGAGACTGGAGGGAGAGTCCAGAGACATAAAGCAGAGGCCAGGCTGGGAGGAATGCCCCTGGCATTAGGCCAAGTGGAGAAGGATGACACCAAAGAGTTGGATGGGGTGAACACCTGCCAGAGACATCATACAGAGGCCCTGGTGAAGGGCTCCAAGCCCCTCCCTGAACTGGCTCCCTCTCATCTCTCCCTGCCTCCCATCTTCCCATCCCTGGGGGGGCCTCCCAGGCCTTACTTCAGTTCTGATATCCCGGTGGACTCTACCCTAGACATAGCTCCTAGCGCCCTTGCTGCTGGCTAGGAGACACGGCCACACTGGCTTCTCACCCTGGCAGCTGGTGCCCCTGTCTGCGCTGGCATAGCCGGGTGCACAGAGGCAGAAGAAGGAGCCGTGGCTGTTGAGGCACTCGCCACGAGGTGCGCAGTACTCCTCCCCCACACACTCGTCCACATCTGCAGGGACAAGTGGGGTGTGGCTGTCTCCTGGGGATGTCCCACCTCCCCACATACTCACTGCCCTCAGGCCCCAGTGGGGATCCCCGGCCACTCACCCTCACACACGGTGCCATTGACTAGCTGGAAGCCCTGGGGACAGAGGCACTGGTAGGAGCCTTCTGTGTTCTTGCACTCGCCTCCCAGACAGCTGCTCTGCAGGTCTGTGCACTCATCCACATCTACCGGGGCACACAGGGGGAAGGCAACCGATGGCAGTACCTCCAAGGACAGGACCCGGAGGGAGTCTCCAGAGGACCTGCCACCTGCCTGCAGAGACTGGAGCCATCGGGGCATCACCCCCTCACAGAGCAGTGCAACTCCTTCACTTCTGCCCCAGCTCCACTGGTCCCCCTGCACTGGGAAGGGCTTCCCTCTGTCCACACCCTGCCAAGCGACCGTGGCCTAGGGTAGTCAAACCCCGCTGCCCTGACCATGGGTGAGAGGGCTGAGATTTTACTGAGATGCAACAGAAAAGCAAGTGAGAAATAAACCAAGGAAACTGGAGAACCCGAGAAGCTTATAGAAACTAGGCTCTTCAGGTTGGCCTATGGACTGTCTAGTACAGGCCAATGTTTTCCCAATGCCTAGTACCCACCCTCATGAGGGATACTCAGACAGCTTTTAGAAACAGATGCCAAGGCCCTCGCCTGGTCTGGGTTAGCGGGCCCAGGGTCAGGCCAGGAACACACTGAACAAGCTCCTCAGTGATACTGATACTCGGGACCTTGCAAACCAGGGACTCGTTGGCCCACTAGACTCACACCTATAGTCACTCTTCTGACTTCTGTTCTGGGGGCGAGCATAGGTGTCCCTGGCCAGCCCACCATCAGAGGTAGACAGAGGGTCCTGCCCATTTCCTTTTCAAAGAGGGACAGATACAGAACCCCACCTACTCTCTCTCCCTCCAGGTCCCTTACCTTCACAGATGTGGCCCAGGGGGCCTGGCTGGTAGCCCACATCACAGTCCTTGCAGGAGAAGGAGCCAACTGTGTTGGTGCAGACGCCGGAGGGGCAGACTCCCGGGAAGGCGCACTCATCTAAGTCTGGGGCAGACAGCCAGCTGGTAGCCCAGGGACCTGGGGGGACTCATTCCACCCAGTGGGGCAGAAACCTCACCCACCCTCTTGCCCCCTCTCTGAGCTTGTAGGACACTCCTGGGGAATGTGCTCCTAAGGGATGGAAGGCCCTGGTCTTCTCCAAGGCAACCCAGGGGTAGCTCTACCCACAGCTTCCCGCTTGTCTCTGTGACTCCCTTTTCTTCTTCTCACCTCTGAACTCAGGGATTGTGACAATGGAAACCCTCCTGCAGGGCCCTCTAGCCTGCATTGGACCCCTTCACATCAGCCCAAAGCTGGGGGACAAATGGAATGTCCTTTAGGAGGTAGGAAAGTCAGAGCAATGCTCTCTGACCCCTCTGCCACTGCCGGTCCGGGGTTACCTTCACAGGCGGTGCCATCTTCATTCACCCAGTACCCGCTCTCGCAAGTCGAGCAGGTGAAGGAGCCCTCGGTGTTGAGGCAGAGGCCCGCGGGGCACGAGGCCCGGCTGGCACACTCGTTCACATCTGAAACAGGCCATGGAATCGTGTGGGACTCTGTAGGACAGACATGCCAGGACAGCCAAAGACTGGCAGGTGGCCAGGGCTGAGGGACAGGCAGGTCTTGGCCGGGATGAGCTGGGTCAGCAAGGTTAGGTATGCAGGACCAGGGTGGATGGTGCCGTGGGGCAGGGGCATGGGCAGAGGGGAAGGAGCCACGGGTCACTTCGGCATCTTTGTACCTTGGCAGCCCTTCTGGTCTGCAGTGGTTTCATAGCCCTGCTCGCAGGAGCACCTAAAAGAGCCTTCCAGGTTGGTGCACTGTCCATGGGCACAGACCCCAGGGGTCAGACACTCATTCACATCTGTTGGTGGGAAGTCTGAGATGGTGGGCTGCCCCCCTCGCCTTCACGCAGCCCGCCTCGCAAGCATAGAGCAGCTCAATTATGAGACCAGGGAATCAGCCTTCAGGGGACCCTAGGCCTCCCTGGGGGCTGTAAGGCCATGAGAGCACACGTCTTCATTCCACCTCTGCAGGGCAGGGTGCCCTCCTCCGACTTTGCTTCAATCCGACCTAATAACACAGAGCCCCCTGCATGTGTCCCAGGACAGGGGGCCAGGTCCCCGGCCCTGGGGCTGGTCTGGCCCATTTGAGGACACCTGGAATAGAGTGTCCAAGATCCCTGATTCACTTCACTGTGAATCTGAGCCTCTCTGGCCTACCTGCCACCCAAACAACCCACATTCCCAGCTCACAGTCAGCTTCACAGGTGGGCGGGCAGTGTGGAGAGAGGCCAGCCTGTGCTGGATGGCTGAGTGACAAGTCCCGAGGGCCTGAGAAACATCTGCCCTCTCTAGAGCCTCAAAGCATCTATTCAAAGCTCAATCCCTCCTGGCACTCTGAACCCCAGCCCTTAATCCTGCGGGGGTGGAGGGAGAGAACACTCCAGAGGGAGAGGAGCAGGGCCCTCCAGGGAGGCAGTGCTGTGTAGGCAGAAGCGCAGGAGACCCATGCACCCTGGAGACTGCAGAAAGGCCTGACTGTGGGCTGTCTCCCCTGAGTTGGCTTCATCCTGAGACTCTTTTTTTAATTTTATTTTTTTGGAGAGGTTTTTTTGCTATAGGGCCCGTGCACTCGCCAGAAAGACAAAGACAGAGAGACAGAAAGTGAGAAATCACCCCCCAGGGGGGATGGCCATGCTGCAATCCCTTCTCCTCCATTCTCCTCACGCACACGCACCCAGTGTGAGATTAAGCCGCCAGGTCCAGGACTCGAACCGCGGTCGACTATGTGGGAGTCCAGCGACATAGCCATTATACTAACTGCTGGTTCCCATCCTGAGACTCTTAAACTCCTCTCTCCACCCTACAGGATCCAGACATAAAACCTTCTAGAATCTTGGGCTATGGCTGCAGAAAGGAAAGAACCAAGGAGTAGAAGAGGCCCCTTCCCTAGCTGATTCAGAGGACAGAGCACCAGTAACTGAAGCACATCCACCTTATGTCTGGTGTCATCTAGGATTGTGGAGGATCATGGAGGGTAATTGTCTCCAAGCCACCTCCCTCTGCCCACCTCTTTCACCAGAGGTCCCAGGGCTGAGGAACCCTCTCATTGCCTTGGCAAGCCTCTCTCACCTACACAGCTACCGCTTTGGCCCCGGTAGCCCTCCTCACAGGCCAGGCAAGTGTAGGAGCCGGCAGAGTTGACGCATCTCCCATCAGGGCAGGTGCCAGGGTGACGGCATTCGTCGATATCTGTAGAACAACAGCCCCTTCCTTGGTCATGCCTGGGAACCAGAGCACATCTGTGACATAGCAAATCCTTGACCCTACCCTTGGTTAGGGAGAAAGATGCCAATTTTTGTACAGATGAAAACTAGGAAAAAGTGAGAGTTGTTCTGTGTTCCCAACGCCACCTCCTACCCACTGTCCTGGAAAACAGAGAGAGACAGAACTTAAAACTTAGGAAGGAGACTCCCTGGGTGGGTGCAATAGGATGTGGTTACCGCTAGCTGTGAGAAGGTCAGAGAGCTCTACTGCATGAGCTGGGCTGTTTGGGATGGGCCTTCACATCTCCCTGGGCGAACTCCTAATCCTTTACAGGCAGTGACTGTTACTGGGATTGGACATGCTTGGCACAACAACCAGTTGGATTGCCTGAGGCCCCAGAATAGATCACCAAAGGACAGTGAAGGCAAAACAGGCTTTCCAGCTCCAAAACATGAAGACCAAGGCTGAACCTCCAATCTAAGTTATGGCCAAGACCAGCCCTGAGGCTGAGTGAAGGCCGAAGGGTAGAGACTGGCAAGACTTCTTTGCTGGAGGGGTGCCAGACCTTTCTTCCAGCCAAGAATTATGCAGAGCTCCTGGCAACCACCCAAGAGATTCAAGAAAGCTATCCAGAAAGGATGAGCCTGAGATCAACCAGACAGGCAGGGGAAGAGGGGACTGGACCCAGGGAGGGAGAATGACAAGGAGGGGAAAGGGGAACTTTCCCCAGAAGCTGAGAGCAGGTTCTTCCCTGATCTGGCATAATGGGGAGCCCATCTTCTGGGGAGTCCATCTTCTGAGGAACCCCAGGGACCTGGACTGAGTTAAGGAAGTCACATCCCAGGGTCTGAACTCTGGGTCAGAACTGCAGGAGGACGTTATACTCTTCCGGCCCGGCACCAAGCTTCTTGGTCACTGTGGATGATGGACAGATTGGCCAAGCTCCAGGAGAAATGGGAGGCTGCGATCTTCCTAAATGAGAGATTGCCATTCTCCTAGATGAAGTCCACCAATTTATGCAAATACAGAAGCCCTACTGCCTAAGGGGAAGACCTTGGCACTCATGGAGGAATTGCAGAAAGCAGACCAACCCAGTCTTTCCGCAAAGGGACTAAAGTCAATAGCTGTCATTGCAGAACAGGACATGGGTCCTAAAGTGGAGGGTGAAAATGAGTCTCCTCTGAGTTTTTTTGGTCTTCAGAAGTGAGGACACATTAAAATCCTCTGTCCCAAGGGGCTGAGACCTCTCAGTCCAAAGCTTCTTGAGGGTCCAGTGAGGAAGACATACCCACAGGGCAGGTGGTATTCAGATGGTATCTACAAGGAGATAGCCATAACTCCTATGTAGTCTTGGGGACACCAAGATAAGACTCATCTCTGGAAAGAGGAAAACCAAGGGCCCCTAGGTGGATTGTGGGACACCAAGTTAAACTCTTCAAAGGTTTCTATAAAGACAGAGATGGGGAGAATGAAGAATCTAGGATCTTCAGCTTTGGCCATCCAGAAGAAAGCAGCCAGCATCATGTTCTGCTGGCCTTGGCTGAGGAAACTGAGGAGGATGGGAAAAGTGACTGGAAATAATAGGCAACCCCTTCTTCAGGGATGTAAGAGCCAGGATGAAGAGAGCGAGGCGAGGACCTTTCTGAGTCCATGCCAAGGAAAAACAAAGTCCTTGGACTTCCCCTGCAGGGATCCAGCAATGTAGGAAGATTAGGTTTCCCAGGATCAAGGGCCCGTAGGCCTTTCCTGCCCCAAACTGCTAGGCACATCTATTGGAGGTGGTGTATGAAGTGCTTATGCCAGGCATTTAGGAGACGTGGTGCTCACTAAGGCTTTTCACTGAGAGTCCAGCCTCACTTTTAGGGCTGTGGTAGGCTTGTGTCCGTTGGTCTGTTGTGGTTGGGTGGAGCTATGAGACAAGTGCTGCCAATGCGCTGTGAGTGGGTGAGACGTGCAATCAATAGACCAACACACTTAATCTGGCGCAACCCTCCAGAGTGTGCTTTCTTTCTTCCATGGAAGCTGGCCACATTCCAGATCCTGGCTATTCCTCTAGTCTAGTTGTAGAGGAAACACAGGGCAGAGCCCCTAGCTGAGCCATGAGGGACATGTAGCATGGGTATGATATAAATGTGGCTGTATTCCAGTTCACTAGGACTGGGGTTGTTTGTTAACGCAGCATAGTGTAGTCTATCCTGACATGGCAGTAATGACCACCCATAAGAGGTCTGTCAGAAAGTGGGAGGAAATGGGCTGAAGACAGGGCAGCCCCTCAGTCTCCACCTGAGCCAGGGAAGGGCTCTCCTGAATGAGAGTGGACATAACTGAGCTATTTGGCAAGCCAATTCAAAGGAGCCAAAAGAAGATTTAGATAAAGTGGATTCTATCACCAAAATTGTCTTGTCAACCTCTTGGTGCCTGGACTGAGCCAGTCACTGGGTGCAGAGTTCTCTGCCTACTCTAGGGTTTGATTTTAATCTCTTGGTAGGTATATTTAATACTCTGGTAGCCACGGCCAGGAGGTACCTTTTTTACTATTATTTTCCAGTCCATGGGTGGCACATACCTGGCACTTAACGGGTGTTTGCTGACCAAAGAAGAGGACAATGTGCCTAAAACTTCACCCAGCATCCTCTTTATAGAAGGCTGCTGAAGAGTTCCCAAAGGGCCCACGTGGACAGCCACTCTGAGGACCAGTTTCTGATCTATCTGTATCCTGGGAGACTCCTGAAGCTTCTCTGCCCAGGAGTCAGTCTTGGAATGAGAAAATGCAAAGGCACCAGGTCTGTTCCTTGTAAGAGCATGGGATTGGGTGGAGAGGGCATTCAAGCAGAGCCAGAAGCCCAGGTGACTTTGGCTATGTTGAAGAGGGGCAATACTATCTCTGGCAGTCTGCATGGGAATCTACTCCTGTCTGTGGGAACCTCAAGTCCTGGTACGATGGAAATGCCATTGAGACAGTTGGATGGGCCAGTGTCCAGACCACTCAGACGTTCATCAGAGACTTTGAGTTTCAGTGGAGAGAGTGGTTTCTCAGTTGGAGAGAGAAGAAAGAGGGAGAGGAAATTGACTGGGCTCCCAGGGTGATGAGCTGGGTCTGTGGTTACTGATGGAAACCTGGAGAAGTGTGCAGACTACATCATTCTTTCTTTCAACAGACTCAGAGTGCCTGTCCTGGGCCAGGAACTCTGCCTGACCTCCAGCGAGGTGTGTGTCTAGAACTTGTCCCCTGGGAGGGAAGGGGCAATCAAGAGGTGTGGACAGAGCTGTGAGGAAACTCTGGATGTGAACGAGAACAGGCTGTAATGTTTCCCCTACTTACTGAGGGTCGGGAGGTGCCGGAGACCGTGCTGGGCACTTGGTGTATATTCACTTATCTGGCCTCACAGGAATCTCTGAGACGGACATTATGGTTTCCACTTTTAGACACTGAGACACGAGTAAACCCAGGCCTCTCTGCACCAGAGCCTGTGCCCTCAACACAGACTGGTTAGCATAAATCGGATGCTTTTAGTGTTCCAGAATTGTCTTGGTTCATTTCCTTTCATTTTGCTTTTCTTTTTAATAAGGTATGATGTTAAATTCATAATGTTGTTTTGATGCTTAAATGGGGTCACCCATCAAGAACCAAGCACAGCCACTTGGTACAGAGTCAACCCCTGTCAAATGGTGGGCGGCTCCACTCTCCTTTCTCCTGGAACATGCCAGGCTGCCTTTCTCCATCATGCCAGTGGGGAGTCCTGGCTTTGATCGTGCATAGGCCTGACTTTTAAAGGGGAGCACCAAGGGGGAGGTATTAAGAGCAGAAGGTGACACAGTGGGGGTAGAGACAGAGATGTCTGCCCTACACCGGTAGCCACCTCTCCCCTTTGCTAAGCCCTTATTGAATCTGGATTTTGCTTCTGTGGCAGTGGCCTTGGGAAGGGGACCTCACCTATTGTAAGGTACATCCTTCACCTCCAGGACCCTCTGAAAGCAGGCAAGTCCCAGCCAGGAAAACCTGGAGGCTGGGAGGAGTCTGACCTAAGTGCAGACCAAGACAGAGTTTTTCCCAGAGAGAGCCTTGACCTAGGCCTCCCGTGAGCATATGATAACCACCTGATAGAGAGGGGGCTTTGGCAAAGCTGCCAGGAGGTTTTCATAGCTGGCATGAGAGTGGCAGGCTCAAGTCAGTGGGCAGAGTCTGTGAAGAGACCAGTTAGCCATGTCACAAGCTAAATTTTAGCCAGGCCTGAGACAGGGAAGAAGGATCTGGAATCTCCCCTCTACCCATCCATCCATCTTTCCACACATCCATCTATCCATCCATCCAATGAGCATTTGTTGGGTGCTTATCAGGTGTCCATGCATGGGTCATCTGAGGACAGTCCAGCCCTCAGGGGTTCACAATCTAATGAGCTTTAGCAAAAAGACCAAGACTCCCAGATAGCGGCTCTTCTGCTGCAACAAATGGAGAGCACGTTTTCCAAGTGAGAGGGCACAGGTATAGAGAAGACAGGTTCCCAGGGTGTTACGTAGATGAAGATGAAGATATCTGTGCTCCCCTCCTGCAGGCGGCACACAGGATGCTAAAGTATCCCCCAGGGGAGGAAAGGGCTCGGTGGGCAGCACACGGGGAGGGACCAGGAGAAGGTGGGAGGTAGGCTGCCTCCCTTCCCCTGCTCCTTACCTTGGCAGTGGCCTTTCCTGATCATGATGTAGCCCTGATCACACTCGCAGTGGTACGAGCCCTCGGTGTTAGTGCACTGTCCCCCGCTGCACATGCCTGGCTGCTCACACTCGTTTATATCTGTGAACACACCAAAAAATCCAAGTCGGCATCAGCTCCGGACCCAGGGGCATCCCTTCCAGAGACTGAGGACAGGGACATGCTAGCTGAGGCCCAGGTGGGGAAGGTGTCCTTGCTGTAGCCATGATTGGCTTGAGGGGCTCCTAGGCCAGGTCTGAGCCTGACCCAGCCCAGGCCCTTTTAACCCCTTTCCTCCCAGGGGAGGCTACTTTTGGGGCCCAAGGAGCCTTCACAGCTATCTCCTCACCCCGATGCAAGTGAGTTAGGATGGCAGTCCATGTGGCATGGTCTGAGGAGGCCAACAAAGTACTCCCTCCCACCCCCAGCCCCCCACATGCCCCGGGGATCCGCTCCTTGCATTCTTCTTAAAGTCCTTCTAAAAGGTTAGAAGTTGAGCTGCCAATGAGAGAGATGGTGCCACTCCCCTGCTTGAACACCTACCTAGGCTCCCCTACCTCAGGTGCTGCGTATAGTCAGCTCCTAAAGCCTTTGCCACCCAATCCCAGCCTTGCGCTCCCTAATTCATAATCACAGCCATTCCCCTTGGCATAGCCTCAGCCACAGTAGATTCCCACTGGCCAACCTCACCTCGGCCCCCTAACCCCAACACTGGTTCAGATGCTACGCAGAGTCCTTGTGCAGATTCACTCGCTATCCAGATGGAGGACTTAGCACAGCACCTGCCCGGCAGAAGGTAAGCACTGAAGAGCTGTTAGCTGTCACTGTAATTCTAGCGTTAAACCTAACCCGTACAATCCAAGTTCCTCAGCTTGGCATATGAGGTCTTTTAAAAGTACTTATTTAATAGGCAGATAATTATATCATATATTAACTATATATCGGGTCATTGGAAAAGTCAAGACACATTGTTGCGTATAAAAACATAGAAAATATTTCATGACTTTTCTAACAACTCAATAATGAAATTATAATGATTTATATTAATTATATAAATTATTTCAATTTTAAAAGTTCCTTAGCTCTTTTCTTCCTTTCCCTCCCTCCCTTCTTCCTTTCTTCCTTTCCTTCCTTTCTTTCTTCAAGAGAGACTAAGACACAGAGAGAAAGATAGGGACAGAAGATGGCACACAAGTGAAGGAGGCCGGATCCCACATGGCTGACTGCAGGGTTTGAGTCCAGGACCTGGCAGCATGAAAAACATGCTGTGTGCGCACATGCCCAAAGTCCCCAGAGAAGAATGGAGAAGAGATTACAGCATGGCCATGCCCCTGGGATGTGATTTCTCTCTCTAGTGAGCACACATGCCCTATAGCAAAACTAACAAAAGAGAGGGAGAGAGAGAGAGAGAGAGAGAGAGAGAGAGAGAGAGAGAAAGACTATAGCAAAACTATAACAAAAGAGAGGGAGAGAGAGAGAGAGAGAGAGAGAGAGAGAGAGAAAGACAGACAGAGGCAGGCACCCACAACAGAGTGCCCACACTGCAGTCTGCTCTCAGTCCCAGCTGGCCCAGAGGCCCAGTTGCACAGGCATGTGCACATTGCTGTGTGCTCAGGGAGGTCCCAAGACGAGAACCCAGGACTTTAGCTATGTGGGCCCAGCTGTGGCACAACATTGCCCCTATTTACATATTTTTGAAAAAGCATTAATATTAAATTAAATCATTGAAGTAATGAGATATCACTTCACATAAGCAGAAAAATGGAGAAAGCAGATGTTACCCCATATAAGTCCTCTTCAAGTGGCGCCAAGAGAGAAGCAGCACTTATGGCTCACTTTGGGCCGTAAGTTCGTCAACCCTCTTGGAGCAAGCCAGGCCTGCTCACTACTCCAGTCACTGCAGAGATGGTTCCCTTTGCCCGCCCCAGCTTTTGGGCTGGCAGGGGCACAGGGACAGCCAGGCTAGCACGAGGTAGAACTCCTTGAATGGGCCAGTCCTGGTGACGCCATTCCCTGCATCAGCCACTCTCCTCCTGGGCCAGCTCCCCAGGCCAAGTAGGCAAGAGCAGTGGCTCTGGCCCAGGACACCGGCTTCAGCTGTCCCCAGCCTCTCCCCCCCACCCTGCCTCCTCCAGCCTGCTCTGAGCACTGCTGCCTGAGTCACCTCCCTGACAGCCAGCTGACCCCATCACCGCCCTGCTGCTGACAAACCTCTCCTGGCTGCCACCACCAGCAGCGGCATCCAAGTACTTCAGCCTGGCACTTAGACACTTCCCGGACTGGCCTCAGCTTCTGCCACTTCCTTCCTGTACCTCACGCTCCACTCTGAGTTCGTCATCCCTCTTGGAACAAGCCAGGCCTGCTCACTACTCTGGTCACTGCAGAGATGGTTCTGTTGCCTAGGACGCTCTCTGCTCCCTCCATTCCTAGTCACGTCCTGTGATGGTGTCCCCCACCTGCAAGTTAGGGACTCAAATTGTGGTGAGCCATGTGGGAGTCCTTAATCACCATGCCACCTGCTGGCCCTTGTTTTCCTGCAGATTTAATCACCACGCCACCTGCTGGCCTGTTTTCTGTAGATTTTAGAGGGTTGAAACTCAAGGGGACCCTGGCAGTGAAAGGACACAGCTATGCTGGCCTCCCTGGGGGCAGCTGTGAGTCACCACTGGGCTGTCCGGGCCAGAGGCAGTGACATGAGCCAGGAGCAGGTGGTGCTACCTAGAGGTGAAGGCCTTTCAACCAGGCTGGGAATCTTAAGACCCTGTTTAAGAAGTGCTGCATCATACCCTTTGTGAACTCATTCAGAAAAGTGAGCGGAGTGTCCTGTTGGAAGCAGGTTTTCCCAGGGGCCCGAGCAGCGGGCCTTCCCAGGGAAGCCCAAACCTTGCAGGTGTCTCAAGCTATTGGAGACCCTCAAAGGCATGCCAGCTGCCCAGTCTGCCAGGGTCCCAGCTTGGCATCCTCATGGTGGTCCTCGTTCTCCATATGAAAGCAACTCTTTGTCACGTAGAGTTTAAGGACCTGGCTTTTAGTCCCCGTCCCCAGCTGTCTCCCCGATGCCTCACACTCAGCTCCAGTCACAGCTCTTAGGGGCCTTTGCAAAGATCGCTGCTTTTGGAGTCCTACACTTCCTTACAGTCTTGCTCAGGTTCCCCTCCAAGCCCAGGCCCAAGATCTGGTCTCCCTTCCTGAGGCTCCCCTCTCCTCATATTGCAGCATGCGGCTGGAGGCTGTGGAACCTGGTTCATCCCCCACCCCCATTACGCCATGAGGCACCACCAAGACACACTCTGCTGTGCCCATTCTGGAGTGGTGGGCTTACCTTGGCACTCTTGAGTCGCCCCTGAGCTGGCCAGCGTGTAGCCAGGGTAGCAGAAACAGGAGTAGGAGCCCACGTGGTTGACACAGCGCCCTTTCCCCGCACAGGGGTCCCCCAGACACTCATTGTCATCTAACCAGAGGGAAGCAGAGGGAGGTTAGCGAGGCCAGCAATGCCTTCTTTGGGCACCTGCTGGCCATTTCTCCACACTACAGGCTGGGCAGGGCATGATGCTCTGTGACAAGGACAGGGTAAAGGTGCAGAAGAGGCCGAGAGACCAAAATCTGAGGCTAAAGGCAACAAAGTCAGACCATCGGGCCCATCTAGGCACTAGGGACCTGGAGGGACTTTTATCACTGCCCCTCATCCCCCTGGCCCCATGGTCACTTCCTTTCTCCTTCAAGACCAAAGTGGATTTTTCCAAAATATTGAGGAGAGAGAAGGAACGAGCCCATATTTCATTTATCTTGGCCCCACGTCTCTCCCAGGGATGGCTCTGATGGAGATGTTTCCACCTGGGGCAGACCTTGGTCTGCTCTACAGGCAGTAAAATGGCCAGTTTGAGGGGGCTGATCTCAGAGTAGAGGGCTTCCAGGTGCTGACTGAAGCACTGGGTGGCTTCCCACTCTCCTGGAGTCCTGGGACTCCTCAATAGGGCTCATAGAGCCTGCACTCCCCCGACACACCGGAAGGTTAAGGTTAGCTTTGTCCACAAGGACTGCACTCCTCCTGACCCCACCAACCACACAGCACCGTTTGGACCTTCTGCTGCTTGGACTCTCGATCTGTCCCTGGTCCCTGCTCCTCAGCTCTGAGTCAGCACCCTAAGTGAGTACCTGTGCAGTAGGCCTGGCTGGGGTGGAGCCGGTAGCCAGGGCTGCAGACACATGTGTATCCATCTGGGAGGCTCACGCAGGTGCCAGGGCCACAGATGTTGGTGGCTCCAGCTGCACACCGATCAATGCCTGTGAGGGACAGAGCAAAGCAGGCTGGAGCGGCAGGGAGAGAGGGTGTGGGCCGGGGGCCAGAGGCTTCAGGAGGCCAAAAAGTCTGCCCCAGCTTACCAGTCTACTTCCATATCCAACAGGGCATGGCCCTTTATAAGACTCCCTGAGACCTCTGCCCAGGCCCTGAGCCCTTTGCGGGATGCAGCTTGCAGTAGAGTGTGCCCCTAACAGAGACCTAATAGCAGTTACCCGGATCCCAGCTGTCGGCCCCCTGCTGAGGCCTCTGGCCTGACTTCATCTGAGTAAGTGCCTGGGTCTTACCTCTATGCCTAGTGCTA
The DNA here is from genome assembly GCF_000334495.1 of Tupaia belangeri chinensis. Taxonomy (NCBI): domain Eukaryota; kingdom Metazoa; phylum Chordata; class Mammalia; order Scandentia; family Tupaiidae; genus Tupaia; species Tupaia belangeri. The sequence continues at coordinate 2,662,695 of NW_006208456.1, forward strand.
CCTCTCCCTGGCAACTCCTGCCCAGTTTCCTCCAGACAGACAGGCAGATTTGGTGATTTAGGGTGTATGGGGAAAACTGTCAGGGGGAAAAAAGGGGTGGTGGGCTGGGGCCAATTGAGCAGGGCTGTGAACGCCACATTGAGACTGGCCTCTAAGCAAGAGGGTCATGGAAGGTTGGGGTATGATCAAATTTCCCCAGAAAACCCAGCTGGGAAGCAAGATGGCTGAGGAGGGCTGGAAATGGGTAAAAAGTGGAGATACAGGTGCTAAACAGAACGGCTTGGAAGCAGACTCACCAGGACTCGGGGATGAGGCTCTGTAGGCACAGGCTCCTGCTCTCTACCACTGTACCCTCAGACTAGAAGGATCTGACACTCGGAATGGGCTCAATGAACGAATGAATGAACAAATGGCACTTTCAGCCTCTGTGTCCTCCTTGAGGTCTTAGTCCCCATACTCAGGCTTCCCACCCTGCCCCCACAGCTCTGAGAGAGCCCAGGAAAGCCCAAGGGATTGGGCTGTAACCATCCTTGGAGTATGCACACTGGCTGGATGGTGAGGCTACCTATCCCCTGGTCTGGCTTCAAGTTTGGGTCAGCCTGAGGGCTCATGGGGGGGGGGCCCAGCTGGATTCTAAATGTCTACCCAGAGGGGTGAGTTTGGGGAAGGCAGGGGAGGAGGGCAGCAGGTAGAAGGCTGAGGCAGATGGTGGCAGTGGTAGCAATGCACCCACATAGCTGAGAGCTACTGCTTGGGTGGTTTTCCACTCTGCTGGAGTCCTGGGGCTCCTCAACAGGGCTCACAGAGACTGGGCCCCTCTACCCCCCCACCAAAAGGTTAAAGTTAGCTTTGTCTACAGGAACGGCACTCCTCCTGACCCTACCAATCACATGGGACAGCTTGGGGGTCCTGCTGCCTAGACTCTTGATCAGGCCCTGGCCCCTGCTCCCCAGGCCCTAATCAGCACCTTAAGTGAGAACCTACGCAGTAGGCCTGGCTGGGGTGTAGCCGGTAGCCAGGGCTCCCTTCCTGCAAGCTGGGTTTCCCTGTCAGAGACTCGGCCCTCCCCAGCAGAGACCCCTTAACCCAGCCACCTGGAGGAGGTTCCCTGGTGCATTGTTCTGGACCCAGAAGAAACAGGTCCTGGGACGGGTCAGCAGGGGACCCTCTGCACCCTCCCTCCACTCTTGCCTGTTCCACCAGGCTGTAGAGGCTCTCCCTTTGCCGGAGAAAATCTAAACCTTCTCCCCTTCACCTCCCACTCAAGGTGACTTGGGTCTCCGACCTGAGTCCCTGAGTTGAAGAGAGGGTGTGAGGGTGCACACGTGCAGAGGGAACAGCAGCGCCAGCACTGGCACTGCTTCTCTTGACCCGAGTCCCCAGACAATGAGCCTTTGAGGAGGGCACATTCCAGAGCAAGGTGGTTTTGCCAGGGGTCCCCCCTACACTGTCATTGCAGCTGACCAGAGGGAGAGGAATGCAGGCTCTCAGTTAACTGACCTTGAGAAACAGAGCTATGTCCCTTCCTGAAAGCCAGCCCCCGTGGGCAGGAGGCTGGCATGGCCAGGGCACTCCACTCTCTCAGGGAAAACAGCCTGGAGGTGCCAGGCGCCTGAGGCTCCCACTCCCTGTGTTCTCATTCCCCAAGAGGGCCCCTTGGATCCTCCTGGAACCCCCCAACTTCCCTGGAGGCCTCAGAGTAGGACCCTCCACCAAAGCCTCCAGTCTCTTCCCCTTCCCTGGTTTGAGTAGTGCTCCAGGCAGGCCTCCTGTTTTCACCAGGGGGACCCTGTGCTCTTTGTGAGATGGGCCAGAGACTCAGCAGCTGTGCAGACTGCCCATGAGGTTGAAGAGGCAAGGGAGGGCCCTACTCATGCCCCAGCCCTGGAATTGCCTCTGGACAGCCACAACTCGCAGGGTAGGGTGCAAAGGGCCTCAAAGGGCTGGCTGCAGGTACCTGGGGCGCCAAGGGTTGCCAGCACATCGGTGGAGGGGGTCACGTGTTCTCCTTCCTGGGTCTCTGGAAAGCCCTGTCCGGGCAGCACTGGAGACGTTGGTCTTCCCATGGCATCCTCTGCAGAGGGGAGGAGGGGAAGGTGGGGCCCCAGCCTCTGGTGAGCAGTGGCTCTTCTCTCCTCCCTGCTGTTCAGACTCCCAAGAATGAAGGGTGGGGCCTTGGGTGGGTCATCCCTTGTGCCTTCAAGTCTCCTGAAACTTGGCCTAGCCCTATACAGCTAGAGTCTGAGAATCTGAGAGCCCTAAGAGGTTTTATAGTGCATTCAGTCCAATCCCCATGCCATAGGTGAGATCGAGGCCTGCAGAAAGCCTTGTTCAAGGCCAGCCAGTGTATTAGAGGCAGGGAGCCAGAGTAGGAGTCTGGGTCTCCTGACCCCCACTTCAGTATTCTTTCCTTCTGTTTGCAAAGATTTCACAGTTTACAGAGCTCTGCCACAAATACCGACCCTTACTAGCCCCAAGAGGCAGAGGCAGGCATCGGTGTCCACTCCACAGGCAGAGAAGGCTCAGTCTTTGATTGCTGCACCCAACACTAGCGACTGGCAAGCTGGGCTCTGCAGAGCGTCGACAGTTTCCAGGAGGGAAGATGAGGCCCACGTGGGGCGGGGGGTGGGGGGAGTTCTGGAAACCCAACCAACCCCGTTTAGGCTAGTACTTCCTCCTTGGTCTGACTGATGGGCTGAGTGGCTCCGTGGAATTTGAAAGAGCTCTGTGGATAGTAAAGTATTTGCAGAGCATCGTGGAGTCTCTCACTGAGCTCAGAGCACCTTGGGTGTATAGAGCTCCAGGAAAGAGCATTTTTTATAATGTCATTCACGCCCTCCCTGATCTGAGTCCCAGGGCCCAGTTCATGCATAGTGACTCCACTACCACACCAAGCCTTTCTTCCCCTCCTTTCTCTTGTCCTTGGGAGCCATTATGTGAAGGACTCACCTGGGACCCAGGCAGCTAAGTGGCCAACACTGGTCGTGACCTGCACAGAAACAAGAGAAGGTCACTTTTGGCTCCCCTGTCACCTCCATGACGTGCTTCCACCACACTCACCTCCACCTCTGGTTAATATATTTTTTCATTCATTTGGTATCAATGAGTTTTCACTATGTGCTAGGAATTCTGCTAGGCACTTTACATCCATGGTCTTTAAAATTTTTTTTTTTTTTTTGGAGAGATTTTCACTGTAGGGCACGTGCGCTCCCCAGACAGACAGAGAGAGACATAGAGACAGAAAGCGAGAAATCACCCCCAGGGGGGGTGGTCACGCCGCAATCCCTTCTCCTCCATTCTCCTCTCGGGATCTTGGGCACGCACGCACATGCGCCCGGCGTGAGTTTGAAGCCACCGGGTCCGGGACACGAACCGCGGTCGACTACGTGGGAGTCCAGCGACATAGCCATTACGCTAACTGCTGGTTCCCTAAGAATTATTTATTTTTATTTATTATTGTTATTATTTTAATTTTGCTATAGGACATAATTAAAATTAATTTTGCACTCACCAGAGAGAGAGAGAGAGAAAGAGAGAGAGAGAAAGCAAGAAATGAAGCTGCCAGGTCAGGAGCTTGAACTGCAGTCAGGCAAGTGGGAGTCTAGTGCCTTAACCACCATGCCACCTGCTGGCCCCTATATCCATGGTCTTAACTCATTTTCTCAACCATCTTACGCTGATGGGTTATAATGATTAGAGCAGTCGATCTGTATGTGTGTCAGTTTGATGTTGGGCACATGGTGGAATGTTAGCATGCCTGGCATCAATGCTGTTATCCCATACTTGGAGGAAGGAAGTTCCAGAGGGTAACCAGAATGTGTAGGGCCATAGTGCAGTGAAGTGGGGACCCAAAGCCATACCTGGTGTCCCTCATCACAGCCTATGGACAGAGGAGAATGCAATGGAGAAGCAGGAGAGGAATGGGCAGAGGATGGAGTGTGGCTGGGTCTGGGAAGACACAGACATGGAGCTTTGGTCTAGATGGGCAGTACGCGATAATCCAGGAGAGAACAAGCCCACTGGAGAGACAGCGATTGGGACAGTCAGGTATGCAATTGGAGGGGCAGGGGGCAGGGGAGGGATTGGCAGACCATGGAAGGAAGAATCAGATTCATTCTTCTGGAACGTTTTTCTGGGGACACCCAGTTCTTCACAGGGGACTGCTGGGCATGGGAAAAGGAGTCAGATGCCTTTTTTATGAAGTGGTTTGAGGTCATGCATGGCTGTGCCTCTGCTTCCCCATGAACCACTCACAGAAGACACTTGGAGATTTAAGTTATTTCAGTTCTGAAAGTTCCAGATTCAGAGTGAACTGGAACCAGCCCTTGACCTCATCTGCAGTGCTCCAAGCCTGAGTGACAGCCAGAACTAACAGGTCAGTTCCTATTTCCCTTCTGAGGGAGAATCCGTGCACAGGGAGTGCTCTGTACCCAGGACCTCTTGTGACTTTCTTCAGGAAACTGGGCCTTTGGATCAGCCCTCCCACTTGGACACTCTTCAAGTAAAATCCATCTTTCTCTCTTTCCTGCCTCACAAAACACTGCCCTGGAGCCTCAGCAGCCACCGGGCCCTGTCTTCTACCACCCTTGCCCAACTCCCCAGAGGGAGGACTCACCTGAACAGCCCGAGAGTCAGCTGGGAAGGGAAAACGAGATAGTGAGCTCAGGCTGCCGTCTCTCCTCCACCCACGGGCTGGGCTGCTTCATAGTCTGCACCTCTAACATGTCCACAGCAGGGTCAGCAGCAGAGAGAGCTTGGGCTCATCTTACCTGCCTGTGCCCCACCCTCCCCCACAGAATCCCAAATCCCAAGGTGTGGGAAGGGGGCTGAAGATAGCTTAGCTCAGCCTCCTACTTGGTGAGAGGAAGCCTCTCGCAAGGCTTGCTTTCCTGCAAGGCTTCCAGTGAGAGGATCCCACCCCTCCCAGGCCAGTCCACCATCCATCCTATAACCCACCTCCTCGCACTGCCACCTCCTCCATCCCAGGCCTCTCAGTCACCCTGGGTCATTCAACTGCCTGCCCTGGGCTACAGGGCTAGAGAACAGGTCTGGGAAGAGAACAGTCACTCCTGGTGTGGCCAGTGGCCAAAGGGCCCAGGGGCC
>NW_006208456.1:2667918-2669386 GCF_000334495.1 Tupaia belangeri chinensis
CTGTGTGTGTGCAGTTATTATTCTGTGGCGGGTGGCCATGATGGCTGGGACCCTGTCCTCACAACTCTGTTTCAGACTCCCAGAGCAGTTCTTGGGATCAGATAGTTTATCTGGTTCTAATATGTTCCTGGCCGCCTGCACTCAGTGCACCCCTAAGCAGGGCCTGCCTTCTCCAAGGTTTTCTAGGGCACCTGCCAGGGGAGCCTCAAACCCAGTCTTGTTCCAGCCCGTGCCTAGAGTCCAAGGCAGCTGAGCTGCAGTTAGCGCTCTGATTCTAGGGCCAGGGTAGGGAACTTAAAGCACACAGACTCCCCAGGATTCACTACCAGCTCTTCAGGCCTGAAGCAAGCACCAGCTTCAGAAGCTACATGGCTCGGGGCAGGGAATGGAGAGACGGATCAGCTGCGTGGAGGCAACTACGGAACTTCCGACCTCCGCAGGCAGCTCCCTAGGATGCGAGCACCCCCCCTAATCCCATAAGGGCAAGGAGGGGGGGTAAGACCTTCCGTGATGCCAGGCCAGGGGAGAAGGTCCCCAAAGTTGGATGTGGATGCACGAAGCTCTGTTTTCTTTTCTTTTCTTTTTTTTAGAGAGAGAGAGAGATTTATGCTATAGGGCATGTGTGCTTGCCAGAGGGACAGAAAGCAAGAAATCACCCCCCAAGGGGGGATGGCCACACCATGATTCCCTCTCCTCCACTCTCCTCTCAGGATCTTAGGCACACATGCACACACGCCTGGCATAAGTTTTTAAGCCATGCGGTCCAGGACTCAAACTGTGGTTGACTATATGGGAGTCCAGCTATGTAACCCTTATGCCATTTGCTGGTCCCCCAGGCTCTGTTTCCTAATGCCCCAGAGACGGGATCCCCAGGGACCCAGGATAAACAGTCAGTGACCTCTGAGGTGCTATTTGCGGGGCTGGAGTAGGTGTAGCCGTGGCCAGCAGGGCAGATCTCCCTGAAGGTCTCTGTAAAGCCAATGGCCAGGAGACATGAGAGACACTGCCTCTGCAGGAAACCGGGCCCTCCCTTCCTCCCTCTGGGGAATAAGACAGCTGTAGCAGCAAGGAGGAAAGGACCCTCAGGCTGGGAAAGGACATGAGCAAGGAGGGAACACGAAGACTCTTCTGCTTGAGGGAGGCCTACCCAAGGCCAGGGAACATGGCCACTGCCTTTGAGGAAGCCCTTCGGTGGTCAGAGCTGGGATGGAGAGGGGGGTTACCTGTGCCTGGCAGGGGGCACTTCTCACACTCGCTGCCCCATGCTTTGCCCACACGGCTGCAGCAGCATATCTGCTTGGTGATTCGCTGGGCCAAAGGCAGGGTGCAGGTGCCAGACTCCAGTGACCGGTAACACAGTCCCTGTTGCATGGAGACGGCCTTGTCCGCTGCAACAGACACAGCATGTGGGAATGGGCAGGTGGCCAGCAGGCGAGAAAAGCACAGAAGGGCGCACAGTGTTGGGGGG
>NW_006208456.1:2670897-2721943 GCF_000334495.1 Tupaia belangeri chinensis
TAGGGAAAGGGGCCTCCCTCAGGCATCCTTCCCAGTCCAGATACCCTTGTCAGGATTGGTTCCGGCCTCAAGCCAGGTGTCAGTGACTGCCCGGAGGGGCTGCCTCTCTGCTGGCTCAGGCTGGGTCCCGCTGCTCTTCTGTCCTTGTTCCCTCGAGGGCCTGGCCAGTTCCTCTTCCTCTGCTTTCCTCATGGACAGGCGGATGTCTGAGCTTGAGTAGGTGTAGCCGTGGCCAGCAGGGCAGATCTCCCTGAAGGTCTCTGTAAAGCCAATGGCCAGGAGACATGAGAGACACTGCCTCTGCAGGAAACCGGGCCCTCCCTTCCTCCCTCTGGGGAATAAGACAGCTGTAGCAGCAAGGAGGAAAGGACCCTCAGGCTGGGAAAGGACATGAGCAAGGAGGGAACACGAAGACTCTTCTGCTTGAGGGAGGCCTACCCAAGGCCAGGGAACATGGCCACTGCCTTTGAGGAAGCCCTTCGGTGGTCAGAGCTGGGATGGAGAGGGGGGTTACCTGTGCCTGGCAGGGGGCACTTCTCACACTCGCTGCCCCATGCTTTGCCCACACGGCTGCAGCAGCATATCTGCTTGGTGATTCGCTGGGCCAAAGGCAGGGTGCAGGTGCCAGACTCCAGTGACCGGTAACACAGTCCCTGTTGCATGGAGACGGCCTTGTCCGCTGCAACAGACACAGCATGTGGGAATGGGCAGGTGGCCAGCAGGCGAGAAAAGCACAGAAGGGCGCACAGTGTTGGGGGTGTGGCCAGCCACATGCAGACTGGCCTGCCAGGACTCAGTGTGGAGGCTTGGGGCCCTGGAAATGCTCATAGAACCTTAGGACGGTAGCTGTAGGGGAATGTTTTAGCTTCTCCTCATGTTATCTGTTTGATGAGACCCTTGAATCCCACCCTCATGGGTAGAGCCTGAGAGCAGGAGAGGATGGAGCTGCTAGTCTCCAGATGCTGAGTCTACGATGTTTACTGAAGGCCTCGTGTGTGCCTGGGGTTGAGCGGGGAGCAGTGTGCTCCACACCTGCCCCTGTGCTGCCTCTGTTTTAACAGCATGGGCAGATCAGTTTCATACATTAGGCCCAGTGCAGATGGAATATGAACACTGGCCCTGGGCAAGGGGTGAAATCATTGCTCTGGGCCTGCCTGTGGACCTGAGGGTCCCACCTTACCTCCCAGCCTTCCTTGGCCCCGGTCCTACCAGCACTCACACACACAGCGGCTCCGAGATGGATCCAGCATGAGGCCAGGTCTGCACGTGCACAGGAAGCTGCCCCTGGTGTTCACGCACTCCGAGTCCTTGCACAGGCCCAGCGTCAAGCACTCATTGATATCTGTGGGGTTGGGGGAGATGACCAGGCGCCTGCCCCACTGAGGCCTGGCGGAGGGGAGAGGCTAGGCAGAGACCTTCAGATACTTTCTCCAAATAAAACGACAAGAGAGCTGCCATTGGTGAGCTCTGTGCCTCGGTTTCCTCTTTTGTAAAGTGAGGATGATAGTCTTGCTAGAAGGATAAAGTAAATAAAAATGGCAAACCACCTGGTCCAATAACTAGCATGTAGTAATAATGATAATATTAAGAACTACCATTTATTGAGTGTCTTTTATATGCCACATACTGGGCTGGGCATTTAATATACGATAGCCCATTTAATTCTCACAGTCAGCTTTATCAGAGAGGCTCATGGGTCCTCATGTTATAGGTGAAGAAACTGAGGCTCCAGGAGAAACCTGCTCAGAGTCACTCAGCTAAGTGGCATGCTGGGATGCAACAGGAAACAGGTCAAGGGAGCTGTCTGGGCTGGAGAGTGGCCAATGGGCAGCCAGGGCCCTCCTATCCAGCCTTCCTCGGAGGTCCCTGGAGCACCTCTGCAGGGCCCATGATGCTGGGGAACATGTTTAAACTGAGCTGGTGCAGCAGAGACCCCTGCAAGGAAGAGGAGGTGGGAGGCCAGAGGCTGATGCTGAGGGGCTGGGGCTGCAGCCAGGGTGAGCAGAGGAATGATCCAGGAGCACATGTCTCCACATCCCCAGGCAGGCTGCTCACGTTGCCCCAAGACCAGAGGTTGCTTGTGCAGTTTTTCAAACACGGGAGGTACATTAGGAGGCCTATATCCTGGGGATTCAGTGGAAGAAGGGCAGAGAAATCATCTGAGATCCTGAAAATAACTTTAAAGCTCCAGACAGGGAAATCTGAATAGTCCTGATGCTTCTTCCAAGGGCAAAACTGCAGATTTCTCCCCACACCCATTGTCCACTATGCCTAAGGGTATCTGACCCCAGGCTAGACTTGACCAGAGGCGTGCCCTTTGGGCTGACCCAAGCACCTTTTTTTTATCCACAAGCTGCGCCAGCCCCAGGAGCCTCCCTCTGGCAGGAAGCCCCGTTCCTATCACACCTATTGCCAGGCCCCCTGTCAGCCAGGGCTCCTGCTCAGAGCCTGGGTCTGTTCAGAGAAGGCTCCTGGCCCTCCATCATCCTGGTTCCACTCCTTGCCCCCAGTTGACCCTAGCAGTGACAAAACTATGCCTGAGCCCCACTTCTTATCCTGTCCAAGGAGCCTTGGGCTTGGCCCTCGGTGGGCTCTCGAATATAGACCACCACAGGTACGGCTGTCATTACAGAACCCATCAACCAGGCCAGCAAGGTCAAGGCTGTGACTGCACCTCATGGTCCCCCATGCCTGTCGCCTGTGCCCTCTGCTTGCTCCTTCCTGGCTATGGGGTGAGGCACGTGGGAGGGAGGGCCGGGCAGCTCAAGGGGCTCTGCTGGGAAGATTCCACAGAGGTTCCTACCCCCTCGGGCTGACTTGATCTTGTACCTTAGAGTCAGAATCCCTCTGTTCCGGGGAGACCAGCCCAGGAGGTGAGTGGATGTGTGGCTTGGGGTGACACCTTCAGACGCGGCACCATACAGCCCCAAAGAGGCACCTGAGCCATGTTTAGGTGGGAGTGGGGAAGATGGCGAGAAGGGCTCAGTACCGTGGCTCCCTCTGTCATTCTCAAGCAAGTCCCTGACTTTCCTAGGCCCCTGGAACCAGCAGGCCTTGTGGCTCCCCCAGGCTGGGGCTTAGAGGTGGATAACACACAGGTAGCGATGGCCACTCCTCCCATCTGGGGGGCAGGTGTGCCCCTGCATCAGCTGATTTCATCATTTCCCTCCCCAAGCCCTGGCACAGGTCACCCTTACCTTGGCAGTGAGTGAGGTTCAGTCTCTTGTACCCCTGGGGACACTCCAGCTGGCCATTTTCAATCACTGGGGAGGCTGAGGAGTGAAGATATGACAGGGCTCACTGGAGGGCTCTCGGGGTCCTCTGTCACCCGTGCTGGGAAGCAGGGTGCAGACTGGATGTCCAACCTGCTCAGCAGCTGTGGGCCCCCAACCCCCAAGCCTTCACCCTGGACAGCTGTGCCTCCTTGCTCTCGCCAGGCTCCTCTCAGCTTTTATTAGAAACCTTTTAATAAAAGGAGGCTTTTATTAAAAAGATACCAAGTGAAGTAAGCCAGGCACCGAAAGGCAAATACTGAACGAGCTCCCTCATATGCAGGATCTACAAAAGGTGAGCTGGAGATGCAGAGTGGGATGGTGGTTACCGAGGTCAGGCTGGAGTGGGAGTGGGGAGATGCTGGTCAGCGGGTACAACACTTCAGTTAGTCGGGAGAAGTAACCTCAAAAGCTCTCAGTGACTGTAGTTAATAACATAACAGTGTATTGCATACTTGAAAGTCACTAAAAGAGTAACTTTTTTGTTTAAGATTTTTGCCACAAAGCACATGTGCTCCCTGGAGAGAGACAGAGAGACAATGAGAGGAAAAGTGAGAAACTACCCTCCAGGGGAGACAGCCCTGCTGCAATCCCTTCTCCTTCATTCTCCTCCTGGGATTTGGAGCACACATGCACACATGCCTGATGTGATTTTCAGTCTGCTAGGTTCAGGACTTGAACCCTGGTCAGCCATGTGGGAGACCAGCACCTTAAACTACCACACTCTCTAGTGGCCCCACAAATCCATTCTTTTCTTTTCTTTTCTTTTCTTTCTTTCTTTCTTTCTTTCTTTCTTTCTTTCTTTCTTTCTTTCTTTCTTTCTTTCTTTCTTTCTTTCTCTTCCTTTTAGAGATTTTTGCTATAGGGTGTGTGTGCTTGCTGGAGAGACAGAGATAGAAAACAAGAAATCACCCCCCCCGGGGGGGGGAATGGCCACACTGCAGCCCATTCTCCTCTCAGGATTTTGGACATGCATATGCATACACACCTGGCATGAGTTTTAAGCTGCTGGGTTCAGGACTTGAACTGCGCTTGACTACATGGGAGTCCAGCACCTTAACCACTATGTCACCTTTTGGCCCCCACATCTGTTCTTGATTTCACATTTCTCCCTGACTTTACAGAGATTAAAAACCTAAACAACTGACATTAAATTAAAATAGGGAAAATATCTCTATTACTCTGATGTGACAGACTGGTGTATCAACCTTGAAAAGCTCTAGCAGGTAGCACAGCTCTGACAGCCACCTGAAAAAGAGCAACGAATGTGTAGTACCAACTTTTTGTTAAAAGAAGAAGAAGAAGAAGGAGGAGGAGGAGGAGGAGGAGGAGGAGGAGGAGGAGGAGAAGAAGAAACTACTCATTTTAGGTTTGCTAATTCCTTTGCCAAGAGATAGCCAGCAGTTCTCAGTACGAGCAGTATTCCCAGACCTTAGCCCATGGAACGATATCAGTATGCTTTAAAGGTTTTAAAGTCAGCTGCGTGACGATGTCCTGCGGTCATTGGTTTTCTCTGGCTTTAACTCCTAGTGGCACAAGGTTGGGGAGAGCGAGAAATCACTCCCCCATCCCTGGAGGATGCCTGTGCTGCAATCCCTTCTCCTCCATTCTCTTCTCGGGATCTTGGGCACGCACGCACACGCGCCCGGCGTGAGTTTTAAGCCACCGGGTCTGGGACACGAACCGCAGTCGACTACGTGGGAGTCCAGCGACCCAGCCATTACGCTAACTGCTGGTTCCCCGCCTGACATGAGTTTTAAGCCACCGGGTCTGGGACACGAACCGCAGTCGACTACGTGGGAGTCCAGCGACCCAGCCATTACGCTAACTGCTGGTTCCCCGCCTGACATGAGTTTTAAGCCACCGGGTCTGGGACACGAACCGCAGTCGACTACGTGGGAGTCCAGCGACCCAGCCATTACGCTAACTGCTGGTTCCCCGCCTGACATGAGTTTTAAGCCACCGGGTCTGGGACACGAACCGCAGTCGACTACGTGGGAGTCCAGCGACCCAGCCATTACGCTAACTGCTGGTTCCCCGCCTGACATGAGTTTTAAGCCACCGGGTCTGGGACACGAACCGCAGTCGACTACGTGGGAGTCCAGCGACCCAGCCATTACGCTAACTGCTGGTTCCCCGCCTGACATGAGTTTTAAGCCACCGGGTCTGGGACACGAACCGCAGTCGACTACGTGGGAGTCCAGCGATATAGCCATTACACTAACTGCTGGTCCCTCATACAGCATTCTTGATCATTTGGATCCTTGGGTACATTTTGGGTCATATCTGACATGCTGTAATGATTTCTACTTTCTAATGTGGCTCATGACATGTTAGTGGCCATCTGAGAAGGGTCAGTATTGCCTTTTTTTAGTTTTGCTACAGGGCATGTGCACTCACTGGAGAGAGAGAGAAAATGGAAAGGTGGAGTGAGAAATCACCCTCGGGGGGATGGCCACGCCCCAATCCCTTCTCTGCCATAGTCCTCTCGGAATACTGGGCACACATGCACATGGCGTGCTTTGCAAGCCACCAAGTCCAGGACTTGAACCATGAAGTCAGCCATATGGGATCCAGCACCTTAGCCTCCACACCACCGGCTGCCCAGTACCTCACCTTTTAATAATTGTATAAGGTTGCATTCCAAGTATTATTTTGAATCCACAGTTCTTTTTGCAAGGAGCTTTTAGAGACACCTTTCCACTCTGCGAAGGTTGGTTGAGTTCACGGTGGACAACATAAACAACTGGAAAAGTCCAGGACTCCGAGCGCTGTGGGTTGTGCTCTCGTAATATGCCAAACACAAACGTAAGGAGGCACTGGATTTTCTTGGAACTTCTGCTCTTCCCTAAGGACACATCGTGTGCCAGACATGACGTGTGACAGTCTGACATATGAACAGACCAAGTGAGGACATAAATTAGGAAAGCTGAAATTTTTTAAGACTAAAAAATCTACACTGAAGTTCCAACATTTTTCCCTGCTGTGGACTGTCCTGCTGTGGGTTGCATGTTCCACCGCAGGGACTGGGCTAGCCTAGAAACCTGCTTGCGTGGCTGTAAATGTGGATTCCGAGTTGCGGAGATTGGGACAGAGAGAAGGGAGTGAGGCTGGGAAATGTGTGTGTCTCTGGCATGGTATGGACTGAGGACAGAGAGGAGGAAGGAGAAGGTGCTGTTTGGAGAAACTCAGAACACTTTGGAGGCCAGAAGATGGGATAGAATAATGCAAAGCAGGGCTCATCAGATGGCTTGATGGTTAAGGCACTGGACTCCCACATGGCTGGCTGTAGTTCAAGTCCTGGACCTGGTAGCTTGCTATCTTACTTTTCCTTTCTCTCTCTCTCTCTCTCTAGCCAAATTAAATAATATTAATAATACAAAAATAAAAATAATTAAAAAAAAGAGAATCACTAGGCTGATGACAGAGCACTGACTGAGGATGACATTTGCAGGAAGCTGCAGAGCGGTAAGGCAGCTGTTTCTCACAATGGTAACTCTGTAAGGCAGGGATCGTCATTCCCATTTCATAGATTAGGACAGTGAGGCTCAAAGAGGTTCAGTTACTTGCCAGGGCAAGAAAGTTGGCTGGTGTTGAGCCAGGGCTATACCCAGGCCTCTGACTGAGAAGGCCGCATCCTTTCCACTGCCGAGAGAGAGGAGAGACAGGAAGAGATCTGAGGGACCAGCAGGCCAGCACTGCCACCTCTCCAGCTGGCAAGAGAGCAAGGGTCAGCAGAGGATCTCCGTATCAGGAGGGGAGTGACAGAGAGCTGGGCTTAGATTGGGGAGCAAGAGTGGAACCGCCGCCGGCACCTGCAGAAGGCCGAGAAGACCTGGGTGCATTCGTTAGTCTGGAGAGATGTGTGGACCTTTTCCATAAAGAGATTTGCTCCTGAGCCAGCCAGGCGGTATAGAGGTGAAAGTGGCCTGATCCCACATAGGTGACTATGAGGTTCGAGTCCCAGACCCAGGGCCCTGAAAAGTCATGCTAGATGTGTGAGCATATGTGTCCAAAATCCCAAGAAGAGAATAGAGGACAAGGGACTGCAGTGTGACTATCTTCCCTGGAGGGTGAGCACACATGCTCTAAGGCAAAAACTAAACTAAACCAAAAAAAAGGTTTTCTCCCTCAGCCGGGGAACTCTGTCCTCTTGCTGGCTGAAGAGAACATGCTGGCTGGGCAATGCTTTCTAGGGAGAAATACCAAGCCACTACCTGGTGGAGCTCCCATTTTGCCTACAACCTCCACCTCCTGCCCCAATTCAGGGTCCTCGGTGCCCTTTCCTTGCACCTCCTAGGGGCTGTCTACAATCCTAGTTTCTGCTTCTACAAGAACAAGGGCAGTATTCAATCCAGAAAAGTTGACTACTTCTCCTTGGGAGAAAGAAAGCAGAAGTTTAGATAACCACGTGGCTCGGGATGAGAATTCAGCAGCCAGTGAGCTGTGGGATTCTCTGTCCCTGTCACCTGGGCCAAGTGCTCCTCCAAGTGTCCCCAACACCTGTCAGCCTTCCCTGGCCACATGTTTAACGTGCTGTGCTGGACCACCTGTCTGCTTGTCTTTCTCCCCTTCTCCCCACTGACGCACAAGCTCCGTGAGGACAGAACTCTCATCTCTCTCATCCTTGCCGAGTCTCTGGTGCCGAGCACAGCACCTGGGCAGTGTGGGCGCTCAGTCAACACGGGACCAAACACTAATAGTGAACGCAAACACGGCACTCAGTGCAGGCCAGGCCCTGCTCTAAAGGCTTTAGTACATTAGCTTATTTGACCCTTGTAACAGCCTTTGGAGGTACTTACGATGTTTGTACTTTAAAGACGAGCAAACTGAGGCACAGAGAGGTTAGGAAACACGCCCATGGGCACCTTGCTGGTAATGGAGCTGGGATTGTGAACCCAGGCCATCCAGCTCCAGGTGGCTCCATTCTCTCCACTGCCTCCAAGTCAATAAATAAATGAATTTATGACAAGCCTTAGGCATTACCTAGGCAGAGAACCCTAGGGTCAGAGGCCACCAGAAGATGCCTCCCCAGCAGAAAGCCTGTCACCCTTCCTGGGGACTCTCCACCTCCTTTTTTTTTTTTTTTTTTTATCCGCAAGGGATCAGGAGAGGGAATAGAAAAAAAATGTAGGAATACTGAGAAGAAGGTCAGGGGAACTAACCATGTACTTGACAGATACTCCACAACACATATAGCAAAAGTGCAGGCGGGAGTGACAGAAGTGGTGAAGACATTGTCCTGCCCTTATGGCCCTTTAGCCGGATCAAGGATACCATAAAAGGTCAGTGAGCAGAGACAAGAGAATCTGTGAGTGTGTACTCTTTTTTTTTTTTTTTGGAGAGATTTTCACTGTAGGGCGCGTGCGCTCGCCAGACAGACAGAGAGAGATATAGAGACAGAAAGCGAGAAATCACCCCCCCAGGGGGGATGGTCACGCCACAATCCCTTCTCCATTCTCCTCTCGGGATCTTGGGCATGCACGCACACGCGCCCGGCGTGAGTTTTAAGCCACCGGGTCCGGGACACGAACTGCGGTCGACTACGTGGGAATCCAGCGACATAGCCATTACGCTAACTGCTGGTTCCCTGAGTGCGTACTCTTGAGAGAATGACTAAACTGTGGTCCCCACAGACGTTTCAAGGAGACCCTTAGGCAACTGGGTGCCCTTATAGTTGGGGCCCTTAGACTCAGGAAAGTCAAACCTGCTGCCAAGGAATCAGTTGAGATCAACCTGAACCCCAAAGAGTCTGAACAGTACAAAATGCCTGTGAAACTGTAGGGCAGGTGTGGGTAGGGGTGATGGTAAGAAGAGTGGGGCCACGTGGTCTTCTGGTCCTTGACCTTGGTCTTCTGTGCTCCTCAGTGGCTCCCAGGCCTGGGGAAGACGCAGAGGGGTCTGTGGTGGCAGCCTGCCCCTGCCTTGCTAGTCCTCTTCCTTGGCTGCTGGGACTCCCAGGGAGCCCTCAGCAAACGCGATCTAATCGCTTGAGACAGTTTTGGCCCTGACTCTGTGGGGAGAGCTGGGGAGGAGACGGTGAAGACATGTGTCTGGCCACAGTGCTGTTATAAGTCATGCCAATCTCAGCCTGTGATGACAGTTGTCTGCATCAGGGAGATGTGGAAGGCCCCTCCACACACCCACTGTGCTCAGGAGACAGACACACATGCCCGACGAGGCCAAGCTTCATTCCACAGCGCTTATGAGCCGGCTCTTGATTTGCAAACCTCAGGTGTATAAGCTGGAGAGGAAGTTCTCCTCCCTAGGAGAGACAGTGTGAGGCCAAGACCCTGTCTAGTGGCTCCACTCTGACCTGCTGTGTGACTTAGGCACATTTCTGAACCCCTTTCAGCCTGAATTTTTTCATCTGCAGAAATGGGGTCAGGGGCTAGTGGTTAAGGGAGCCAGATCTCACATGGCTGACTGAGGTTCCTAATCCCAGCCCCACATCCTGAGAAGATGGAGGAGTGGAGGAGAAGGGATTGCAGCATGACCACACTCCACTGGGAAGTGCTTTCTCACCTCCCCTCTCTGTCTGTCTGTCTCTCTCTGGCAGTACACATGGCCTCTGGCAATAAGAAAGAAGAAAAAGAAGAAAAGAAAAGAAAAGAAAAGAAAAGAAAAGAAAAGAAAAGAAAAGAAAAGAAAAGAAAAGAAAAGGAAGGGAATGGAGGGAGGGAGGAGAGATAGAGAGAGAGAGTGCACGCAAAAGAGAAGGAAAAAAGAAGAAAGAAAAAGAAGGGAAAAAGAAAGGAGAAATGAGAACAGAAACTAAGCTGTTGTGAGAATGAGCTTTGCTGTGACAATGCCAGTCAGACTGAACCCAGCAGGCTGTCTGGTACATCCCTGTAGCTGTTTCCCACATTCTCCTTCCTTCCTTCCTTCCTTCCTTCCTTCCTTCCTTCCTTCCTTCCTTCCTTCCTTCCTCATTCCTTCCTCTTTCCTTCCTTCCCGCCTTCCCTTCCTCCCGGCACCACAGTCTCAGGAACAGCATGCTAGTCTACTGCCCCTTAGGAGCTGGATGGATCTGGGCAAATTACCCAACCTCTCTGAGCCTGCGTTTTCTTATGAGTAAAATGGGGATGACTAGTCCTTCCCCAAGGGTTATCGTGAACTTAAGCTTGTAAAACTCTGAGCACAGTACTTGTCATAGTGCGGCACTGTCCTAAGGTTCACTACTCAGATTTTCCTCCTCGGTGAAGTGCCAGTGGATACCCCAGTGATTATGGACATCCCACCCCGAAGGGCCTCTGAGTGTCAGCTGAGCGGCACTGGAATTAGTCACCACAAACAGTGAAGTGGACAGGGGTCCTGTCAGTCACCCCTGCCCTGCCCCCTTTTCCCTGGAGTTCTCCAAGCCTGAGATGCCACGAGTCAGCAACACCCAGCCTTGCTGGGGTGGGGAGGGTGCTAACTTCAGCCTGAGGCGTAACTCCCAGGAGGCTTCAAGTCCCTTGGAAGAGGCTCTCAGAACATCCCCTAGCCAAATAAACACTGCCTTTCAGCCTGACAACTAGAACTCTGAAAGTCTCATTTCTTTAGGGCAGGAGACTGAGCATGTCACCCAGAGTCCCAGAGAACAGGGGCCCCACCTCCAAACAGCTGTTCCCCAAGCTGAGGTCCTCTCCTTTAGCAAATGCCTGAGCCACGTACATAAGACGGGAAATTACAGAGCAGTTGAAAGCAGGGTTCTGGAGTCAGATAGACTTGGAGTTTCAGGCCTAATACACTGTTCTGAAAAATAGGGATAATGAGGGGCCATATCCACAATTGTGTGATGGTTAGGGTGTCTAGATCACACACGGCTAACTGAACAGCTTCAGTCTCAAAACTGGTGGCGTGAAATACATGCTGGGCATGTGCATGTGTGCCCAAAATCCTGAGAGGAGAATGGAGAAGGGATTGAGGCGTGACCATCCCCCATGTGCTTTCTCACTTTCCCTTTCTCTCTGTGTGTCTCTCTGGTGAGCACACACAGCCTACAGCAAATTAGATAAAAGGGGGGGGGGACCAGCAGATGGCATAATAGTTATGTCGCTGGACTCCTACATGTGTGACCGCAGTTCGAGTCCTCGGGAGTGTGTGCATGTATGCCCAAAAGTCCAAGATACAAATGGAGGGAAGGAGACCAGCAGGTGGGATGGTGGTTAAGATGCTGGACACTCCCACATGGACGACCAAAGTTTGCGTCCCAGACCTGGTGACTTGCTTTCTCATTTTCCCCCTCTTTCTGTCTCTCTATGGTCAAATTAAAAAAAAAAAAAAAGAAGAAGAAGAAGAATGAATAAATAAAATTAAATAAATAATTCTTTAAGAAAATAAGAAAAGAATGGAGGAGAAGGGATTGTGGTGTGATTATCCTCTCTGGGGGGGGGGTGATTTCTCACTTTCTATCTCTGTTTCTCTGTCTCTCTGGCAAGCACACATACCCTATAGCAAAAATCTCTCTCTCTCTCTAAAAAAAAGGGGGGGGGGTGGCAATGGCATGTAAAGCCTAGCAACATTGTTAGGATGCAATGAAATGAGAACATATTTAGCATGGCGCCTGGCACTTGCAGGTTCTCTGAATAACAGCAGTGATAATAGTGGTGACGCTATGACGTGTCGCCACTCTCTGTTCCGATCTCCCTCTCATGCCCATAGCACCTTCATGCACCTACCGGCTCTGAGGCCTGGCATCACAGACCTATGCCTATAACTTAACCCCTTGTGGGCAAGTGGCGCAACCCAACCAAACCCAACCAAAGCTTTCTTTCTGTTGAGAATTTCAAGAATGTATGTATATGCTCAGTCCTTCAGAGAGCAATTGTCTTCCCCCAACTCCTTGTTCTCCGTAGGCAGCTCCTTGCAACGGGGAACGCAGGTCTTCTAGACACAACTCATTTTATTGCTGGGTTGTGTTTTTTTTTTTTTTTTTTTTTTGTTGTCTTAGATGATTGTCACAGGGCGCACGTACACACCGGAGAGACAGCAAGGGAGAGAAAGGGAGAAATCACCCCCTGAGGGAGGGCCAGGCTGCAATCCCTTCTCATCTCAGGATTTTGGGGCATGCACACACATGGACCCAGCATGGTTTTTAAGCCCCTGGGTCTAGGACTAGAACTGCAGAATTGGCCATGTGAGATCCAGCTGCCTTAACCTCCACGCTACCAGCTGCCTTAACATCCTCACAGGTTTTGTTTGTTTTTGTTTTAGAGAGATTTTTGCTATAGGGCACATGTACTTGCCAGAGAGAAACAGAGAGATAGAAAGCAAGAAATCACCCCCCAGGAGGAATGGCCACACTGCACTCCCGTTTTCATTCTCCTCTCAGGATCTTAGATACATACATGCATCCAGTGTGAGTTTTAAGCCACCGGGTCTGGGACTTGAACTGTGGTCAACTACATGGGAGTCCAGTGATTAACTATTAAGCCTTATACTGGTCCAGTCCTTCCAGTTTCTTTTTTTTTTTTTTAATAAATGCCTTTTTAAAAAATATAGAATTATTTAATTTAACTTTATTGTTATTAGTTTTTTTACCTTGACCAGAGAAAGACAGAGAGAGAGAGAGGGAAAGTGAGGAAGCAAGCCGCCAGGTCTGGAACTGTAACCACAGTCAACCATGTGGGAGTCCAGTGCCTCAACTACCACGCCACCTGCAGACCCCAAGCCCCTGCAGTTTTAATTAAGTCATCCTTTGTACTCACTTTTGAATTGAGCTCTGCTTACCAGAAACAGCTGCATCTCTCTAGAACCACACAGAACATGTGTACTCATCTTCACCAGGGCAGTTCATTCAATATGTCTCGACTAACTCTTGGGCCTGGGCTGTATGTTGCTAATCTGCCTGACCCTTTTTTTTGGAGAGGGTTTTGCTACAGGGCATGTGCACTCATCAGGAAGACAGAGAGAAAGAGAGAGAGAGAGACGGAAAGCAAGGAATCACCCCCCTGGGGTGATGGCCATACCGCAATCCCTTCTCTTCCATTCTCCTCTTGGGATCTTGGGCACTCATGCACACACGCCCAGCGTGAGTTTAAGCCACTGGGTCCAGGACTCAAACCATGGTCGACTACATGGGAGTCCAGCTACATAGCCCTTACGCCAACTGCTGGTCCCTAATCTTCCTGATTCTTCAACCCCAATCTTCTTGACAAACGTTATCTTTCATGCCTGAGTAACTCATGAAATACATCCCTGGCGTACATCCCCTTGCTATGAAATTCCAGTGTATTATCCTAACTTTTGTATCCTTCAGGCCGGCCCAGGTTGCCCCAGAATGATTAAGAAGATCTTGGTTGGGTGAGACACACACACTATGGGGCGGCTCTTAGCCTCCCCTGTCCTGGCTGTGTGACCTTGGACAAGTTCTCAGCCTTCTCTGAGCTTCATTTTCTTCATCGGCCAAATGGGGTTAAAGACCTTTAGCTTGCAAGTGGTTGTGCAAATTAAACGGTAAAAGGCCAGCAGAACATGGAGTTCAGTAATTGGTGGCTATTCTGGTTTTTAAGAGGGGAAGATGGAGAATTTCTTGAGGGGCAGAGCAAGAGAACTGGTTCTTGCTGGAGCTACAGGGTGGGGCCTGAGTTCTGAGGTGAACGCATCTCATGCCAGAGAGACCGTAAGACGATCTCGTGGCAAACAGCTGGAGCCCACCACTGCAGGCCTTGAGCCCAGCGTCAGCCCCGCCTGTCCCAGCAAAGGGGCCTTGGGGTTGACACAGCTGGTGCCAAGTCAGATGGGGTAGCAGCCAACTTTCCAGTCAACCCAGATGTCTCTCACAGATGTAAACTCAAAAACATGGCCTCAATCAAAATGACTTTGGAGAGTCTGGCAGGGGGACTGCAGAGGCACTGAGCTGGGACCTGGAGGGTCAGCTGGGCATATTGTGCATCTATCGCTCCGAGGGAAGGGAAGAGGGAACCATAGGTCAGTCAGGTTGACTCTCCAAGCCATCTCCCTGAGGAAGAGGGTGTTATGGAAGAGGAGGGACGTCTGTGCTATGCCACTGAGACTGCAAGGCAGTCTTTTTCCATGTCAGAAACAGCACTAGTGGACCAGCCTGGGGCCTGGTGGTTAAAGAGGCTGGATCCCATATGGCCAGCTGTGCTGTTTGAATCCCAGACTTGCGACTTGAGAAACACGCCAGGTGTATGTGTGTGTATGCCCAAATCCCGAAAGAAGGCAGAAATGGAAAAGAAAGGATTGAGGCATGACCATGTCTTACGTGTGTGTCGGGGGGGGGTGGTGGTGCTTTCTCATTTTCCCTCACTCTCCAGCAAGTGCATGTGCCCTCTAGCAAAGAAAGAAAGGATGAAAGAGGAAGGAAGGAAGGGAGGGAAGGAAGGAAAAAAAAAGAAGAAAAAAGAAAAGAGCAGCCCAGGCTGGAGGTACAGTTGGTAGCACTGGTCTGCCATGCCAATTACGGGTCTGGATTCCTGGCCCAGTGGCTTGAAAGGCACCAGGTACGCATGCACCTGCCCAAGATGTGACAAGCTGGAGGAAGGGAACCGTGGCCTGAACAGACCCTACCAAGGATGCTTTTCTTTTCTCTCCCCCCTCCTTCTCCCTCTCCCCTTGCCCTCTCTCGTGCACATGCATATACTTTCAATCATGAATAAAATAAATAAACCTAAAAAAATCATTTAAAGAAAGAAGTGTATTCTCTAAAAAGCAGCAGCATTCTACAGGGACCTTCTCGCCAGTCCGGCCCAGAGCCTCAGAAGCCACAGGTGTGAGAGGGGAAGCCATGAAGGCACGTGCTCCCAGGCTGCTCCCTCGCTTACTCCCATCACCACCTGATTCTGCCTGACCACCTCCTTGGCATGACAAAGCCTTCCCCGAGAGTCACAGCCCAATCGTATCAGAGAATAGAGGCTCTGAAGGGCACAGCCACTAGGGTCAAGGACGCTCCAGAACCCAGAGGTCCTGCCAGTGTCGCCAACACACCCCCCCAGCCCACCCCAGCAGCTCCCGTCTCTTCCTGATTCTCACACAGTAGCTTGCCTGTCATGACTACTTAAAGAAACATCCCTGGCCCAGCCCCAGGCTCAGGCCGGAGCTGGTGGCTGGCACCCTATCAACACAAACAAGGTTCCCCGTGTCTTGCCCGTTCTCTATACAATGCCCAGCTGCACTTTAATGCCGTTTAAATGTTTACGTTGCCCTGGCCTTTGTTATTTCTTGTTCAGTGTGCTGGAATGCTTGGCATTTCAGGGTCTGTACCCTGGGTGTTCAGATTGCTGGGCTGTTCTGAGCACAGTGGGGGAGGGATGCTGCCAGAAGCTGCCACCTAGGCCTCAGGGAGGGGCAGGGGTACCTGGGGGTGCAACTGGTGTTCTGTACCCATGTGTGCATGCGGGGCATCGTCTCTGTTCCTGCATTCACCACCACAGGCTGGATGAGGCTGGCTGCCTTTACCAGGGCAGGTTCTTTGGGTATCGACTGTGCTGAGCTCATGAGGCTGGCCCTCCACTGGGACCAGGAGCGGGGCAGGCGGTGGCCAGGCAGCCTCTGGCCTACTCTCCTGTTCTGTGACGTCTAAGTGAAGGCTTCCCATAATCCTTGGACTTTGTCACCTCTTTGGCTGCCCTACCCCAATCATTCTTCAGATCTCATCCTGGATGTCAGTTTCTCTAAGAAGCTTCCCAGCCCCCCTCAGCTCAAGCAAAGGAGCCCCTGCCCCACAGCGTACACACGTGTAGGCTGTGCATTGCACAAAAGTACCACAGCTCAGGAAACCTGGCATCCCGGATTTGTAGATTTATGTTCGTGATTCTGAAAAATAGGAGAAGCATCCTTTCCTGATTCGCACAAAGGTGCTAGAGGATCCACGGGTGGCCCTAGTCCCACTGTCTGTATCCCCACAGCACTCTCCTCCTTATTTCTGATGCCCACCCACTGTCTATGGCCCCCACCAGATAGTGCGCTTGGAGAGGGAGGCCCTGTCTCTCCCCACTCTCCACTCTCTGTCCAGGGCCTGCGTGCTGTGGGTACAGGGGCCTGGCCAACGTAAATACTTGTTGGCTAAATAGAATGTGGGGTATAGAAGTCTCAAGGGTCAGGCTGGTGGGAAGGAGGAAGGAAAACAAGGAAAAGAAGAAAAGTGGTCAACAGGAGAGAGGCTGAGCTGTTCAATACATTCCTTCCTGTGGGCCAGTGTGTCCTTCTCCCTTTCTCAAGGGATACCTTTTAATAATAATAGTAATAGTAATAGCTATGGTTTATTGACCCAAGGTTAAGCACAGGCATCAGCTCATTTAAACCCACCAGCAGGCCCATGAGGCTGGCATTATTACTGCCCCAATTTTACAGAGCAAGAAGCTGAGCAGAAAGGTTGGCGGGCAGGGCTGGAGGCCGGCTACCTGGTATGGAACGCGTGCTCAGGCCTAGAGCTGAACACCACTCTTTGCTGCTTCACTGAAAATGCTACCACACGGTGAAATCGTCTGCACTTATTTTTAGTTTGGAAAATACAGTCACTGCTCCAGCGGAGTCTGATGTTAGGAACAGTCCTGTCCCTCCCATATTTGGGCTTCCGTCCAGGCCCCCCACAAAGCCGACTCTCCAAGTCCACTGCTGACGGGCAAAAGTAACACACGCCAGGCCCAGGCCCAGGCCTGGGAATGAGGCCTAGAGGGGAGACAGGCTAAGTGGGCAGAGGCCAAGCTCCAGCACAGGCACCTGGTCGCCTCATCCCAGCTGCAAGACCAAGGCCTACGAGCTGATGAATGGGCATTTGCGCACTCTGCATCCTCAGCACGTGGCACACAAGACGCATGTGAATACTGGCTGAATGAATGAGTGAAGACAGGGTAGGACTTCCTCTGCCACCCAAAAGGAGGCAGGGAACTGGGGTACCCCAAGGCTGAGGACATTCTGGAATGTATGTTCGACCCCGGTTCAAAGGCGGTTCAAAGGCACAAACAGAAGGTGAGGTGAGATGGAGGCCCGGGGTCCCTCCAGGGAGAAGATAAGGAAAAAGTTGAGTCACCAAATACTGATTCACCAAATCAAGACCTCTGAGCTCCTGATATCTGGGCAGGGATGTATGTGGGAGGGGGCACTGAACAGGATCCCTAAAATCTGAGCAAGAATGACATTGAGGAGGGGCCCTTACGGGCAGTTAGCCAGGACAGGTGGGCTGGGCTGTGCCCTGCAGAGAAGCAGAGTTGGAGGAGCCATCAGGAGCCTAGAGGCTGGCTGCAAGCACCCTGCAGGCAGATCTGGAAAGCCTACACAGCTCACCAGCCTGTTCCACCTGCCTGGCCTCTGAAACCCTGCGGGGTTGAATGAGGTACCCTGCAGAGGCCAGGCTCTGCGAGCGCTTCCCAATAATCCTTGACCTTGGCACCTAGCACTCACCTGGTCTGGGTGGGCACGGCGCACATGAAGTCACCCCCCAGAAGGCTCCCACACTGCCACAGCAGTCCTCTTGAGTAGTCAGCTCCAGCAGGGGGTTGGCACACTGAAAAAGAGGCCATGGACACCAAGAGGTTCTCCCGCCCTCATGCACGAGATGACCCGGGACACTGAGCTCACTCCCCCACACTTTTTCCAGAGGATACTCTCACCCAAAGGAGGGGAAAAGGGAGTCAGTCAATGTACCAGAAGGAAGCAGAGAGACCTATGGCCCCCTCTGCAGACCCTGACCTGGGGGAGGAGGGCACACCCTAGACAAAGATCTGCATTGTACAGGTCTGCAAACTGCCACCCTCCATGGCCCTAGCCCTTAGATAGTGTCTCAAAAAATAGCCTTTCCTCCATCCACCTCCGGGGAACTCCAGTGTCATCCACAGTGTGGGCCTTCCCGGTGGAGGAACCCCCGGCTCAGGGACACCACAAGCCGAGGCCAGGGTGGCTCTGTGGACTTGAGGGCTTTCCCCTTGGCCACCTCACTGCCTCCAGTTCCTTAGTCTCAGAAGAATTTCTAGAAACATTAAACTAGAACTCCCAGAAAAACCATCCTGGGCCTGGCCTAACCCTATTCCTGAGTGCCTGGCCTCAGAAGAACTCACCTGATTTCCCATCAAGAACTGTGAACTTCTCTGGAGGGAATGGAGTCTCTCATCAGCACCATCAGGCCTGGGGTGTGGTCTGCATTGCTAATTCCACATCTCCGTGACCCCAGTCTCAACTGCTCAACTCCCTCCCGACCCCCATACTAATGGCTTTCCTGTTCATGTACCTGGGGTCCTAGGCTCAGCTCTGATATCCGGGGATTACTGGGACCAAACTGGAGGCTGCTGGCACCCAAGGACACTGCTGAAAGCTCCTCCAGGGGACTTCCTTGGGCCCTCTTCTGCATGCTGGGAATGGAGCCCAGGTGGGAGGTCTAGGCTCTCTCTACTGGGGAATTATAAGCCCTGGCTCTCCCACCTGGGATATGGGAGATTCTGCAGATACAGCCGACAAGAACAAGGACAGGGAGTAGGACCAGGGCAGGCTGGCCGGAAGACGGCTGTTCTGGAAGCCTCCAGGGCTGAGGCAGGGACCGCTTTCTCACCTGTCCATTCACAGTGCTCAGGTAACATCGGCCCAGCAGTCCCCGAAGCCTGGGCACTGCTGGGGGTGGGGCCCGAGGGGGCTCTCCAGACCGAGCAGGGATGCTGTTGCTGTCCAGGTGGCTGTGGCCAGGGCTGGCGGGGAGCCGGGGTGGGGGTCTGGTCTCCAGGCTGTTCTCCTCCACCTCACCCCGCACCCGTGCCACCTGGTGGATCTGCACGGAGGCCTCAGGCGGGTGGTCAATGTGCACCTTCACCAAGGATGGGTTCACGGAGGCTGGGTACAGGGGTTGGGGTCAGAGCCAGGAACAGGCCCCCGCCCTCACTTTCCCGCCCTCTGAAGGGCAAACCGCCACACTGCACTGGGTGGGCCACTGGCTGGGTGTTGGGTGTCTCCCCATTTCTCTGCTCCCCACTTTAGCCCCTGGAACAATCCTCCTGGGACGGCGGGGTGGTGTGACACTTCCTTCACCTTATTATCAAGGCCCACCTCGCTCATGGTTGTGCGCTTCGCCTGAGCTCCAGCCCACGGACCCTTCACGGCCCCCCCCTCCACGCCTTTGTCATGCCAGTCCCTCTGCTTAACCAAATGCTGACTGTCACTCAAAGCCTAACCGAAGTTCAGCCCTCCACACACACAGCCTTCCTGGAGTGCTCAGCATCAGGGCCCTCTCCGCCCCTGACCTAGGAATTCTGTATTTTGGTGTCCTTTATTGGAGACAGAGAAAGTGAAATGACTCCTGGATATTCTGTTTCCCATTACCCTCCCGCTATAGTCCAGCACTGTGGGACCCTCCAGGGCAGCACTCAACCCCTCTTCTGTCTTGTATTCCCCCAGAGACCAGCACAGGCGAGGGCATAAACACAGATGAATTCCGCGGGAAGGGGCAAGAGAAGTTTAGGGAGTGAACCGGGCGGAGGGTGGAGGAGGTGGAAGGTTGGGGGCCTGGAGACTGCCTCTGGGCCCCTTCCAGCACAGTTGCCCCGCCCACACCCTTCCTGCCCCCCCCCCCTGCTCTGGCACTCACCCAGCTGGTTGGACAGAGGCAAGGTGAAGGTGGACTGCCTCAAGGGGCCTTCCTGTGGGGCCCGGCGGCGGGAGCCCCTCTCTGGAGGCTCCCTGGGCAGCTGCGGGGCAGGCAGGTGGCAGAACTTCCCAGTCGAGTTGGCAGGGCACCAGCACTCGTCCCTACCGATGCAGCGGCCTCCATTCAGGCAGGGGATCTGGCAGAAATCTACGACATGGACCCTCAGAGTGACCGAGGTGGGAAAACAGCAGCACCCACCATGTCGGGGTAGGAGCCCAAATCTGGATGGCCTGCAGCACCCAGCACCCCCTGAAATGTGGGGACTCTCCACAAGGGCCAGGATGAAGGGTAGGTAGAGACCAGCCCTTGGCTTTCTAAGTTCCCTGGAGACAGGGCAGTGACACTGTAATAAACTCCCTCACTTGTCTGTTGAGGAAACAGACTCAGAGAGGTTACGTGACCTTCCCAGGGTCACACAACTGGGCTGAGACAGAGCTGGGTGAGAACTCACCACTCATGTAATTTGGAGCCATAGTCTGAGAGCAGTGGGAATCCTTCCTACAGAGGAGCAGGTTCCAGTCCAAGGTCCCCGCCTCCCAGGGCCAGCCCAGAGCCATCCAAGACAGAGAAGGGACTCACAGATGCGGAAGCCAGACTTAGGGTCATGTCCATGGCCACCCTGGCTGTACAGGGTGGTGGTGTCGCCCCGCTCACAGCTGTTGGCACAGTGCCCACGGGCACAGGTCTGCTTGCAGATGGTGGGAGTGAAGACGATCTTGATCTTCTTGATTTTCTCCGTGAGGTTCAGCCCTGCAGAGAGAGGGCTTGGGTCCAGGGGGCAGGGCTGAGAGGCACAGCTGTGACCTCCAGAGCCTGGATAGAAAGGCCCATGGGATTAGGGGTGCATCCATCCCAAGGGCATTTGCTGAGGGCCTGCTGGACACAAGGTCCCATGGTGGGCAAGGTAATAACTTGAGGAAGCTCACAGTGGGCCAGCCACCAAGCTCAGGCTCTGTGCGCACCCACTCTCAACCCTCTTTAGTGGGTATTGCTTTAGGTCGAACCACTAGAAATGGCTGGTTTTAAAGGTTAAAATGGCTAGTGTTAGCAGTTTCCCTATGTCCTGCCTAATTTCATCTGCAGCGAAGGAAGATGAGGCTCAGAGCAGTTTAGGCTGCCCCAAGTTGCACAGCTAGCAAGCACTGTGGCTGGGTTCTGAACCCCAGGTCAGGGGATGGGATACAGCCCAGGCTGGCCAGAGAGGGGAGTCTTCTAAGAGAAGAGTGGAAGGCAAAGCCTGAGGACGGATCAGAGGCAGGTTGTGGGGACTCTGATCATCACTTTATCTGATGGGTAACAGGGAAGCCATAGAAAACTTTCCAGAGACCAAAAAGGAAGTGTGGGCAGACGAATGTGGGTGATCAGGATGCAGGTGACCAGCGCTGTGAGCTGAGGTCAATTCATGTGACAAGGGCGGTAGCGGTGGGAGTGCAAAGAAAGGAGATATGGGGAACCCAGGAAGGGAACCCAAAGGAAGGGATGGGTGGGAGGAGGAGGAAGAAGTATATGCAGTCCATGGGTCACGAAGCTTCACTGTGACAGGAGGGGACAGAGAGGAAGCCCAAGGGATGAGGAGAAATGTGTGGGGGTGGGTGGGAGGGGGGATTACACGTGCGTGAGTGCTACCAGGAGAGCTGAAAACAAGGGTATATGCGAATGGAAATGACCGAGAGGGAAAGGTTGAAGACACAAAGGTGAGGGGTGTGATGGAGGGGACACACAGGGGATGACTTCGTGTTCTAGAACAAACAAGAAAGGCATGACGTGTTGCTTAGGCAAGAGGGACGCCTAGGACCAATAGGTGGCATGGTGGTTAAGGTGCTGGACTTCCACATGGTTGACCGCAGTTTGAGTCCTGGAACCAGCAGCTTGAAACTCGCACTGGGCACGTGTACGTGTATGCTCGACATCCCAGAAGGAGAATGGAGGGGCAGGGACAGCAGCATGGCCATCTTTCCTGGGGGATGATTTCTTACTTTCACTCTCACTGTCTCTCTGTCTCTCCAGAAAGCACAAGGGCCTTATGGCAAAAACCTTAAAAAAAAAATTTAAAAAATAAAAAAAAAAAGAAAAGAAAAGAAAAAAGAGGGATACCTCTCTTTCAAGATGGCAGGAAAGGAAGTCATCAGCCACAAGTAGGAAGGAGGGACTGGTTCGTGCAACCACTTGGATACACCTCAAAAACATTACTCTAAGTGCAGGGAGCCAGACACGAAGGGTCCAGCTTGTGTAAACGTCTGGGCTTTGCAAGTCTAGAGACTGAAAGCTCACAAGTGGTTGCCAGAGGGGAGGAGAAGAGGGAGTGGCTGCTTAACGGGTACAGGGTTCCTTCTGGATTGAAGAAAATGTGTAAGCAGAGAGTGGGGATGGTTGCACAAAACTGTGACTATACTAAAAACCATGGATGTGTACACATTGAGTGGTTAGTTATCATTTTTAATTTGCCAGAGGGCGTGTGCCTTGCCCGGAGAAACAGAGAGAGGGAGGGAAAATGAGAAAGCACCTCCCCGTGAGGGATGGTCACGTGGCAATCCTTCTCCATTTCTCCTTCCTTTCGGGATTTTAGGCATGCATGCACATGCGCTCGGCACGTTTCCCAGGCTGCGCAGTTGGCCATGAGGGATCTAGCTGCCTTAACCACCACGCCACCAGCTGGCCTGAAATGGCTACTTTTATGTTAGAATTTGCCTCCATTTTTGTAAATGAAAAGAGAAGAAAGGCGGTGTGCTTGGGCGTGGATGGAGATGAGACAGTGGCAGGGCAGGCCGGCAGGAGGCTGAGGGCCCTATAGGAGATGGGGAATTTCCATGGCTGACAGGATGGGGCTTGGAAAGTAGGGGAGGCTTGGAGGTGCTGCTCCAAAAAATGAGAGAGAAAATGTCCAGGCACACGAGAAGGGCTGTGGCCAATAAACCATGTGTGTGGCCAGAGTCTATAGACATGGGGGTGTTTCTTCCTGTGGGAGCCAAAGACCCAGAGCTCAAGAAGCAATGGACAGGTGGGTCCAGGAGGGTCGGGGTCTGCATGGAGGATGAGGTGGAAGGAGCAGAGAGTTGAGGTTCCTGGCTGGCCAGGGAGGAAGCCAATGCAGGAAAGGATGACAAACTGGACAGGTAAAGAGTGGTGAGGTCTAAAGGTCTCGACAGGCAGAATCCAGACCAGCTGGTTTAGGACCCCTGGATCCCGGCCCAAAGCAGCTGCTTAACAAGTGTTTGTTGACTGAGGAAAGGAATGAAGGGCAAGGGGACAGTTTAGTTCTTCTGTGAGAGAGGAGGGAGAGGCAGATGTGGAAAGAAGAGGCATCAAAGATTTAGATGCCCTGTTCTTCTAGGGCCTGAGAGGGGGCATCCTTACCCCAGGGGGTTGAGGGGTGGTCCAGATGTGCAGGTCGCTGGCTGCCATCCCTCTGCTCAAGGCCTGGTCCTGCAGGCAGGGCATTAGAAGTCAGCTGGCCACTGGCAGCAGCGGCTGGGTAGAGCCGGACAGTCCGGGACAGCCCTATGTGCTGCTGGGAGGGGCGGAGCTGGCTGGGCTCACTCAGGGTCCTGTGGAGATGATCAAGGCACAGAGGTTTGCATCTCAGGAGCGCCCTCTGTGCCCTCCCTCATCAGGCTGCTACCTCCCTGTCTGCTGTAGAAGAACGCTCTCTGTCCTGTGGCTTCTCCTTACCCATGAGTGGGTCAATGGAGGTGCCCCAGGGTAGGAGGACTGACCTGACCTGAGGCCAGCTAGAAGTTCTGTAGAAATACCTACTCTTAAGTGGAATAGCCAGACTTTTGCTGGGTAATCTGGGCAAGTCTCTTAGCCTCTCTGGGCCTCAGGGCCCTTGACTGCAAAGTGAAGATGTTAGGCTGGTACCATGTAGTCTGATGTTCTGAGAATTTGAGAACATCAGAGATGTTTACTTAATGACCAGCTCCTGCCCTGAAACCAAGTCTTGTCCTACTCGCCACTTCTTAACACAACCTTTAATATGATTCACCTGTGGAACAGGTGCCAACGAACTCACATTCACAGATCGATTCGGGGTAGACTTAGACTCTCCCTCTCATTAGTATATATTACAAAATAGTATGAGTTCATCACCCCCGACCCCAACATAGCGAATACTTTTGCCTGTTTCCTTCCAACCTTTGTTCATATATACAATTTTATACTACTGTTCATCACCGAGAGATATAATTTAAAAATCTGATTTTTCACTTAACTTTATATCATACTTTATGTAATTCTGCATTTTTTATATTTATTGTTTTCATTGTACATGACAGTGTATTTGAAGGTGAATCACAACTTATTCAGACATCCTCCTGTTACATATTTAGATTATTGTTACTTTTTTTAAAGAATTATTTCCTTGAGAACCAGCAGTTAGCGCAATGGCTATGTCGCTGGACTCCCATGTAGTCGACCACCGTTCGCGTCCCGGACCCGGTGGCTTAAAACTCACGCTGGGCCCGGGTGCGTACGTGCCCAAGATCCCGAGAGGAGAATGGAGGAGAAGGGATTGCGGCGTGACCATCCCCTCTGGGGGGTGATTTCCCACTTTCTGTCTCTCTGTCTCTGTCTGTCTGGTGAATGCACACGCCCTATAGTGAAAACCTCTCCATTATTATTATTTTTAATTTGACCAGAGTGAGACCCACAAAGAAAGAGAAAGTGAGAAAGCAAGCCACGAGGTCCAGGACTTGAACCATGGTCAGCCATGGGGGAGTCCAGCGTCTTTAATCACTGTACCACCTGCTGGCCCCAGATTATTGTTACTTTTTAACTGTGGGCATTCTTACACATATTCCTTTTTTTTTTCTTCTGTTAAAATACTCCTTTAGAGGGGCGGACCAGCAGATAGCATAATGGCTATGTTGCTGGACTCCTATGTAGTTGACTGTGGTTTGAGTCCCAGATCCAGTGGCTTAAACTCACACCAGGCATGTGTGCGTGCGTGCCCAAGATCCCGAAGGAAGACTGGAGGAGAAGGGATTACGGCCGTGGCCATTCCCCCTGGGTGGGGGGTAATTTCTCGCTTTCTGTCTCTCTTTCTGGCGAGTGCAGGCATCCTATAGCAAAGTAAATAAATAAATAAACTCTCAAAAAAAAAAATACTCCTTTAGAGACCAAATGGTGACACAGTAGTTAAGGAGCATGAATCCCATATGGCCAACAGTGCTATTTGGGTCCTGAACCTGGTGGCTTTAAAAACACACTGGGTGTGTGTGCGTTCATGCCCAAAATCCCGAGAGGTGAATGGAAAAGAGGGGATTGCACGGTGGCCAGCCCTCTTGGGGAGTGTTTCCTTACTTTCCCTTTCTTTCTGTTTTCTTCAACAAGCATACACACCCTATAGTGAATTTAAAAATAATAATAAAATAAAATATTCCTTTAGTATAGGGGCATTCACTGTACCATCCCATCTTATACTACGAGTTGGAAACTTTTTTGTAATACACATTTTGAAAAGGTTATTACTTTAAAGCTAGTTCTGTGAGCTGCCATGACTGTAGCCAAGGTCACAGTTGTCTATGGTTCTGTGCACACTGGTGTGTTGCTCTTCCTGCTAGTACTATGAGCAGCAGACTTGCACCCTCACAGGCACCAACGGTATCACCCTGCTCCCAAAGTCTGGGGGCCTAAGTGTAGAAAGGTGCTATTAACCACCCCAAAAACACTGGGAGCAGAAATGGGCCAGAACTGGGAGCTCAAACCTCAGGCTTCTCCTCCTCCTTAATCCCAGAAGGTCAGAACAGCCAGCTGCAGCAGAAAACACAACCTTTCCAACTACTTCCAAGTGAGTGCCTGAGAGGGAGAGGTGGGCGAGCTGGGAGGTTGCTGGGAGCCTTCTCCTGGAGCACCAGGCTGTTGTTAGTGCCAGCACCACAAAACACCTTCAAGTGGTGCCAGGAGTAGCTCATGCCCTGCTAAGACCATCTGCCTTTTTATTTATTTTTTCTTTTTTTTAACTTGACCCTGACAAAGAGCTCTCAATCTGGTCAAGATGGAAACTCAAAGGGTTCCTTCTTGGTGGTTTGTTGTCCTTGTCAGTTATTGTTGCTGTTATTTGTTTCTCTTATTGAAATTCAATGCTAATGGCATCAAGATTCCCGAACTCAAATCCCTTAAGGGCTAGTTGGTTAGCTTTGCAGGGGAGAAAGCCAAATAAACAAACCAGGCCTTCCCTAGCTGCAGATAACCCCTGGATAAACAAAGGAGGGTTGGAATCGGGGCCAGACAGATGTCAGTTCTGTCTCTACCAGCAGTATGGCCTTCAGTAAGTCATTCAGCTCCCTTGAGCCTCAGATTCCACATCAGTAAAACACGGATGGAGACTCCTACCTCTGTTGTGAGACTCAGAGGGTAGTGAGGCCATGCAATCACTTTGCAAATATAAGTACATGATCAGAGTCAAAAATATGCCAGAGCTTTAAAAATCACACTAACAAAGGAGGACCAAAGGTTAGCGACAGTTCAGACAGAATACCTCTCCCCAAGCCAAGCAAGAAAATGTGACTGAGTCACTTAAAATTCTTTATCTAAGAGGGATCAAGAGTCCAACCACCCCCAGTAAACAAAAACAAAAACATGTTACTGCTGTCTAAGCATCCATTTATATAAAGACTAAGTGCTGAATGTTGAGGCAGGAGACAGTTAATAAACGGAAGCAGGTAAGGGGGCTGGAGCATCTGTCCATGTGGCTAGACAGAAAAGCCAATCAGTGGGACCAGCAGATGGTATAATGGTTATGTCGCTGGACTCCCACATAGTTGACCGCTGGACTCCCACATAGCTGACAGTGGCTTAAAACTCACACCGGGCAAGTGTGCCTACGTGCACAAAAATCCCAAGATGAGAATGGAGAAGGGATTGCAGTGTGGTCATTCCCCGGGGTGGGAAGGCGGTGATTTCTTGCTTCTGTCTCTCTTCATTTCTCTGGCAAGTACACTATACCAAAAATCTCTCTCTTAAAAATAAATTAAAAATAATGGGGCCAGCAGGTGGTGTGGTGGTTAAGGCGCTGGACATTCCCACATGGCTGGCCAAGGTTCAAGTCCAGGACCTGGTGGCTTGCTTTCTCACTTTCCTTCTCTCTGTGTGTCTGTCTTTCTCTGGTCAAATTAAGATAAGTGAATGAATAAATAAAATTAAATAAATAATAAAATAAATAAATAAATAAATAATAAAAGCCACCACCACCAACAACAGAAAACCGATCAGAGCAGAAAATTCCCTGTCCAAGGTAATGCAGGCAGGAGGTTAGTGGGGGATGTCTACCTAATTAAGCTACCTTTGACATAGCCCAAAAGATGAATCAGTGGGCCCAGCCGCATTTGACACAGCCAAGGAGAAATTAGTAGGCCAAGCCACATTTGATATAGTCAGTGAGATGAGGACAATATGTGGGCACGGCCATTGATCAGCCCACATGCCCTAGATTAAAAATTACACACCTTGTTGAAAGTAACTGCTGGGGGTCTTTTTTTTTTTTTTTTCAATAGGGTACGTGCGCTCACCAGAAAGACAGAGACAGAGAGACAGAAAGCAAGAAATCACCCCCCCGGGGGGATGGCCATGCCGCAATCCCTTCTCCTCCATTCTCCTCTTGGGATCTTGGGCACGCACACACACGCACCTGGTGTGAGTTTAAGCTGCCAGGTCTGGGACTCAAACTGCGGTCGACTACATGGGACTCCAGTGACATAGGCAGTACGCCAACTGCTGGTCCCACTGCTGAGGTCTTTTGAGTCGCTCTCTGTCCACTCAGGCTGGCTCCTACCTCTCAGAAGTGTAATTTTGCTCTTAATAAACTACCTTTTCCTTTCACTATTGGCATGTCTCATTCAATTCTTTGTTTGAAACACCTAAAAGCGGTACATCATCACAGAAGCCATCCTGCAACACCATCACCACTTAGAAGGGCATAGGAGGGGGCGGAGATTGTCGGCTGTGGTGTTTGTAAGCCCGACTGTCTGGCCTTGTGTTATCTTTGTGCTCATTTCCCTTAGTGCAAATAACAAGCCCTTAGCCAAGTCCTGGTTGCTGTCCCATCCTCATCTCAGTTCAGTTATGGGACAATAAGAGAAGGGTCTGGCACCATGTATGGCCCAGGGTGGTTCGAGGCAACTGCGCTCCACCCCTAAGACAATGGAGAAGTACAACAGAGGCAAGCAAGAGCCTCAAAAACAAAGTGACTTTGTCAGACGAGTGCCCCCAGGGAGAGGCTCCATCTACCATCAGCCTTAGAAGAGCTGCTGCAGTTTTATCAAAGGACAGTGGTTCCCAAATTCACTCGACACAAGAGGAGAATTTGCTTCTCTTGAGATTGTTCCAGGGAAGTCCTGACCAAGCTGCCACAGTGGACCAACACAGCCATCTCTAGAGTTTAGGACATCATGGATCCGTATGATTTTGAAACAAATTTGGGAGACAAACGTAAAGAAAAATAGCATAATGGGGACCAGCAGGTAGCATGGTGGTTAAGTCTCTGGACACTCCCACATGGATGACCATGGTTCGAGTTCTGGACCTGGTGGCTTACTTTCTCACATTCTCTTTCTCTCTCTGTGTCTCGCTCTCTGGTCAAATTAAAATAAATGAATGAATGAATAAATAAAAATAGACAATTCTTTAAAAAATAAAAAGAAAAATAGCGTAAAAAACACATTAAGGTGGGAAGCACAAGCCCTGTTTAGGGAAGATTAAGGAGCATAGTTTGGATCAAGCACAGAATGGAGGGGGGTTTAGAAAGGGAACTGGTATCTACTAAGTGCCAAGCAGGCAGCAGGCATCACGCATCTTGCTAAGTGCTTTTCATAATAGATATAGTTTATTTGTCCAAATAACTCTGTGATCAAAATCCTCAGCTTGGGCAAAACCATTTTAAACAAAATAAAAAGATAAATGACAAAATTTTAAAAATATGTGCAACTCATATCATAGACAAAAAATGAATCTTCATAATATTTAGAGTTCCTAGAAACAGAAAAGACAAGATCACTAGCCTTAAAAGAAAATCAGCGAAGAATATGAATAAACAGTTCATAGAAAAAAATTTTTCTTAAATCCAAGAAAATGTGCTCAACCTTTCTCCTTATAAGAGAGGTGTAGATGGGGCCAGCAGTGTAGAGCAGTGGTTCAGTGCAGTGCATTGAGAGCCAGATCCCACATGGACACTGCAGTCCAAATTCTAGTCCTCGTGGCCTACAAACCCGGGTGCACATATGTCTGGCCAAAATCCATAAGATGAAGAAATAGAGGAGGAGGATTGTAGCATGACCATGCTTCGTTTGAGTGTGTTTTCTTTCTCTTCTTTGCTCCCTGATAAGCACAGGGATTAAAAAGGGGGGAGGGGTGCTGATTGCATTGGTTGCATGGTGGTTAAGATGGATGGTTCCCACGTGGCTGACTGTGCTGTTTGGGTCTTGGACCTGGTTGCTTGAAAAACAGGCCTGCGTGTGTACGCGTATGCTCAAAATACCAAAAGGAGGGAGAAATGGAGAAGAGATTGCAACACGGCCATCTCCCATGGGGGATGATTTCTTACTTTCCCTCTGTTTCTGTCTCTCTCTGAAGAGCACACATGCCCGCTGGCAAATTAAAAGTAAAAAATAGAGAGAGAGGTACAAATAAAAATAGAGAGGTGAGAGCATTTTTAACTCATCAGATTAGTAAAAATCCAAAAGTTTAATAACACACTTATTTGGTGAGACTGTGCAGAAACAGGCACTACAAGGAGCGGCCCCTTTCAGGGACTAGGACAACTGAAGATTTTTCTGCCCGGACTTCACCCTCCTGATCCCCAGATCTAGTAGAATCAGTGTAACCCTCAATATCCTTGGAACCTGCTGTACAAAGGTAGAAAAACAGAACTGCAGAGAGATCGCAGAACACCTCCCACACACCTCTGAACGCTCACATTTAACACCAAAAACTAGGAAAAAGTATAATCCATCAGCTGACCAGAAACCACTGCAGAGGCACAAGAAATATAAGAAGCCAAGAAAATATCTCTCCCCTAAGGGAAAAGAATAACTCCTCATCCTCCACAGACAATACAATGGAACTCCTGGAAATGTCACATAAAGAATTTAGAATATTCATAATGATAAAGCTAGCAGAGATGAAAGAGAAGAGAGACAATGGACTCCTGAAGACACAGGAGAAAAGAGACAACAAGTTCCAGGAGGTGAGGAAGTTCTTGCAGGATCTGAAGGAGGAAATATACACAATAAAAAAGAATCAAATGGAATTGTTAGAGATGAAGGCTGTAATACAGGAAATCAAAACCGCCCTTGAAAGTATTAAAAGCAGATTAGATCATGCAGAAAATCAAGTCTCAGATATAGAAGACAGAACCTCTGACCTAAAAAAATTTATCAAAACGACTGAGGAAATTACCTCCAAAAATGAGAATAATATACTAGAAATACTGGATACCATTAAACATCCAAACATCTGGATAATCGGTATCCCAGAATGTGAAGACACTAATAAGGCCATTGATAATCTAGTCTATGAAATCCTGGAAGAAAACTTTTCAAACCTAGAGAGGTATTCAGATATGCAGAACCAAGAAATACAAAGGATCCCACTTAGAATCAACTCAAGAAGATCTTCTCCAAGGCACATGATAGCCAGATTGGCCAAAACCACAGACAGAGACAAGACACTAAAATTGACAAAAGAGAAAGATTGAAGAATATCCCATCAGGCTAATATCAGACCTCTCATAGAAAACAATGCAAGCAAGGAAAGAATGGGAAAATAAATTCAAAGTGATAAACAATTTCAACCAAAAATACTATACCCCACAAGATTATCCTTCATATGGGAAGAAAAGACAAAAACATTCTCAGATAAACAAAACCTGAAAGAATTTACCAACACCAGACCAGCTCTCCAAGAAGTGCTGAAGAGAGTGCTATACCAGGAAAACTAAAGTCAGACACATAGAAATAAGAGAACAAAAATCAACCAAGAGAATGGCTAACTGAATGGTGAGGACAAGTCTGGAAAGATCAATAATAACATTGAATGTTAACTTCCAGAATTTAAACGGAAAGATCAGACCATATTAATACTGCAACTTCAACAGAAGAGAGATTAATTACATGAGACTGAACTGGTGAAATAGAATTTTATGACTTTTGACTAAAACATTACTGATTTCCTTCTATGCTTTGTTTTCCTGGATTTAAGGATTTTTGTTTTCTCTTGAACTATTGATAGATTCATCACCTACTGTTTGAAATGAATCCTAACCTTTTTCCTGGCTTTAAGCCTTAAGCAAACTTCTCTTATCATTTTTTGATTTTGAGCTATTAAAACTAAAACTCTTTTTCTTGAAATTAAAAATACATAAAAAATACCTATTTAATGACCGCAGTAAGTGATATAGCCCCAGTTAGGCTATTATATAGTATGTTCATTCTACTCACTAAGGTTTATGTCTAAAGTCAGACACGTGTTCATAGATATGTATGTATCAGCTGCACTTGCTATTGAAAGTATTTAGATTAATTAAGATCTTCTGTGGAGCCAACAGGTGATGTGGTGGTTAAGGAGGTGGACATCTCCCATGGTTTGAGTCCTGGACCTGGTGGCTTGCTTTTTCACTTTTCCTCTCTCTTTCTGTGTCTCTCTCTGGTCAAATTAAAATTTTAAAAATGAATGAATAATTAAAATAAATAATTCTTTTTTAAAAGATCTGTGAATCAATAAAATGTGGAAAAAATTAAAAGATATGAAAACAACTGTAGATAGCAGAGATAGTGTGGGAAATGGCAGAGTGGGAGAGGTAAGGCATCAAGGAGGACCAAAAAAAAAAAACAACCCAAAATATATAAGAAACAAGAAATAGAAAATTATTCATTGACAATAACACATATGGTAATATCCTTGATTGACCCAACATACAGTGTATTCTGGTTGAAAAATCTCATTTTGTATACTGTAATAATGTACAATGAATACATGTAAATAAATTAAAAAGAAAAAAAAAGGCACTCCCACATGATGCTGGCAGAAATGTGCACTGATAACAACCCTTACGGAGAGCAACTGGGCAACGTCCACTCACATTGCAATGCGTCTGTGCTCTGACCCTGCAGTGGAACTGACACCATCCTGCACATCCACCTGTGGTAGGCACTGCTGCTGCCCTGCCAGGCCCCACTTTAAACCCCTGGCTGGTATCTCCCCAGAGATTTAAAGTGCAGTAGCTTAGGGCTTACACCTAAGGCTTAAAAAAAATTTTTTTTAGAGAGATTTACTTGCTATAGAGTGCATGTGTTCTTCGGGGAGAGACGGGGAGAAAGAAAGCAAGAAATCACCCCCCAAGGGGAACGGCCACAATCCCTTCTCCTCCATTCTCCTCTTGGGATTTTGGATATGCATGCACACGTGCCCTGCATGAGTTTCATGCCACCAGGTCCAGGACTAGAACCACGGTAAGCCACATGGGAGTCCAGCACTCCAACCACTGTGGCACCTGCTGGCCCCACTAAGACTTGTTTTGAGACATGCTTTTGGCCATAGGAAATATCAACGAAGTTCCCCCCACCAACATGACCAGGCAGCCGATGACTTCCTGAAACAAAGTCCAAAGCCAGCTCCCTTGCCCCAAGGTGGGCAAACTTTGCGAGCTCATCGCTAATTAAAGTTTGATCTACATCCATGGGGACTACATCCCTGCATGGCTCTCTCTGCTTTCTGCTTCCTCTCACTCAGTACTGCCCCAGTACATCACGCATACCCAAAGTCCATCTCTAGAAGACCTGACCCAAACACTTGTAAAAGTCCCAAATGACGTATGGGAACCAGCAGTTAGCGTAATGACTATGTCGCTGGACTCCCACGTAGTCGACCGCGGTTCGTGTCCCGGACCTGGTGGCTTAAAACTCACGCCGGGCGCGTGTGCGTGCGTGCCCAAGATCCCGAGAGGAGAATGGAGGAGAAGGGATTGCGGCATGACCATCCCCCCTGGGGGGTGATTTCTCGCTTTCTGTCTCTATGTCTCTCTCTGTCTGTCTGGCGAGCGCACGCGCCCTACAGTGAAAAATCTCTCAAAAAAAAAAAGTCCCAAATGACGTATGAACAGATTATTCATAGGAGCACTATTTTATAATAGCAAATTATATTGTACAGAATAGAAACAACTTAAGCTCTTTAGTAAGGGGTTGGTTAAACTAACCAGGTTCTGTCCACAGAATGGAGTAACATGTCCTGGAAATAGAAAGAAGGGGCTCCTGGGATCAGCAAGTGGTGTAGAGGTTAAGGCAGGTAGATCCCACCTGGCCAACTGCATGGTTCAAGTCCCAGACCAGGTAGCTTGAAAATCACACTGGGTACATGTGTGTGCATGCCCAAAATCCTGAGAGGACATTGAAGAAGAAGGGATTGCAGAGTGGTCACCCCCTCTGAAGGGGGTGAGTTACCACTTTCCCTCTCTGTCTTTCCAGTGAATGCACGTGCCGTATAGCAAACTAAAAAAAAGAGAGAGAAAAAGAAAGAAGGAAGGCAGGAAGGAAGGCAGGCAGGCAGGCAGGCAGGCAGGCAGGCAGGAAGGAAGGAAGGAAAAGAAAAGAAAAAGAAAGAGAGAAAGAAGGAAAAAAAGAAAGAAAGAAAAAAGAAAAGTGGCACTTTTACATCAATATGGAAAGATTTCTAAGATACTGAACAGTGAAAAACAACAGTTCAAATCCCACCCATTGTCTGCCCTTGTACAGACCATGACCTAACAATGGTTTTTACATTTTTAAATACTTGGGGGAAAAAATAAAAAGAAGAATATTTCATGACCTGAGAAAATGATATGGAATTCACATTTAAGTTTCCATAAATAAAGCTAAATTGGAACATAGCCACACTCATTGTCTGTGTCTGTCTTTACTCTCCAGTGGTCCAGCTGAGTAGTTGCAGAAATTGGAAAGGAAAGCCTGAACTATTTACTATCTGGCCTTTTATGGAAGAGTTTGCTGACTCCTGGTGTAGGGCATATCAACTTTTACATACAAAAAAACCTCAGAAAATAAAGATACATGTGACATTTATTTGCATATTCATAAAGCAACCTTGGAAGGATATCCTGGAAAATGAATAACAGAGGTTTCCTGTGTGTGTGTCAGGGTGGAGGGGTAGGGAGCAGGGAGTGGGGGATGGAGAACGAACTGGTGCTACAATTTAATGAGCACTTACTTTGCATCACGTGCATTCCCTCACACTAGCTTCTCCATAACAGGAGTTAGATACTCCCTACACCCATTTTAGAGTTGAGAAAACAGAGGGTATGGAGGATCTAGACCTTGCTGAAGCTTGCAAATCTCTGAAGTGCAGAGGCCAAGTTGCCAAACCAGGGGACTTCATCTTAAATCCACTCACCATTTGATGTTTTTTTATTGCCATTGTACAGATGAGGGCAATGAGGCTTTAAGAGTAGATTTAGGTCCAAATGTTGGAGAGCCTGTAACACTGGGGGAGCTGTCTGTATGGAATGGGTCAGGGGGATGCCCTGGAGGTGCTGGAGCAGGGATATGACATTGTCTGAGGAACAGCCCACCCTTTTCCACTCATTCAGGCAACACTCACTAAGAGCCTGCCACATGCCATAAGGAGTCCAAGGATGTCCAGCTCTAACAGAAGCTGGACAAAGGGACCAGCAAAGGTGAAGGGGTGCAGGGGGAGCCACATATCAGTCTTGAGACACCTGTGGTAGTCAAGCAGGTATAGGACATGACAGGATGAGAATTCTATTTTTTTTTTTTTAATTTGCCAGAGGATACATGTGCTTGCTAGAGAAGACAGAGAGAGAGTGAGAAAGAGAGAGAGAGAGACTCAGGGAAAGCAAGAAAGCACTCCCAGTGAGGAAGAGCCATGCCACAGTACCTCTCCTCCACCCCTCCCTTTGGGATCTGGGGCACGCATGCATATGCACCTAGCATGTTTCTCAAGCTACCAGGTCTGGGACTCCAACCACACAGTGGGCCATGTGGAACCCAGCTGCCTTAACCACCATGGGCTGGTCCTTGGATTGGCATTCTTAAATTACTATTATGATGATGAAAACTTATCTCGTAGTAGGTGACCCTAAAAGGGAGGGCTAGGGCCAGCTGGAAGGCTTTGGCTATGGTCTAGGCTAAAAGTGACCAAGGACGGGGCTGAGAAGGTGGCATGGAGTCAAAGGATATTTAAGACATAGAGACACATAATTCACAGTTATGGCTTGGACAAATGGGCAAAGAGGTTTTCAGGAGCCAAGAGCTCAGTATGAGAGATCCAAAAAGTAGATGAGGGGCTGGC
Organism: Tupaia belangeri chinensis; assembly: GCF_000334495.1. Classification (NCBI taxonomy): domain Eukaryota; kingdom Metazoa; phylum Chordata; class Mammalia; order Scandentia; family Tupaiidae; genus Tupaia; species Tupaia belangeri. The sequence goes on from NW_006208456.1 coordinate 2,706,034, forward strand.
AGGTGGCATGGTAGTAAAGGCACTGGGCTCCCACATGGCTGACCATGGTTCAAGTCCTGGACTTGGTGGCTTGCTTTTTCACTTTCTCTCTCTGGTAAGTACACATGCCCTTTAGCAAATTTAAAATAATAATAATAACTAAATAAAATGAAATACGTCTTCTCTTTTAAAAAGGTAGATGATGAGCTCAGTTTGAGACATGAGAGGTGTTTGATACAGAGAGAGAAAAGCATTCTCAGCAGGGTGTCTTCACACCATGACTCCCTTTCCCCAGCCCTCCAGCTTCTCAGAATCCCAGGCATCCATGCATGCGCCCTCTGTGTTTACAGGTAGACCCAGGGATCAAACCCACCATCAGTCCTGTGGTTTCCAGCCTTGCAGGACACTGCGTTACTGCTGTGCCACAGCACCTGGGCCCTCATCTTTAGACAGAAACATCCAGGAGGGGGAACTCAGGAGAGAGTTCTGGGGCTGCAGACACAGCCGGGGATGGTGGTGGTGGTGGTGGTTCATAAGTGGAGAGGGAGTGGTTGCAGAGCGAAGGGAGGGATGGTATCACACAGGGAGAGTGTGCAGAACAAACCACGCTTCAGAGCTCTGCTGCTAGACTGAGGCGTTAACTCTGCTAACACTTCCCAGTTTAAACGGGAACACGTGTTCACACACAGAACGGTCTCAGTTTCAGCTTCAGCTCCTGTGAATTCTCCAACCTCCGACGCCTGCTACCCCTTGTCTGCTAGCACTTGATTAAACAAACGAACAGCGAATTAATATTAGCGGAAAAACATGGCAGCAGCCAGCCATACTTCAATCGGCAGTTTGCGCCTTTCACGGACACATGCAAGCGACTATAGCTGGGTGTGTGTTCTTTTTGCACACGCAGACGATCGTCATAGTTTCTGCTAATAAAACGCTTCCCAGCTCTAATCATGGAATTAATGAGACTGATAGTTTGCGGTATTCCTATGACTTCCAGGTGCCCTGACGCCTAAACACTTGGAGAAATGTGAGAGGAAAGCGAGAATAAGGAAGGGCAGAGTAACTTGGGGAACACGGGTGCTTAAGGGGCAAAGGGGGGAGGCTATGGAGGCGTGGGAGGAAGTGGCCTGAGAAACAGGGAACCAGGAGAAAGCACAAGAGGGGAGGGACTTCCCAGGACTCTATGTCTGCTCCTTCCTGTGACTAAAGGCTCAGCTCACCAGCCTCTGTTCCAAAAGGTCTAGAGGCTCCCTAAACCCTGTCCCTCTCCTCCACCCTGCCGACTGTTGACTGAGAAACTTCTCCACTGAGCAACCTGCCTTGCAGACTGGCAGGCTGCCAAAGTCGCGCCCCTTCAGCCACTTCACCACCTTGTCCTCTGCTGTCCGGGCAAGCAAGCAGAGCAGGAGAGTCAGAGCAGGCTTCGGGCACAGGGATCACATCTGGGCCCTCAGAGCAGAGATGGGAACAGAGGTGGCCTGAGAAGCTACCCAGGGCCCAGGTGATGCCCTTCACTTTTCATTTATTTATTTATTTTATTTTAAGATTTTTGCCATCAGGGAGATGTGCTTACCAGAGAGAGACACAGAGGGAGGAAAAGTAAGAAATCACCCCCCCTCAGGGGGATGGCCACATTGCACTCCCTTCTCCATTTTCCTCTTGGGATTTTGGGTATGAACACACATGTGCCCAGCATGTTTTTCAAGCCACTGGGTACAGGACTCAAACCAAGGAGTTGACCACGTGAGAGCTAGTGCCTTAACCACCACAACACCTGCTGCTCCTGCCCTCCTCATTTTATACCCTGCCAAGCACCCAACTGCTGGACCATAGGCTTCACCCTCTACTAGGGAAAACAGTCCCTCCAAGAGTCCCTCAGCCTCCTTCTGGGCCCAGTCAGACCCCCCAGAGGGCTGAAGCTGCTCAGATAGACCCAAACCCCCAGAGGGGAAAGGGTAGGTCTTACCTCCTGTCTGCCCTCCATGGAGCAGGCACAGTGCTGGGCACGGAGCCGCTGCCCCCAGTGCTGGTTGCATTGAACCTGGAACCTCCCCATGGCTCCTCCCAGCTCTCCTGCTTCACTGGAGTCACCTCCCCAGCCCTGGCTGGGCCCCATCCCAAAGCCAGCCAGGGCCAGCCAGTCAGAAGCCCTTGGCTCTGAGCTCCCCTGGGGAGGATTTGTCAGCTTGCGGAGAACTTGGAGTTCATGAATTCATCATTCAACCACTGCCAAGGTATATTTATGAGCCCATTAAAAGGTGCACAGTCCTATCGGGCACTGTGGGAAGGGTATCTTGCCCACCGAGAGCTTACAATCCAGACAGGGAGGCAGGAGGTGGGGGAGGCCTAGCACACCTGGTGCCATCGTTCAGGCTAGAAAAGGGGTCCCTGTGAGCGGCCATTTATAGGAGTTGCCTCGCTTCCTTCAGGCTGACATGGCACTCAGTGCCAGGACTGAGCAAGCAGAACACAGGTTGCACTGCAGCCTGTTCACCCCCTGACCAGCACCTTTGTGCTGGGCTCGACGCGTGTCCCCTGTATGGGCAGGACCCTGCCTGTGAGCATTCCACAACAATCCAAGAACGGAAAAGCAGGGGAACAGCACCAGGCTCCTGACCAGGTGGGTTGTCCAGCCAGGGTGGGCTGGCCTCCCAAGTAGGTGTGGCCCTGGGGCTGGAAGGCTAGGAAGGCTGTCCAGAGGCTGTGAGCTGCCAGCTGGAGGACGGGGTGGAGTGACCGAGAGAACCATGAACACAAAAGACAGACCAGGAATATGCAAGTGGTGGTACTCAGGAGGTAATGAGGCCTGCCAGGAGGGCCAACCATGATAGGCAATAATAATAGTAAATGACTATGGGGCCAGCAGGTGGCATAGTAATTAAGGTGTTGGACTCCCATATGGCGGACCAACATTCAAATCCCAGACACAGCAGCTTGAAAATCACACCAGGCGTGTGTGCATGTGTGTGTGTGTGTGTGTGTGTTTGCATGTGCCCAAAATCCCAACGGGAGAATGGAGGGGAAGGGATTGCGGCAAGGCCATCCCTCCTCTGGAGTGATTTCTCACTTACCCTCTCTGTGTCTCTTTGTCTCTCTCCTGCAAGCACACACACCCTATGGCAAAAACCTAAAAGGAAGAAAAGCAAATAGCTACATAGGGCTTATCATGTGGTAGGTTCTTGTAGTACTTTATATATACTCATTCATTTAATCCACATTAAAATCAAAACACAGGTATTATTATCATCCCCATTATACAGAAGAGGCACAGAGAAATGAGGTAACTTGCTACCTAAGGCCACCAGCCAATGACTGACAGAGCTCAGAATCAAACACAGGTATCCTGCAGAAGGGACTGCAGTCTGGCCATCTCCCTGGGGAGGGCTTTCTCACTCTCCCTCTCTCCCTCTCTCCCTCTCTCTCTCTGGTGAGCATACCTGCCCTATAGTAAATTAGAAAGAAAAAAAAAAAAAGAAAAGAAAAAAAAGGCTGAATCTGGCCTTCCTCCTATGGCTCTCGTGTGTGAGCAGAAGTCTTGAAGAAGAAAGAAGGCTAACAATGGCCCCTTAGGAACAGTGCATGGAAAACTCCTCCCTGAAGGCCCCGCCCCCAGCCCCCATTGCCCAGGCTGCCCAGAGTGCTCCCCTCCCGTAGCCTAGAGCATGCACAAAAGCCTTCCCATGGTGGGTGTGCTGTAGCTAGTGTGCATGTCAAATCGCTGGACTGGAGCTCTCCGAGGCGAGGCGTGGGTCCAAGTCATCTAGTACTCCCTGTCCCTGGAAGGAAGGGAGGGAGAGGGAGGTAGAAAGGATGCCTGAGCCTGAACCAAATCCTTGTCGGTTGCCTGACTCAGAGATTATCCCCCTTTAGAGCATCTTTTCTTCCAAATGGACTGAAAACTCCATCCAGGACACTCACAGAATGAAAAGCAGCGGGACCAGCAGGGAGTGCGTGGGTCACCCAGGAGAAGGTTATTTATTTCTGGCCTGTCATTTGGAAGGCCTCTTGGGGGATGCAGCTATGGGAGCTGATTGCAGCCCCCCACCCCCAGCATAGCTTCCTGTGGGAGCCGCCTGTTGACGTGAAGGTGTGTAGAAGTGGAGTGCTACAGGTGTGTGCAGGGGTGCTATGGGAGCAGAGCAGTGCCTCGGCCTCCCCAGCTCTCAGAGTGGCGATGCCTGTTCCAGCTGAAGGGGGGTAACTCCTCCCAAGTCCCAGGACAGGAAGCCACTGTGCTGAGGGGTAAAGCTCAGACTTGTCCAGTGGTGTCACCTCTGTCATTGGCTATTCCAAGGGTACAAAGAGGGATGTGTGTGGCTGGGGTGAGGCAGAGGAGTCTCTTGGAGCCACAGCACTCCCCACACAGCCCATCCTGATCGGATAACAGGGATGGAGCACGGGGCACCGAACATCCATGACCTTATAGAGGTTCCTTGATAACCGAGAGCTGAGTCTCCCTACCCCAGGATGGCCTTTGAGAAATCTGCACTAGGAGGAAGGAAGCAGCTGGCCCACGCCCACACGTCTCAGACCCAGGATCCTAAAGTGCATCCTGTTCCTCCCATTACAGCAGCTGAACTCGCTCGGGCCACAAGCTGCCATGGCAGTGCTGCGAGAATTACAAGAAGTATATGAAAAACAGAAGTGGTTGGAGAGCTGAAGCCATTACAGGGGAATGAAAACAAGGTAGGCCTAGGGACCTGGCAAGTGCTGCAGAAAGATGAGGGGGAAGGAGGAGGAGAGGGGGAAGGGGGAGGAGAGAGGGAAGGGGGAGGAGAGGGGGAAGGGGGAGGAGAGGGAGGAGAGATGCTTAGGCTGAAAGGATGGAGCCAGGGCACTGTCCCAAAACCACAGAGTACCTGGTACTCAGGCATCTCACTAACACCAACCTGGCCAGGAAGTACCACCTCCTGAACCCTGGATTCCTGGCTCGTGGCCTCTGGGACCCCTCCACCCTTCATAATGCACCTTGCCACACACACATGCACCACACACACACACACACACACACACACACACACACAGAGTTTAGCAGGCCTGGCTTATTTGGATGGCAGACACTGGCCTATGACTTCAGGCGAGTTTTCCCCAGTCCTGGACCTGCAGGGACAAGCCCACTGTAGACAAAGGCAGCCAAACTTGGGTCAAGAACATACTCCTGGGGGCTGCCCACAGCCAGTCTGTGCTTCCTGCTCTTCCAGGAGCTGGAAATCTAACCCCTACCCCACCCTACCTTGGGGACCATAAACAAAGGTGGGTTCTCTGGGAACTAGGACCCTAGCTGTGTTTTCATTTGGCAATGGAGCCCAAACCTGTCCTCTCTAAGTGCCAGACCCCTGCCAAGGCGTTTCATCTGCTATTTTGCTAGGCCCTTTACACCTGTTACCTTACTCGATCAGTACAGTGACCTAGTAACATGGAACTATCATCCCCCCATTTCACAGAAGAAGAAACTGAGAGGCTGTTAACCTACTCAGGGTAACCCCAACAGGGAAGTGCTAGGGTTGGGGCTCCAGATCTGAGCTCTGTCTGCCATTGAAGGATGATCTTCCCTATCCTGCTGCTCACGCTTGACTATGACAGGTAACCTCGCCAGGACCAGAAATGCCTTCAGGTGCACTGGGTAAACTCTCGGAGCTCCTTGGCACTGGTGCTGCTTTTCTGCCATTGTTTACCAAAGGCTCAGGTAACCGCAGAGGCAAGGGACAAATAAGAATGTGCCCTTCCAGCCACAGCTTGAATCCTGGCCCCAGCAGTTTGAAAAACACACCCGCTGTACACAGGGACGTGTATGACCAAAATCCCAAAAGGATAAAGAAATGGAGGAGATGGGATTGCAGCATAACTGTGCTCCATGGGGGTGTGCTATCCCCATCTCTGGCGACTGTATGCAACCTCTGGCAACTAAAGAAAAAAGAAAAAAGAAAAGAAAAAAAAAGGTGGGCATGCCATTTATTGAAGACCTACATGTGTTAGTAAATTCTCCTGTCAGCTCCAAAAGGTGGTGATGGTCTCCCCTCATCCTACAGATAAAGCTGAGGCTCAGGAGGTTAAAGCTTGCCCTAGGCAGCCCAGCTGTTCCGTGACATTGGTAGGTCCACTGGTGTGGCCTCTACGGTTATTTCACAATCCCTCCCTCACATGCTACTTGTGTTCTGTAGGGCCTCTGACCTCGACCCAAGAATGTCAAAAAGGAAAAAATGTGGAATCGATTTTTTCCCCCAGGGAGAGGCCCCAGAAGGGTGTGACCTGGCTGGGGTCTCAAAAGGAAACTCCTCCCCCACAGGAGCAGAGGCCTCTGAACGGCCCTTGCCCTCCCGCCAGGACATGTGGGTGGACATACTTGGTGGTGGCTGGACTGAAGCTGCAGGAGAAAACCTCAGTGTGGGCGACCTGCTGGAAGCAGCGCTGTGGTAGCTCCAGAGAGTTTGATTTGTAATCTTTGTTTTGCAAGGAACAGGGATTTTTCTTTTCAAAAAGCACTCAGCTTCCTTGAATTTTAGACCTTTTACAAATATTTTCTTAGGAGAAATAAGAAGAAGAAAGAAAAACACCCCCACAGGATGCCTGTCACAGCTACTCACTTCCACCATGAATCACAGACACAAAACCACAGCTATGTGGTGGACAAAGCATCTGTGTGTTTTCACATGTCATGATTGGAAATCATTTAGCAATCTTCACCACGTCATCTGCAGACGAACAGACAGACAGGCGGACAGAACCGGGACCCTCCAGGTCCTAAACAGCCGGCTTCCAACACAGTCACCAGATGGCTTTGCATTTCGCCTATTTTCCTTTTCTCATCGATTCCTGGGAAATTGGCCTGCAAAGCTTCAACCCACCCTTTCAGCCCCTCTCCAGAGGGGAGGGGTGTGTGTGTGTGATTGTGTGTGCATGTGTGTGCATGTGCGTGCTGTGATGGCTGGGGGCTGGGGAAGAATGGCGAGACACTGATTTGGTTGGTTCCACAAGGGCACACTTCAGAGTCTCTTTTAAAATTATTGCTATCATAATAACACTTTATTTTTCTAAAGTGAGTTTCACCTGGAAAGCTCACAGTGCCTTTTCTGACAGAGGCAACTTAATTAACCGATGGCAGACTTACAGATTGAGTAACGAGAAACTACTGGACCCATAAATCAGAAACTTCCAGTACGGCCTGGACAAGGGATGAAACCTGATATGTATTTGCAAACCTTGAACTCAAAGCAGAATTCATGAGGCCTGAAAAAGCTCCATTATGGCTTTGAGGCATGTTCTCTCCACAGCCTTCCACCCATGCCTGATTTCATGAGCGCACACACCCCCACACCCAGAGGGTGACACTCACTAAGCAGCCTGAGTTCTGTAGAAAGCAGTGGGTAGGATAGACCTTCCTCAGGGCATCTGAAAAAGAGCTTTGACTGTCTTTCCATTCCCTTCTTCCTCTGCCACTCCCTAATCCTTTCAAACCAAAATGTAAAGACTTTAAGTCACTTAAATGTTCTAAGTACAACTGCAAGCTTGAAAATTTTTGTTTTGTTTTCTATAGGGTGTGTGAACTCACTAGAGAGAGAGGGACACACACACACACACACACACACACATACACACTTGATGTGATTTTCAAAACACTGGGTCCGGGACTCAAACCACACAGCCATGTGGGACCTAACCTCCTTAACCATTATGCCACCTGCTGGCCCAATGTTTGCTGTTATTATTTAAAGTTGAATCCTGGAAACTAATGTATTTACATTTGGATGAGGCCCCCAGGCATGGCTGTGAGGCCTCAGGCCTTCAGGCGCTCAGGCTCCTGTAGTTTTCTGAAAAGACACGGATGATGCATGCCTTGCCAGCCAAGCGGAATGTTCTTTTACGCTCCTGTGCTCACCTGCGTGAGAGGCTGGTTGCAAAATGGTTGTGAGCACGGTTCTGGAGTCGAGCAGAACCTGGTGGGAATTGCCCTACCCTCAGTTTCCTCAGTGTAGTGTGGGCAAAGGGCCATCCTCCGTATTAGGTCTCCTTGAAACCGAGCAAGAACCCCTTAATGTATTTTCTAGGGTTCCTGAAATATAAAGTCCATTTACATTGTAATGGCCCAGAGTAAGGAGTAAGTCTTCAGACTTTGGTTATGATAATGACCAGCATGGACCATGAGTGAGGGCCATTTGACCTCTACAACTCTCCCTTAAAGGAAAGAAGGTTTTCATTCCAATATGTAAGATGTTTTGTAGGCTGGAAACTGCTGGTTGTGAGCTCAGAGACTCCAGGCTGAAGGGTTCCAGACACCTGAAGAAGAATTTGATTATCTAAGGTCTCACCAATCAAGAATGCCCATGAGATGATCACGCCCTCTTGAACCAATCACTGAACTGATCATGCGCCTAGGACCTCTGCCCCTAATTTTTGTCCTTAAAAAGGCATGTGAGGAACATCTGGGGAGACCGGTCTTTTCAGCATGAGCTGCCCGCTCTCCTTGCTTTGCGCTTTGCGATGCAGCTGTACTTTCCTTCATCACACCATGTGCCTATGGTTTGGTTTTATAGCGCTTGGGCAAGCGAACCTGATTTGAGTTCGGTAACATCGTGAGGACGGTAGATGTGCAGGAGATGTTCCACTTGCCCCTCCAGACCTCAACCCACCCCTCTGCAGCCCACTCTGGGCCCTGGGAAGCTCTTTGCCCTCTGCCTTCTGGTCTGGTTCAGCCCACAGGGAACCCATGAAGAGGTCAAAGGCAGCAGGTCAGTGAGTGGAAGTCCGCATCCTGCCAGCTCCCTGTTGTCAGCCCTGCAGAGGGCAGTGGGCGTTCCTCTACTGGAGGCCACAACCCTGTTGATGGCTTTCTCCTAGAACTGTAGCTGCTCTGGGTTCCAGTAACCACTGGTCCCCTGGCCCCTTAGGACTTTCCCGGGGATACTCCACCAACCCTTGTCGTGTTCCTCTAACCGCCTGCATACAGATTCTTTATTAAGCTGTCTCCAAGGAGTGAACCAGCTCTTTCCCGTGCACTCTGTCCACATTCTTTTATTTTATTCTCGCTACGACTCAGTGCAGCCAGTATTAGCACCATCATTGCTTTACAGGCAGACCCTGGGAGGTGAAAAAACCCACACATCAAGTGGCGGAGAGCAACAGAATCAGATGAAACAGGTCTGGCTTGCCCCATGACCCGTGCTGTCATGTCCCCAGGATTAAATTATGCTGTGGCTGCAAAGTGCCAGCTTACTCAATAAGGTTCTGTAAATGATAGGTTAAAGCAACAACCACACATACTCAAAAAAAACAGTTCTAAATTCTGCTTTAGCATAATCCTAACCCAATACTAACCACACCCCAAGGGGCCGGTAGGTGGTATGGTAGTTAAGGTGCTGGACTCCCACATGGCCAACCGCGGTCGGACCTGGTTGCTTGAAAATTACACTGGGTGTGAAGTAGACCTCCATTTTGAACTCCTGTCTATATTGGAAACTTGCTTTCTCCTTTTGTCTAGAGTAAACAGTGATCCCTATAGCGAAAACCTCTCAAAAAAAAAAAGAGTAAACAGTGATTAATATGCCTACTATCTTTGCTAGATAACCTGAAACTCCCTATAAGATGCTCCTTTAATTGATGTAATTGCCAGACCCCTCAACCTGAGCCATGAAGACCATTAAGATTCTATTGTGTTGGGACCAGCAGTTAGCGTAATGGCTATGTCGCTGGACTCCCATGTAGTTGACCACGGTTTGAGTCCAGGACCCGGTGGCTTAAAACTCACTCCAGGCGTGTGTGCGTGCATGCCCAAGATCCCAGAGGAGAATGGAGGAGAAGGGATTGCAGCATGGCCATCCCCCCTGGGAGGTGATTTCTCGCTTTCTGTCTCTCTGTCTCTGTCTGTCTGGCGAGTGAACGCGCCCTATAGCAAAAACCTCTAAAAAAAGATTCCATTGTGTTTAAGTAGGGATGAAACATACTCTTAGAGATGATTAACCTGCTTTTTCTGCTTCTGTAATGCACTTTTGCTTTCACATTGTAAAACCCTAACTCCTACCCTTCCAAGCCCACCACGCCTTGTTCTTGTGAATCATCACCGTCACTCCGGAAAAGATTGTGAATTTTTGGCCTATATAAGCTCCCTTCTCCTTTCACTCAGGGCTGCGGGGTTTTGAGAGACATGAGTCCCCCCCACCCCACCCCCATATGCCACTGGCTTAATCAGTAAACTCCAATAAATTTGGCTATGTCCAGATGTCCTCTTATTTCTCACTGAGTAGACTATAACAGGTGCATGTGCATGCGTGCCCAAAATCCCAAGAGGAAAATGGAGGAGGAGGGATTATGGCATGGCTGTACCCCCTGAGGGGTAATTTCTCACTTTCCCTCTATTTTTTTCTCTCCTGTGAGTACATGCGCCTTATAGAAAACACCTAAAAACAAACCAAAAAAACTCACCCTAATGCCACATGGAAGTTATGTGCTAACCACCGCTCAATCATTAAATAGAATGTCACTCTTCCCACAACCCTAGTCCTAACTAGTCCTAACCCCAACATCCACCACTGTGACCACAATTCTGGACGTACCACTAAGGCCGTGGTGAGCACGGGGTCAGTTCCCTGCCCTTCTACTCTCCCCGCCCCAGGGCAGGAGCAGCCTGGCGTCTCACCCCATCTATATGCCACCGTTGGGACACAGCACAATTGTGGCTAAAATGCACGTGTGGCATCCAGCTCCTGCCCGGAACTGAGCTGGTGACTTTGATGTGGGACAACAGGGAGGAGAAAAGGGAAGCAGAACACCAAGCAAGGTGCCTGGGACACAGCAGGGCTTTCAGACTGAGGAGAAGGAGGAAGAAGGAGGATTGGAAGAGGAAGACGATCATAGCTTTCTCCCCTACTGAGCTGCAGGCCATGGGCAGAAGAGGTGAACTGCTCCAACCTCAGCGATTTGTAAACAGTTTGGATTTCCACACCCAAACTGTGGGAGGGCAGCTGGTAACCCTCAACTCTGGGACAGTCTCAGAAAAGGGCATCACTCCATCTTCATCAGAGATTCAGGGACCAGCACAGACCAGCACAGGCCGGATGTCCACCTTCGGGCTTAAATAAGAGCGGGACAACATAAGAGGAAGTGTGCAGGAAGCAGGCACCATTCCCCTCCAATCTGCCCAGCAGCCCTGTGTGGAAGCAGGAGGTACTGGACCCCCTTCTCTCCTGAGCACTCAGCTTGGCATCCTCACCAATCCAGAGGTGTCTGCAGTGGGCAGAGCATGGCAGAAGGAGGAGGCCTACTGGCTCTGCCGCACAAGAAGGAAGGCATACTGCCTCCACCTCCCTCACAATCGCTCCCAGGACTGTGTAGGCCCAGGACCAAAGTGTAGCCAGACCATATTCCCCAGGCCAGATCCATCTAGAGCTAGTGCTCTTATAACTCACACACGTGCACCCTAAGGCCAGTTATGGCCCTGCTGAGGGCCTGAGCCTCATGGGTCTCGGGCATTGCGTGGGTTGAGGAGGTATAATTAACACTGCAAAGCCCCAGAGGTTCTTTCTACCTTTCAGAGGAACCTACAAGGGACCTAAATAGCCAGGCCTGGTTGGCGAGGACCCCCTTGTGGCAACACTGTTTGTGGGGGAAATGGGAAGCTTCTCTCTCCCTCTTGGAAAGAGGGCTTAGGATCACCACATACAGTTGCACAGGTTGTACACTGCACAGCTCTTGAGGTGTCTGTCACAGAGACCGAACAGTAAAAGGCAACCCAACAACCCTCGATGCTGTGTCCAGCAGCTGAGAGGTCCAAGGCAGAGCAGCCTGCTGCCTCCTCTGCCTGGCTCATCACTCTGAGCAGTCTCTGCTGGACAAGGAAGCACTGGGCTGGCCGGTGTTAATGCCAAGGACCCTCCACAGACCTTAGTGAGGTCTGTCTACCCGTCCAGAACCTACCTCCTGCAAGCAGCAGGGAGAAGGGGTGTGGGTGGTGAAGGAAGTTCTTTGCTGAAATGAAGGTCTTTTCTCTACACTCCATAAAAAGCAGTAGCAGGACTTTTGCAGCTTAAGACTTGGGAAAATAAAACCCTTTGCACTTGATCTGCCTGGAAGCCTGCAGTGAGTACCCCCTTCCCCTCCCTCTTCCAAACTCACTGCCCCAGGGAAAAGGGTTCATAGGGCTCTTCTTTTTTCTTTTTTTTAAAGAACTATTTATTTAACTAAATTAATTAGTTCATTTTTATTTTTATTTGACCAGGGAGAGGGAGAAGGATAAGTGAGCAAGCCATGAGATCTGAGACTAGAACCACAGTTGGCCATATAGGATTCCAGAGCCTTAACCACCACACTACCTGTTGGCCCCATAGGGCTCTTCTAAGAGCCAAGAATGAAAGAAACTGGGAGGAGACCCTGTACAGCCACAGCTCCCCTGTCAGGCTCTGGCACTGAGGCTCCTGAAGGTTGCTAATCCCACTCTAGCTCAGGAGAGAAGCATGACCCTCAGCTTGGCTGGCTTCAGACCCCCAAAGACAGGCAAGTATCAACCTGTTGAGAGGATCAGAAGAGCCCCTTCCGGACTGACTACATGCCAGGAAGTGGGCTGAGTGTCCCCGCAGCCGGAGGGAACCTGAGGTAATCTCTCTTTCCTCCAGGCAGCAACAGAAGATGCATGAGGTCAAGCATGCTCCTTCAGTAGATATTTATTTATCGAGGTTCTGCAATACACTGGGCACTGTTCTGAGAGCTTAGGCTATGTCAGTGAACACAGCAAAGACTCCGGCCCTGGAGGAGCTCACCTAGCTGCTGGGGGAAAACAGGTGAGAAACAAACATGACAAATTAGCAAATTACATGCTAGGTTAGAAAGGAGAAAATCGAAAGTACTATGGACATAAGTGAACCAGATGAAAGGAATCTCAGATTGGGGGCTGACAATATTAAATAATAGGGAAAGGAGAGATACCTTTCTTCCGGGAAGAAGCCAGGTCTAGGTTCACCAGGTATGGTTGCATGGTCTATAGATTGCATAACACTTGGGACACCTGTCACAGAGAGTATGACATGAAGGACATCCCTTCAAGTCGTGTCTACTACCTAAGGTTAACCCTAAGGTTACAATCTTTAAAAGGTAGTCAGGGAGGGCCTCCTTGAGGAGTTTCTTCCTGTAAGTGAACCGTGTTCTTCTAAAAGAGGTATAAGCAAATACCCCAGCCCACTGTCTGGCCTGCTAAATAAGAACTACGAGCACCTGCCAGGCAAGTTATAGTTACAAAGCAATCTTTCACATACATTATCTTAGTTAATCCTCACATTGTCCCAGGGAGGCATAAATTATTCTTTCCATTTTATAGGTAGAGACATTAATGCTTAGTGACGCTAAGTGGCTTACCCATGGTCACAAGGATAGTCAGTGTCCCACTTGAAAGCAACTAGGTCTCCTGATTCTAAGTCTATATAAAATAGGCCCATATCTATGTCTTAGGCATAGGGAGGAGGCAGGTAGGTTTTCAAGGTCCTAAGTTTAACGAATTCCAAAAAACCACAGGGGACAAGGTTGCAGCTCAGAGTTACAAAAACAAGTCAGAAAAAGGAAAAAGAAAAAAAGCCTAAGATAAAAAATGAGCAAAGGGACAGAAGGTGCTGAACCTCCAAGGCCTCCCAAAGCTTGCAGAATTGAGCCAGCCCAGGGGGGAAGCACGACTCAGTGGCCCGGAAGAAGGGGGTGACAGCAGGAAAGATGAAGCCCTGCCAAAGAGAGCTGGAGGCCGAAGTGTTGGGGACAGCTAAGTGCTGCCCTTGGTGAAAAGCTCACATGTTCTCGTCCTGACCTTGGAAATGGGCGAAGGGAGAAGAAGTACATTTTTTTTTTTGAGAGTTTTTTTTTTCGCTATAGGGCGTGTGCGCTCGCCAGACAGACAGAGAGAGACATAGAGACAGAAAGCGAGAAATCACCCCCCAGGGGGGATGACCACACTGCAATCCCTTCTCCTCCATTCTCCTCTCGGGATCTTGGGCATGCACGCACATGCGCCCGGCGTGAGTCTCAAGCCACCGGGTCCAGGACGCGAACCGTGGTCGACTACATGGGAGTCTAGCGACATAGCCATTACGCTAACTGCTGGTCCCCCAACCCAGTGTCTTCAAAAACATGCTGGGCACATATGTGTGCATGCCCAAAATCCCAATAGGAGAATGGAGGAAAGGGGATTGCAGCATGGCCGTTCCCCTGGGGGGGTGCTTTCTCACTCCACGTCCCCGGCCCCCATCTCTCCAGTGAGCACTACACCCTACAGCAAAATTAAAACAAAACAAAACAAAAATAAAAAAGACCCCTCAGAATTCTAACTCCCAGACCTATGAATGTGACCTAATTTGGAAATAGGGTCTTCGCAGATAAATTAGTTTTAGATGAGGCTATACGATATTCAAACACACTAAATCCAATGGTTAGTGTCCTTATACGAGACCACACACACACACACACACACACACACACACATACACACAACAGGCCATGTGATGTTGGAGGCAAAGATCAGGATGATGCAACTAAAGCTAAGGAATACCCGGAGAGCCACCAGATGCTAGCAGAGAGACACAGAACCAACTCCCTCAGAGCTGTCAGAAGGAAGCAATCCTCCCAATGCCTTGATTTTGGACTTCTGGCCTCCTGAACTGTGAGAGAATAAATTGCTTCTCTTTTAAGCCATCCAGTTTGTTATGCCAGCTCCAAGGAACTAATCCATTGCTTCAGGGAGGAAGAAGCATAAGTGCAAAGGCCTGTGGTAGTCGCACACCAACATAGTTGAGGAAAGAACAGCTGGTGGTGTGGCAGAAGCAGGGTGAGTGGAGGAAGCAAGTGGAAAGAACTGATGTCAGAAATGTTGGAAAGGTTGGGGGGCCAGGTCATGTAGGGCTGCCTTCATGGCAAGCTCTTGAGAAGAGGGGCTATTATACCTTGGGCAGAGGCCCCAGATAGAATGGGCTGCAGCAGGTGGGTGTGGATATCCCCTTTGATCTCTCAATGTGATGCCTTTAAATACGTTACATTACATGGCAAAAGGGGATAAAGGTTGCAGATAGAATTAAGGTTACTAATCGATTTCTTTTTAAGTTTTTGTCATAGGGCACGTGCGCTAACCAGAGACAGTGAGAAGAAGAGTGAGAAATCATCCCCTAGGAGAAATGGCCATGCCACAACCCATTCTCCTCCATTCTCCTCTCAGGATATGTACGCACATGTACCTGGCGTGATTTTCAAGCTCCCAGGTCCGGGACTCGAGTTGCATTTGGCCATGTGGGAGTCCAGTGCCTTAGCCACTACTCCACCTTCTGGTCCCCCAGTCAGTTGATCTTAAAATAGGGAGATTGGGGCCGGCGGGTGGTATGGTGGTTAAAGGCGCTGAACTCCCACATGGCCGACCGTGGTTCAAGTCCTAAATCTGGTGTCTTGCTTTCTCACTTTCCCTCTCTCTCTCTCTGTCTGTCTGATCAAACTGGAAAGTAATAATAATAATACATAAAGTTAAATAAAATAATTATTTTTAAAAAATAGGGAGATTGTCCTGGATTGTCCAGATGGGTCCACTGTCATCACAAGGGCCCTAATGTGGAAGGTGGAGGAGGAAAGCCAGTGAGAGAGGGCTAGCGGAAGAGGCTGGCAGTGTCCACTCTCCATTGCTGGCTCTGAAGGTGAAGGAACATGGCCACAAGGAATGTGGGCAGCTCCTAGAGTTAGGAACAGCCTCCAAGTAACAGCCGGCAAAGAAACTGGGACCTCAGTCCTACAACCGCAAGGAACCACATTCTGCCAATAGCCTGAATAAATGAGGAAACAGATTCTCCCCTAGAACTCAGGGAATTCAGCCTCGATTTTAGCCTAGGGACTCCCATGTCAGGTGTCTGACCTATAAAACTATCATAATAAATGTGCGTTATTCTAACTTGCTAATTCTGTGTTCATTTGTTATGGCAGGCACAGA
>NW_006208456.1:2722211-2739484 GCF_000334495.1 Tupaia belangeri chinensis
TTTTCTACCTTGTTATTTCTGTTTTCTTTTGTTAGGCCAGCCATAGAAAAGTAATTCAGTGGGAAAAGGGCTGGGCATATGCAGAGGAGGAGATCCAGAGGAAACGGGGAGACTGGATAGGCAGAAAAAGCAGACTCCAGCTACCTTCTGGGGAACAGCTGCTGTGATCCACCACCATGGGGCCATAGCTCCTCAGATACCTCCTGGCACCCCCTTGTCCTGCTCAACACTGTCCTTCAGACTCCTTGTTGCCACATATTGACCAAACCTGCTTAGGATGTCCCCAGGGTTCAGCATCTAGGTCCTCAGGTATGGCCAAGGAGCTAAGCCAATGGGGGTCCCTCTCATTCTTGACCACTCGCCTTAACCCTTCTTCCATAGGACTGAGTGACAATGGTCTGATGAAATAACCATACCCAAGTCAGCCAAAGCCAGCTGGATCTGCTGGTTACGCCTCCCCTGGGGCTGAGTCTGGGCTCTGCCTTGTCAGAAGCAGGCCCTTGTATATTTCTCTGTCGGCTCTTTGCTCCTTCCTCCCATCCAGACAAGTCCTCACGGCAAAGAGAATCTGTCTGCTGACGGCTAGCGTGTGCTGAACACTGTCACATCAGGCATCACACTAAGGGCTCACTCACTTGATCTCATTTGATCTGTTTTATAATCTTATCAGATGGAGACTACTGGCACCAAGAAGTTAAAACAAGTAGCCTAATGCCACACAGTGGTAAACCCAGAATTACCAGAATCCAAAGCCCTGTCTCTAACTCTCACTACACTGGCAGCATCAGCCTCACCAGGGACCGTGGCAGAGATCCACACCCTAGGCCCAATGAATCAGAAGCTGCATGTTGACAAGTCCCTGGCCCAGGTGATCCACATACTGGTTGCAGTTTGAGAAGTACTGGTCAAAATCAGTTTTCCAAAGGTCCCAGGTTCCCATCACCAGCCCCAGCCCCATCTTGAGGCTCTCCCCCAGTTGCCTGGCTCTCACTCCCCAGGTGGGGCAGGCCCTCCACCCAGCTTTGGGAAAGAAGCCTGAATCTGGGACTCGGCCGTTCTCCAAGCTCCTGCAGCCAGCCCGGGCCACAGCTGGACAACATCCATCTACATCTAGCTCTTTGCAGGGCATCCTGCCTGTGCCCGAGACTCTCCTGGCTCCCTCCCTCTCATTTCACTCTGGGACCCTAGTCCTTGGCCTCTGCCTGGTGCGCCCTGAAAGGGACTGGCCACCCCCAGTCCCTGAAGCGTCTCCCTCCCTAGACATTCTGCTGCCCAACCCCCCCTTAGAATACCTCGGCATCATGTCACTGCCACTATCTGGACACTTAGGGGCTGTCCAAGGAGGGAGGCCAGTGGCTGCCTGGAAACCTGGCCAAGCTCACAGGAAATGTCTGACACCACCAGGCAAGTGGGATTTGGCCTCCCAAAGCAAAACACAGCTGGGCCGACAGCGGGGCGCTTGGACTGTCCCAGATTTCATGCACTGAGGCTCCAGGGCCTGGTCTGGCCTGGAGGCTGCAGCTCATTAAGAACTTCACAGTAGCCCCTGGCCAGGGAGCCTGTGCAAGTCGAAGAGGACAGCAGCTGTGGGCCAGAGACCTCACCCAGGACCTTGGGCCTCCACTACCCATTATGTGCAAGAAACCTTCACTGGGGACTGAAGGCTCAGGACATTCAAGCTGCTTGTCTTACAGCAACGCCCACCTTTCCCCCAACAACTAGCCTCATTCATCTGCTCGTTCAGCTTAGGTTGACTGTGCATGTACAGTGTGCCAGGGATGGGGTCAGGGACCAGGGACACACTCATGAGCAAAGGACCACCTGGTCTGAGGAGAACAAAACAGCCATCCCAGGCAGAGTGAGAAGAGCTACAGGGAAGCCTGAGCTCTGCAGCACAGCTGGTGGTGCCCTCGGATCCAGGTGCAGGCTGAGGGGTCGATGCCAGCTGGACCCTTCGGTTGAGCTGACTATCATTTGGACCAAGTGTCAGAGAGCCAATCTGGATGGAGCACTTCCTGCTAGGCAGGCACAGTGGGGGAGCTGTTGGGAAATCCCAGGTGCAAGGCAGGGTCACTGGCTTCCAGGATGCAGGTGGCACGATCTATGTGCAGGTGCAGGGCACAGGCCTGCATGGATGAGTGCCAGTGAGTGAACAGGGGACCAGATAGGTGGGGGCAGGTGACCAGGGCAGGTTCTGGGGAAGAAGCAGGACTGAGCCTTGAAGATTGGAGAGAGGTCTGATGGCTAGAAGTTGAGGAAGGGGTGTCCAATAATTCTGACTCACGGTATGAGGGGCAGAATGACTTGCCAAACAAACACTTCCCAATGTGAACACACACGGGATCAAGACACCCCACCAGCTAGAAAGCCCACCTGGAGGACTCTGTTCCCTCTCTGGCCCAACTAGCCCTCAAGCTGGCACCTGTCGGGTGCCTTCTCTTCTTCCCTGCCCTGAGCTAGAGACCTCTCCGTATTGGCTATGGCAAGCAGGCAGGGGAATCCTGTCCATGAGCTCTCCCTTGTCCAGTTTTTCCTCTCTGCACCACCTGCCTTATGCTCACAGCTGCGGCCAATCAGAATGAGGCTCACAGCCAATACCAGGCCCTCTGTGTTGACCACCTTGGCTCTGCTCCTTGTTTCTGCCCCAATAGCCCCCAGCCTCAACCTGTGTCACCCTTTCTTTTGAAACAGCGTTTATTTATATTCATTCATTCATTCATTCATTCTATGAGCGAGTGTGATAGGTACCCCCAATAGGGTCTTCATGCTGCGATCCACCCCCAGCCTCAGCCAGCCCTGATCACAGGAATGCGGCATACCACACACAGACCTTCCCCTATGGGCCCAGTTGCGTTACTGCTGAGCCGCGGTCTGGCCCAGTCCATCCTTCCTTCCTGCTCCTAGCTGATCCCAGAAGCCATCTGCTTGGATGCACAGGGCCTGGGAACCCCGCCTTACCAAGACCCTGGGCTGCCCAATCCCACTCCCTCTCAGGGTTGCTGCACGACCTCAACCACCTTTCCTTTCTCCCTGTCCAACTGAGCCAATCACTCCTGACCTTTCCTGCTGGGGCCTAACCGCAGGTCAGCTTCCTCCCCCTGGCGTTCCTGGCCTCAGAGAGGACAAGTCCTTTCCCCCTTAGTTCAGCAAGACAAGGCTGCAATGTTTCAGAAAGAACTTACCAAGTAGAAAGTAAATGAAAAACTAACCTGAAATACTCAAAGGAAATCACTGCCCCCTACAAATGAAGCAATTTACAAAGTTTAGATTTCCTGTCCTGAGCTAGCGATCGCTCCGTATTGGCTATGGCAAGCAGGCGGGGGAATCCTGCTCATGAGCTCTCCCTTGTCCAGTTTTTCCTCTCTGCCCCTTGTGCCCCACCCCTACACGCCTCTTCCCCTCTGAGGAGAGAGATGGAAGCTGGATGGCGAGTGTACTGAAAGGGCTTTTTCTGGCAGGAGTTCTTCCTACATCACAGAAACCACAGGAAGGGGAGCGGAGGGGAAGGGGGAAGGGGAGGAGGAGAGAGGGAACATTTAGAAGGTCTTACTTATGTCCCAGGCTCTGTTCTAGGCACCTTCCTGACAGTAATTCTGTGACGTAGGTAGTAACACTGTCCTACCTTACTGATGAGGAATCGGAGGCACAGAGGGGTAAGTACCTTGCCCAGTGTCACTCTGGGAAGTGGCAAAGCCAGGATTTGAACCAAGAGAACCTGATCCCAGGTATAGGCCTTCCTCAGTTTCTCTGAGGCACTCAAGGGCAAAGATTTCACCTCCCCACTCCCCCTTCACCCCAACCTGGCAGGCCTGTGCCATCGGCAACACCTGCTCTCCTGCTCACACCCCGGCCAGCAGGGAAGAGGAAGGGCAGGAAGGAAGGGCCGCCAGGGTCTTCACCAAGCAGCCCTAAGGAAGAAGCCCCTCCAGGAGGGAGACTGAGTCCCAGACCCCTGGCCAGGGCACTCACGTGGCCTGTGGCGGCTGAGGCTCCAGTGGCTGGGTCCTGGGGCCCTCCCTGGTGCTGCTCCTGCGCAGGCTGGGTGAGCCCTCGCCCCAGCGTCGGGGTGCGAGCCTGGAGTTCTGGGGGTCGAACTCTTCCTCAGGAATGACCTCCTCGCAGCGGGCACCGCGGAAACCAGAGCGGCAGACGCAGAGCTGGGGCCGGCTGCAGGAGCCTCGGTTCTGGCAGGGCGGCTGGCACACAGCTGAGGAGACAAGGAGAAAGGTGACGGCAGGGGCCAGGGCCCTGAGGCTGCAGCCTCCTTCCAGAAAGCTGCCTGAGCACGGCATCCACACCCTCCAAAGCAGAAAGCCAACTCCTGGCCTCAGAAGGCTCTCGGGACCATCCTCTATCCTCCACCCACAGACCTCCAGGCGGAGCTGGCCTTGATCTCCGGCCAGCCCACCAGAGACCGAGTGATCAGAGCTGTGTGGCGGCTCACACCAGCACTTCCTGCAGAACACACTGACGGTGTATTTTATATTGACATGTTCCCTCCTACCAGACCTCAAGCCCAAGAGGACAGACATTTCGTACTGTGCCCCAGAAGTTAGAATAGACTACCACTGAATGGCTTCTCAGGAAATAATGAATGAATGAATGGATAGATGGATGAATGAATCGGTCTCCTTTATGGGAAAGGACTCAGCATGGGCCTGAAAGTCAGGAGGTTTGAGTTGCTGATTTTTTTTCCCATTATTCATGAGCTGTGCAAACTTGACCTCCCTGAGTGTCAGTTTCCTCATGACTCACTCGAGGAGGGGCTGAGGAGACTGGGAGGACCCTAAGGGTCTCTCAAAGCCATCATTGACAGGAAAGCCTCTCCTCTTCTTCCTGAGAGAGTCCCTGCTCCTTAACAGAGGAGCCCACCCTGCTAACAAGGTAGGATTCCTAGCTCGCTGGAATGACCTGGCCTCCTGGGCCCTAGGTCCAACTTGGGGCTAGGTGGGGTTTAAACCAGGCTGTCCTCTCAGCCAGCCAGCCAGCCCAGCAGCCCCTGCTGCCCAGGCCATGCTCTCCCTGCATGTCATCACCCCGCCACGTCCAGAGCCACATCAGTGTTCAACAGCCAAGGGAGAGTCACATGCAGGCCACACAACTGGGACATGGCGCCCTGCCCCAACCACTTGGGACCCCCCCGGGCATACTATCTCAAAGGAAAACATGGACTAGGTCATATCAGATGCATTAAGTCCAAGGTCTCATTCATCTGTCACTTATTCACTCAACAAACAGTTGTCAAGCTCTTCTGAGTACTAAGCACTAGGACCAAGTCCTTGCCCTCATGGTGCTTATGATCAAGGGAGGAAGATCAAGAGCAGCAAGAGAATGAAGTAGGCCATGGTGTCAGGCAGTTTCAAGGGCCTGGAGACAATCAACTAGAGAGATTCAGTGTTCTGGGCCCAACCAGGAGCTTCAAACGGGAGATCAGAGACCTCTCAGAACTGAGCTAGGAGTGGTGCAAAGGAAGTAGACCAGCAGAACTCCAGGCAGGCTCCCAGGAGGGCTAGGTGGGTGCAGAGCTCCGGAGGCTGGAAGAAAGGTGGCAGGCTTGAGGGGGCTCAAGAGATCCAGGGAGGCTGGGTCTGGTGGCAAGGGGGTAGGGCTGGTCAGTGAGGAAGCAGAGGCCAACACATAGACCTGTCACCTCAATCATTCTACGTCCATTTGGGAAACACTATCCCAACTAGGTACCTGGGGTTTTGTGAGCTGAATTCTAAGGGCAGCACTAGAATTCAAACAGGGGCTGTCTGGATAAATCTCATCAAAATTCCACCCTCTCGGGAACCAGCAGTTAGCGTAATGGCTATGTCGCTGGACTCGCACGTAGTCGACCGCGGTTCGCGCTCCGGACCCGGTGGCAAAACTCACGCCGGGCGCGTGTGCGTGCCCAAGATCCCGAGAGGAGAATGGAGAAGGGATTGTGGCGTGACCATCCCCCCTGGGGGTGATTTCTCGCTTTCTGTCTCTATGTCTCTGTCTGTCTGGCGAGCGTACGCACCCTATAGTGAAAATCTCTCCAAAAAAAAAAAAAACCTAAGAAGTTCTCACAGGAAACCTGTGATGTTTACTGAGGGTTCAACTTCAGGAGTGTTCGACTCTCATCTCTCTACCCACTCTTAGCAGGGCTGATACGGTCTTCCTCCCTCCCGTCTCTGAGTCCTGGCCTGGAGCTGAGAATGGAACAAAAGGACTCTGTTGGCTTCAAGTCAGTCACCAGATGCATCCTTGAAGCCCTGCCCTGGGAAGCTGCACTTCCCAGGTTGACTCTGGCGGTGGGGGCTCTTCCAAAACCACACAATTTTTTTTTAAAGTATTCAATTTCACATTCCTTTTTTTTTTTAAAAAAGTTTTTTGTTTGTTTATTTGTTTATTACTTCCCTGAGTGAGAGAAACAGAAATAAAGACACAGAGACAGAGAGAGCACCCCCAACAGGGTCCCAATGCCACAGTCCACTCCCTGCTTCAGCGAGCCCTGGATCACGGCCGTGTGTCACACAGTACATGTGGTGAGGGAAGATGTAGACCAGCTGATGGGTTGATTCAGAAAGCATTCACTGAGCACTCACTAGGAGAGAGGTCTGTGACACTCCCTGACACACTATCTGACACAAAGAGCTGAACACACAGACCATGTGATGACGACTATGTCAGTCAGGACCTTTACCCCAGGCTGTAGGGAAAGTCAGGAAGGCTTCCTGGAGGAAGGCAGTGCTTCCTAGAGTCACAAAGAATAAAGTGACTGGGCCTTGTGTCCATCAGAGGCACACAAAGCTCAGCCTGTCTAATCAGCTGAGTGAGGAAATATGCAGATCCCACTGTAGGGTTCCGACCAGGAGCTGGATCCCGAGTGGGACCCGAACATTTTCCTTGGCATCTTGGTACCACTTCCTGGCAGGGCCCAGGCCTCCAGGTAGGGAGACCATGCAGAAAATTATAACCTAGAGCACTTCCCCAAATTCCAACTGCCACCATGACAGGGTTCTGGCCTATCACCTGTCCACCACTCCATCTGCCCCAGCAGACTTAGCCCCCACCTGGCCCTGGCAGGCCCGTGTCACCAGCACCAGAGACCTGGTCAGCTGGGACCAGCTGGCAAACCAGCTGGCGACATGTGGGGACGTGGCTATGCCAAGACAGGTCTCAGCCTGGTTAGTTTTAGGGAAGACGTAGAAAGGGAAGGTCTGCAGGCTCCCAGGTGGACTCACACCTCTCTCAGCAGGGACCCGAGGCCTGGCAGGGGTGAGAGGAAGGATCGCACCTTTCCCCTCTGAGTCTCCCTCTGAATGGGTGGTCCTGGCCCCTGAAGATGGCCTTCAGAAAGTCTAGCCCTCCCCCACTCCCTCAGCCTCATCCTCCCTAGCTCCTGAGCCCCTGAACCCCAAGGATGGCCCATGCTGGCCTTTTTTATCTTTTGCCAGAGGGTAAGTGTGCTCCCTGGAGGGAGCTAGACACACACACAGAGAGAGAGAGAGAGAGAGAGAAAGTGAGACAGCACTCCCATGGGAAATGGCCACAGTCCCTTCTCCCACAGCTCTCCCTCCTTTTGGGATTTTGGGCATGCATACACATGCATGTGGTGTGTTTTTCAAGACACCAGGTCCAGGACTAGAACCGTGCAGTTGGCTATATGAGATCCAGCTGCCACAGGTGGCCCCTTGGACTTTAACAATAAGGTCTTTCATTCTCTAGAAACCAAGATCCTACACCTGCAAGCTGAGCCCCTCGCTATGCCTCATACATTCCCACAACGTTTAATGAGCTCTTCTCTCTTGGTCAGGATGGATGCTGGGACTGCAAAGGTTAACAAGACTGGGTACTGTGTGTAGGCATCCCTGCCCAGTGGCGGGTTCTCACACCCATGGAAGCCTCTTTCTAAGCAGGGAATTAGGTCTTCAAGGAGGACTAGGGTCCACACACTTCGGTTGGTACAATGAACAGATCCTGAGAGAGAATGCTGGGGGGAGTGGGAGCTATGGCAATGGCATTTTCTTGATGTTTATATCATGGTACATAAAAGTCTGACAGCTCCAAACCAGCCAGATGAGTTGGTAGAAAAAACTGGCATGGGAAGATCATCCTTCTGGACTGACCATTTAGGACACAGTACAGAGGTCCGACCTGCTCAGGCAGATCCTCTAAGGAGTTTCAGGTTTTCTGAGGTTTTGAACCTGCTCTCACTGGCTTCACGTGCAACCTCTCCTGTTTTGTTTTCACAAGTCTCAGCAAGCTGCAAACTACCTGACTTTTTCAGCAAATTTGTTTTGTTCTGAGCCAAGAGTATGCTTGGTGAGGCTGGAGGGTACTCTTCTCTCCTCTCTCTCCACACTCCCAAAAATACCCCCACCATGGCCCACAACAGTGGCCCACATACCTGTCTCTGAAAGGGAGCATGCTGACAGTTTTTACTGGCCTGTCATAAAATAAGGAAAATAAACACAGTTTCCTGAATTGCTCGGAATGTTGTTTTTTCCCATCTTAAGAGTTGCTTTTATTTTGAGATTATGCCTTTTCTATTTTTCTTGGTGTTAAAATGTTCTTGTTAATAAAAGGTGATGGTGGATGGTAGGTTCCCCCACATGTACCAACATCCCCACTTGTAAAAATGAAAAGCTGGCCACTGTACCTAAGATATTTCTGAATATTTTACTGGCGCGTGCAATCCGGTGACCCTTTGGGAGGGAGAGGCAATAGTGGTCGTGTGGACACATGACTTCTTTTGTTTAAAGAAGGCTGAAGCCAAACATTCTAATGTCGAATGAGCACAGATTTCAAAACTCAAGTACCAAAAAGGAAATCAACCGTTTCCGAATTGCCAGTGACAGGGGTCATCGCGTAAAGTAAAGAAGGAAATGCCAAGGGTCTCAGGAGAGGCGGTTCCATGAGGTGTTGTGGGAATCTTAAGAGAGAAAGCCTCCAACCATGGTGGGCCAAGAAGTCTTTCTGTTTTGTCCTTGTGAATTCATTCCTCCCGTTTTTCTTCAAGAGCAGAGACCATGCCTAGCCCTTGCCAAATGCACCCAGTATGGGATACATAATTTTAAGACTCTCCATTGATTGATTATTGGCGATGCCATGACATCTGTCTTTAGTCCTCCCCCATTGGTCTTACTACACAGAATATACCCAGCCCCTTCCTCCGGAGGACACACCTTGGACAACCGCTGTCTGCGCTGTCGAGCAGCCTCCCTTGCCAGGTTTTAGCCATTTAGAATTTGAGCTTTTCCAGATCTCTTTCTTTTTTCTTTTTTTTTTTGGAGAGGTTTTTGCTATAGGGCACATGCACTCACCAGACAGACAGAAAGAGACAGAGAGACAGAAAGTGAGAAATCACCCCCGGAGGGGGATGGTCACGCCACAATCCCTTCTCCTCCATTCTCCTCTCGGGATCTTGGGCATGCACGCACACGTGCCCGGCGTGAGTTTAAGCCACCGGGTCCGGGACTCGAACCGCAGTCGACTACATGGGAGTCCAGCGACATAGCCATTACGCTAACTGCTGGTCCCCAGATCTCTTTCTTTCCCACACTCCCCACCATTCTCTTCATCACTGAACATGAGAGATGTGGAAAGTCTCCTCTTTGGGAGTTCAGCTCTATGGAGTTAGCGGGATGCCAAAAGAGGGGAAATCAAAGAAAACTAAGACCGTTTGAAAGCAAGAACTAGGAGGCATTGTTCCCCCAACCGCCCTACCCTCCTGGCTGTGCCCCTTCCATCTTCACTGCTCCAAGGCCGTTTAGCAGAGCTTTGCTCAGATTTTCCACACAAAACTTCTACTCTTGGGAGAAGACCAAACTCAGAATGAGCAGGCCTGGGGGAGATTCTAGAAACAGCCCCCACCATGCAGGCTATTCCTACCATCTGCGCAGAACTGCCGATGGTCAGCTACGTGGTAGCAGAAAGAACATGGGGGTGGGGTCAGGAGGATCTGGTGTGATCCCAGCTCAGCCAGATCCCAGCTACACGACCTTGGACACCACCCTACCCCCACCTACAGTGCCTCACCCTGTATGTCTCTTGTCTCCTTGGTGAAATGAGGCTGATCATTCTTGCCTCAGAGGTGTTGTGAGTCTCGACAGAGATCTTCAATGTACTTTGCACTCTCTGAAGCTGTGCTCTCCAATACAGTCTTATACCATAGCTGTGAGGTATATGTGGTGATTTAAACTTAAACAGATTAAAAGTAAATAAAATTTAACAGTTCATCACTCTCACTAGTCATATTTCAAGTGTTCCATAGGTTGAACTGTCTGGTTCATATACGTTCTCAGATCTTCTCCACACTCCGAGCTGTTCCTCCACAGCTTTGAGGCTGTATCCTCCTGGTCCCAACTCCATATTTCAAGCTACATGGGGCTTATGGTTACCATAGCGGACAGCAAGATATTGAACATTTCCATAATCACAGAAAGTTCTAGAGGTTAGCAAAAAAGAGTGAGAGAGAGAGAGAGAAAAAAGAAAAAGAAAAATCCTACCATATTCCCAGAGGCAAGATGGCTTCTGAGCTTCCCAGCTATGACCCTTTTTCTGGGAAAAGCTGCTGTCAAGTAACTTAGGCCTAGGTTAGAGAGATGGGTAACCGAGGACTGTGGTACAGAGACACCCGCTTTCCAGTTGTCATTTACAGTCATCCCTTCCCATCCCCCAGGCACGCATTTGGCATTAGCTCTGTCCTGGGCCTCAGAGACACTAGCCCCTCCACCAAAGACCTATTGGAGGGGACACTGACTTCAGAGTGTGCTCTCAAGCCTCTCCCTTCCTCTGTAGCTTCCAGCACCACCCTGTCTTATCTGGGAGACTAACTTTAGCTCCAGACCAGACTCTGGACCCAGCACCCCCTATACCTTAAACTCAGTTTCTCCCCAAGCTAAAGGGCTATATTTCCTGAAATCTGCACCCATGGGCCACTAAGAACTTATCCACTGAGCTACCCAATCCCATCCTCAGCCCAGCCTTTGTCCCTTTCCATTCCCAGAGGCCTTTGCAGATGGGAGTTTCCAATCCATCCACAATACTTATCTCAGCCCCTCCCCAGGGCCCCCCTTTCCCATCCCCCACACCTGGAGACTACACTTGGTCGCTGGAATTTGCTTCTGGGGGTCCACCTATGATCCCAAGCTGTTCCTCCACAACCTTGACCTTTGGTTTCAACAGGAAAGGAACCCTAATATCAGAGGTCCCTAAGGCCACATCTCTGTCTGGTTCTCATGTACCCTCTGATCTTCTCCATGCTCAAGCTTTGCACCAGGGCTGTGTCCCCAACGCCCTGACCCAGGACATGGGACATGTCAGGGCCTCAGGGATTTGCCCCGCTCCACCACAGCTGTGCTGAAGCCATAGCTCAGGACGGCTGGAAACAGCACTGGGGCTCAGGGTCGGCCAAGCACCCAGCTCCAAAATAGCAGTTGTGTTCACATAAAAGCTTCTAATGAGAGAAAGATGCCGTTCTTGGCCTCTCGCGCGCGCTCTGCAGACACTGTCTGGCAGGCCAAGTGGGCCTCTACCGTTTGGCGTCGGCTGGAGGGGAGGAAGGGGAGGTGTGAGTCAGACCTTGGCCCCAGCCCCTCAGTGTGGACTGCCCTGTTAATTGCATTAACAAATGCTGCAGTGCTGGGCCAGTTGGGGGCCGGGGGGCCAAGGCAGGGGCAGAGATAAGTCCTGATTCCCAACGGTTCCAGCAGGCATCAAGAGGAGTCTGAGCCCTGCTTACACCCTGGGTGGAGACCTGGGTTTGTCTCCAGCAGCTGACCCAAATCAGAAGAGTCACTTGTCCATCCCCACAGCCTTGAGGGCTTACCTGGGATGACGAGGGGCCAGATGGACATCTGGAGGTCAGAGGGGATGGGACAAGCCCTTCCTGGTACAGCTACCACCAGGATGCACCACAGGATGAGTCTGGCCAGGGAAGCAGCACCAAGGGCACATACAATGGTACTGCGGGCCACCTGGAGTCACTCACCTCATCTGCAGCAGCACCAGCTCTGTGCCCAGGCCCAGAAGTTCTGGGGGCCCCAGCACACCGCACTGTTCAGAGCACCTGCAACTCAGATAAGGCCAGGGCAGAAGCAGGAAGGAGTGTGTGGTCCGGCAGTTGGAGACTAACCTTCGTGAGCCGTTTCCTGGTCAAGAACATTCAATGTTTACTACCTGCCTAGCAAGGCAACCAAGACAGATCCCCTCTCCTCCTG
The DNA here is from genome assembly GCF_000334495.1 of Tupaia belangeri chinensis. Lineage (NCBI taxonomy): Eukaryota > Metazoa > Chordata > Mammalia > Scandentia > Tupaiidae > Tupaia > Tupaia belangeri. Next base: position 2,734,403 of record NW_006208456.1, read on the forward strand.
GAGCTTCCAACTTAGAGAAACCACTAAGCAAGTTCAATAAGTAAAAGAACAGGGACCAGCAGTTAGCATAATGGTTATGGTGCTGGATTCCCACGTAGTAGACCACAGTTCGAGTCCCAGACCCAGTGGCTTAAACTCACGCCGGGTGTGTGTGTGTGCATGCCCAAGATCCTGAGAGGAGAATGGAGAAGAAGGGATTGCAGTGTGGCCATCCCCCCTGGAGGGTGATTTCTCACTTCCTGTCTCTATGTCTCTCTCTTTCTTTCTGGCGAGTGCATGCGTCCTATAGCAAAAGCCTCTCCAAAAAAAAAGAAGAAAAATAAAGAAGTAGAAGAACAGAAATCAGAATGAAATAGGAAGGAAATGCCAGGGGACCAAGATGCAGAGCCATTGGTGAGGGCAGCTCTAGACAGAGCAGTTAGACAGAGCAGTTAGGGGAGCCCCTCTGACGAGGGGAACTTGAGTCATATGACAGAGACTAGCCACCCAGAGAGGAGGGAAAGACCCAGAGAGAGCATGCAGCAGAGCCCAGAAGTGGCACATTCCCAGAGTCCAGGCCAGATTCAGGGAGCGAAGGGTAGGTGCCAGAAAGGAGGCAGGAGGGCAAGGGAGGTGCTGATATACCACAGCAGGAAGCTTGGACCCATGCCAGTTCATGGCCTGTTAGGAACTGGGCCACGGACTAGGAGGTGAGCAGCGAGCAAGTGAGACAAACTTCATCTGTATTTACAGCTGCTCCCCATCACTCGCATTACCGCCTGAGCTCTGCCTCCTGTCACACCAGTGGCAGCTCTAGATTCTCACACTGGAACATGTCAAAAACCCCAATGTTCACTTGTCACCTCCAGAATTCCAATGTGGCTTTGAACGCAACTGCATTCTAGTTGCAGCAAAAAAGCTCAGGGCTCCCACTGATTCTGCAGCATGGTGAGGTGCATAGCTATTTCATTATATATCGCGATGTAATAATGATAGAAATAAAGTGCACCATCAATGGAATGTGCTTAAATCATCCTGAAACAATCCTCTCCACTCCCATCTGTGGAAAAATTGTCTTCCACTAAATCCATCCTGGTGCCACAAAGGTTGGGGACTGCTGGGTTGGAGGACAGCAAGGAGAGCAGCTGTCACCCAGGAAGACCGAGAGGGTACCCAAACCAGAGAGACAGTAGGGGAGCAGAGGCGAGCAGATGGGTTTGCAAGGAACCCAGGAAGTGAGGAAAACAGGGCTTAGGGATGGATTGAGATAAAGCCTGAGAAAGAGCAAGGCGTGCTGGAGGGCCCAGGTGTCAGGTCACGGGAATGCCATTTACGGGGTGGGTAAGACCGAGTCAGAGAGTCAGCTCAGAGGGAGGGAAATCACATGCTCTTTTTGGCCAAGCTGGGTCTGGGATGGCTGGGAGGCATTGAGAGCAGATGTGGGACAGGCAGCAGATGCAGGAGTCTGGAGGTCAGAGGGAAGGGCTGGCTGAAGATATATGTAAGTCTGGGCATCGTCAGCCCAGAGACAGTGTTTACATCCCTGAGAACGCTGGGGATCATTCCAGGAGCAATGCGGTGAGAAAGAGAGAGCACCCAGACCAAGCCCTAGGACACCCGATGTTCAGAAGTGGGTAGAGGAGAAGCAGTGGTCAGGGACCAGAAGGGGACCAGGACCAAGACGAGCATAAGAGCCACTCTTAGGGTTGAAGGAAGACGAAAGTGTTTTATGCATCTCTGGCAGAGTAAGCATTGGGCTTTTTTTTTTTTTTTCTCAGTTTATTTCTTTCATGAATGAGAGACAGAGTTAGAGTTTCCAGCAGGGTCTTGATACTATGATCCACCGTCTAGCTTCAGCTGGCCTGGATCAAGGGTACATTTGTGCTCAGTGTACACAAGAAAGTCTCCGGACACGAACCAGTAACCTTCCCATGTGGATCGGCCTCGTGGAGCATTACACTTTAGCACTGTGCCACCATATGCCCTGGACGTTATTTTTACTAGTGCCATGGTAATTGCCTGTCACAGTGTCTACCAATGCTCAATAATGGGTGGCAATTTATATCACTTTGGCTCCCATGGCCCTCCTCTTTAGGGTGGGAAATTTAGAAGATCTGAAGAAAGTCCTGGAAGTTCAACATTAAGATATTGGATAGCAGGAGCCAGCAGGTAGCATGGTGGTTAAGGCACTGGACTCCCACATGGCCGACCATGGTTCAAGCCCCAGATCCTATGGCTTGAAACTCATGCTGGCATGCATGTGTGCATGCATGCCCCAAATCCCCTCCCTCGAGGGTTATTTGTCACTTTCTCTCTCACTGTCTCTCTCTGTCTCTCTGGTGAGTGCAAATGATCTATGGAAAAAACCATTTAAAAAAAAAAAAAAAAAGATTTGGGTTTGGGAAGGAGAAGCCAGAAAAGGACTTTGAGAAGAGGCAGCTGGGGCTGCAGAAAAGAAAATACCAGGTCACCCATGTGAATATTTGCCCACTCAATCCTGTAAGAAACATGAGCCAAGTGTGTACAAAGGATACACACCCTCTCACACACACACAGAGGATCGGGCACACCACTGGTGTTTACAAGACACTGCAGTGGGCTTCAGGAAGCTCCTGGTTGGGAACATCTCCTAAACATTCCACTGGGCGAAAAGCCTCCAAGGGACACACTTACTCACCAGGAAGAGTGAACGTGCCCCCCACGTGATGGGGGGCATGGGCAGTTTCTCTTACTAGGACAGCACTCTTCACATTAGCAGGTCTCCACCCAAATCAGAGGATGATTGCCCTTTTAGCCACCTCCTTTCTTCCTCTCCACCACTCCCTGCTGACTCCCGAGTGCCCTAAGAAGTTTTATCCAGAGGTGAGCCACCCACAGGCTCAAGTCCTGGCCCAATCAGTGAAGAACATGAAAATCCCACACCTGCCCTCACCTTCTCCCCAAGGTTCATTAAGCATTTACCATGACAAGGTCCTGGACTACCTGCTTTATGTGGAGCAACTCACATAATTACCTCTTTTTTATAACTACTACTAGGAAAGACTGTGAGTAGTCAACTGCTTGACCAAGATCACCATGCTGGTTAGCGACAGTGTCAGAGATTGAACCCAGGGAGTCCAGTTCTGAAGTTGGGGCTCTTCCCCAGGGAAGCCCTGTAGGAACCCAGATCAGGAGGGACGGGGCCCTGTAGGACTGAGATAAAGACCAAAGGGAGTGCTGTTCTGGTGCCCTCTGTGCACACTGAATCTCTGGGCTAAGGAGCCAGGCGCAAATGCCCAGGCTTCTAAGTCTCCACTCCCAGAATCCCCCGTTCACTGGAAGACCTGAGAGAACACTGGCAGCAAAAAGGGACCTCTCAGAACAGGCAGGTCCTATATTATTCAGTACCTATGAGGGGACTTCAAAAGATCCATGGAAAAAAAGGAAATTAAAGTACAAGTTTATTTTGGTGCCAAAAGAAATGTAAAATCCATGCAGTTTTTTATAATATGCATTTTCATGAACTTTTTGAAGACTTCCTCCCCAGACGACTGAGCCTTTCTTTGCCGTGTGCCAAGTGTGCAGCTTGCCGCAGGCGGTGAGACCAGTCCCTACCCTCCCAATCAAGGCAAACATATAGAGAGCACATGGAACAAGCCAGACCTTGCACTAAACATTTGACCTAAGTTACCTCATTTGTTCCTTACAACTCTGAAAGGCTGGAACTAATGTTAGTCACAGTTTACAGAAGTGGAAACGGAGACAGGGAGAGCTCAAGCGTGCTGCTCATAGTCATGCAGCCCTGAAGTGGTAGGGCTGGCAGTGAAACCCAGGCAGGCAGCACAGCCTCTGGGAGCTAGCAGAACTAACCAGCTAAGCTTACCAGGTGCCAGATGCTGGTACACATTTAGCAGAGAGCACAGAGTGAAAGCTCCCAGTTCACTCTGGAGCCAGGTTACCTGAATTCACGTCCAGGCTCTGCTGACTCCCAGCTATATGACCCGGACAAGGAACTAACCTCAACATAAGTGGGGATAAAAATCAGATCTAGCTTATAAAGTTGTTGTGAGAATTAAAAATGAATCATATAAAGTGCTGGGGCCAGCAGGTGGCGTGGTGGTGAAGGCACTGAACACTCCCACATGGCCAACCATGGTTCGAGTCCCTGACCTGGTGGCTTGCTTTCTCACTTTTCATCTCTCTCTCTGGTCAAATTCAAATAAAATGAATTAATACATAAAATTAAATAAATAATTCTTAAAAAATAATATAAAGTGCTGAGAATAGTAATAGACACACAGCAAGAGCTATGGAGTATTATTATAATCGTTAATTCTCAAAAACAACTCTAGGATCGAGCCTGGAGGCACAATCGGTAACAAATTGAACTGCAGTACCGGAAGCCACATGGCTGGCTGTGGTTTTATATCCCTGGGTTGACCTGAAACACTGAGCCCAAGATCCTGGTAAGCAGGAGGGCTGGGGGGTGATGAGACCCATCAAAAATGTTCTCCCTTCATGAAAGAGAGACACTGTATGTCCCTACTTAATATATACCAAATGTCTGCACTCTGTGGCAGAAAATGAAAGACTGGAAGATATGAAAGCATGGAGAACAATTGCGGATACTAGAGACAGCGTAGGAGGAGGGTGGGAGATGGGGAAGGATGAGAGGAAGGAAATCAAGGGGAAAAGAAAGAAGCAAAACATTTAAAGGACACAAAAAATGTAAAATTATCTGTTGATGATAAATACATGATAATATCTTTAAATGGACTAATATACAGAGTATTCATGCTGGGAAAATTCATTTTGCAAGCTGAAGCTGTAATGATAAACAGAGATCGGATGTATAGAATTAAATAAATAAATAATGCTTCCCCACTACTACCACTATGCACACATGCTATCAGGAATAAGATAAATAAAACTTAAAAAAAAAAAAAAAAAAAAGAAGCCACAATTCCATGTAAACTTATACTCATCTTCATGACTGGGGAAGGAATAGTCACTTGCCCAAGGACACAGAGCTGGAATTCAAACACATGTCTCCCTGGATCTGGCATCAGAATCTAAAGCACGTGTTCTTTTTTTTTTTTTTTTTCTTTTGGAGAGGTTTTTGCT
>NW_006208456.1:2739594-2750986 GCF_000334495.1 Tupaia belangeri chinensis
CAAACAGACAGAGAGAGACATAGAGACATAGAGACAGAAAGCGAGAAATCACCCCCCAGGGGGGATGGTCACACCGCAATCCCTTCTCCTCCATTCTCCTCTCGGGATCTTGGGCACGCACGCACATGCGCCTGGTGTGAGTTCCAAGCCACCGGGTCCGGGACGCGAACTGCGGTCGACAACATGGGAGTCCAGCGACACAGCCATTACGCTAACTGCTGGTTCCCTAAAGCACGTGTTCTTAACCTTGAGACTCACTGCTTAGGAGGGGGACAGTGAATAGTAATTCACCCAGTCCCTTCCCCAATAGCTTCAGGACTCTCTTCTGCCCTCCCCAGAGTGGTCCCAGCCCTTGTGTATTCAGGCTGAGACAAAATGAGAGGTCTAGGGAGCCTTCAAATCCCCTTCCCCAGTTGGGGTGAGGATGGGGGTGCTGCTGAGCCAGGCTGGGAAGCTATAAATGGGACACTGACACTCCACACCCTGCAGTCCTTCCTCTGAGCTGAGCAGGCCGGGCAGGCCCCAGTCAGCTGCCTCCACAAATACGTAAACATATAAATCGCAAGGGAAAGCTGGCAAAGCCACAGAGGAGAGGCAGATAGAGGGGAGGAGGGGGCAGCAGACCCTGAGGAGTGGAGGGAGGAGCTGGGGTTCCAGCACCGGGACCTGCGGATGCACCGGATACTCTCGGAGGCCCAGTCTGGGCAAGGAGGAAGGAAAGCAGGCTAGGGAGATAGACTGGTGTGTTAGAGTAACCCAGGACTGTGTGAGAGGGTGCAGGAGCAGGGACGGAGGGGAGGCCAGCACTCCCTCACCATGGGCAGTGGGTTGGGCCCCCAGATATCTGGGATAGACCCTGCAAGAGACTGAGTCTCCACTTCATTCTGGGACCAGCTTCCATTCTTGGCAGGCAGGACTATGTCATGCAGCCTTCTTTGTCAGCCCCATCTCCTGCCGGCCTGAGGAGGCAACCCCCACATGTGTGAGACTGCGTGGACAGAATTGTGAACATTCCCTGGCCTTGGCAGTCTCTGCTCAGCCAGGAGGGCAGCTGTGGGGAGGAGAGAAGAGGACGCAAAGCCACTGGGGTAGTGAAGAGCCAGCTGACAGTGCGTGAAGCCAAGAGTCCCACATTCTACAGAGCTCCGGACCCAGCCATCTAGGGCCAACACCCCACCGCCCACGTGGTTCTCATTAGGTTCATTCGCAGCAAAACAGCAACAAGCAAACAGCACTGGGACCAGCTAATGAGCACACAGACCTTCTGCACAAGCTGCCTTCAAGTGGAAGGCCAACGCCCACTGGCAAGTCCCTCCAGGAGAGCTGCCAGCCTGTGTGTCTAGGTCAGGGTGGGCAACAGGGGAGCTGCAGAGTGAGAGCCATGGAGCAAATTACCAGGGTAGTGGGCATTGGTGGCACCCCAGAACAGCACCCCACCAGGGCACGAGTGCACACTCAGACACATGTTGGTACTGGGATGATCTGCGGGCTCACCCCACCTCAAGTTTCCAGTGTCGAAACTCCAGTCTGGCAGAGAGCATCATCGGAAAATCCCAAGCAAGTTAGGAAACTGAGAACCTCCAGGCCTGTGTGAGGCCCACGCCCAGACCCCTTAAGCAGCTGGGGAGAAGCTCACCCTGTGAAGCCACCCTGCTCCAGCTTCCACTCAAACTTCAGCAACACTCTCCTTCAACCAGTGATGTCTCCCTGCAAAGGCTTCGAACACACCATCCTCTCTCTACCTCCAACTCTATACCCACTCCCTGGCCCCCTGAGTCCCTGACTGCTCTTCTACTCAAAGTGTGGTCCCTGGACCAGCCGCATCAGCATCCCCTTGGAGCTTGTTAGAAAGGCAGGCTCTTCCGCTCTGCCCAGATCTGCTGACTCAGAATCTGCTCTTTAATAAGACCCCAGAGGACTCGTGGGCACATTCAAGTGAGTAGGGTCTCCAAGGCAGCTCTTCCTACGATGGACCCCAAACTCTGCTCAGTGGCTTTCAGCCTCAAGCTTTTAAGAAAGAACCAGCCCAGAAAGTCTGTTTAGCACAGAACCACCTGGCCACTGACATCTCGGGCTTCTTGGCCCAGGAGAGTTGTTCAAAGCTCCTTCTGATTCTCAGATTCTCTAATGAGCTGTGTGACCTTGAGGGTATCAACATTTCTACAAGGTTCACTTTGTTCTTCTTTAAAATTATGAGGCATAAATGTTCCCCCAATTCTGCCCACACCCACAGTGGGCCTGTCCTCTGAGAGCCCCCACTAATCTGCTGGTCCTGGTTCCCCAAGAAGGAAAGGCTGTTCCCACAGAAGATCGCTTGGTTGTTCAGTTTTGACTTTGGGGTTTGAGTTTCTTTATCTGGAGGTTCTCAGAGAGACCCAGGCTTTTTTCTGAGCTGCATCTCTAGGCTGGCAGAGAGCATGGGCCAGGAGGCCTGAGACAGAACTCCAGAGCTGGGTCAACCAGCATCTCTATCCACAAGAAAATGACATGCCATCCATCTCATCCCCATCTCGGGAGAGACAGGAGAGTCAGAGATGACGGGCACCCCCAGGCTGGGAATGCCGTGTTTTCTCATACACTGATCAGCTGTGCCACCTTGGCCCTGTTTCTTAACCAAAGTGCACCTTGCACAAAGTGAGTGCCACGTCGGACTGCCTCTTGTTACTGTTGCTGTTAGTACATGTGACACCAACAGTGAAGGCCTGAGCATGGGGGCTGTGGCTCTTCACATGTTCCTCCTTGGTTTTCACAGAACTAAGATGGTTATTCTCTTTTCTCTCATTTGACCAGCTGACCAGGCTTCAGAGCAGGCAAGGAAACAATGCTGCAGACACAGGATCAGAGCCTCATCTGACCAGCCCAGTAGAGTCTGACGGGAGCCAGAACCATCGGGCCAGGGACCAGGGCATGCAATGGGAATGGTGTCCCCGGAAATGTGTGATGGACATGGAGTCTCTGGGGCCAGGTGTATGCTGGACATGAGAGTGGGGGGGGGGCTCGACAAGGCCCTGCGGGTAGGGAGTGTGGGCCCCAACACAACTGGACAGCAGGAGAGTGCTGGAAGCTTTAGGCACCTGAGCGGGCATTTGATCTGAGAAGTGGTTTCTAGTTGGAGGTATTGAAAGTCTCCTCCCTCCCACTGCACATTGCCTCCACTCCAGGAAGGCTGTATCCTCAGGGCGCAGATTGTGGAAGAGACTGGTTCCAGGTTCTGGAGTCCCTGAGCCTGCTCTCTGAGAAAGAGAGAGAGAGACAGGGAGATGGATGGGGCAGGAGGCACTCACGTTTGATACAGTGGTTGGTGCTGTTTGCCGTCGTCCATCCTGGGCAGCACTGTCCTCCGCAGACATTTCTCCTGTGGGGTTGCCAAAACAAGGTCAGCAAAAGGATGTTCAGAGTTGGAACTATTCATCCAGCCTCTCTGATGGACTCACCCTCTACAGCCAGGGCCTAGGGAACACTGTCCTATTCTACAGGGAGGCCACATGGCCTTGAGATCACGCAAACCCAAGGCTGCATCCTGACCACCATTCTCCGTTTGCCCTTGGGAAGCCTCTTTCTCGGTCCATACAATGGAGATGATCATAAATGCCTAATCGGGTGGTTGTGATGATTAAATAAGACTGGGAGGTTAGCACCTGATGCAAAGAAGGCCATCCACTGATGCACAGGGACAGTGACTGTCCAGACAATAAGCAAGCAAGTTCAGAGGGGTTCAGGAACTTGCCAAAGCCACATAACAGGCAAGTGCTGGAGCCCGACTCAAACCTGGGTTGGTCCAACTCTGAGACATGCTCCAATTCACACACACACACACACACTGCCTCTCCCCAAAATAAACACTGCGGTCCTTGCCCTGTGAATGCCAACAATCCAGAGGAGGCTGGAAGACATACACTAAACTTTTTTTTTTTTTAAGAGAGATGTTTTGCTATAGGGTGCATGCACTCACCAGAGAGACAGAGACAGAGACAGAAAGCAAGAAATTACCCCCCAGGAGGTTTGGCCACACTGCAGTCCTCCCCCTCCATTCTCCTCTTGGCATCTTGGGCATGTACACACATGTGCCCAGCATGAGTTTTACGCTGCCAGGCCTGGGACTCAAACTGCAGTCAACTACATGAGTCCAGTGACATAAGCATTACACCATCTGCTGGTCCTGACACACACTAGACTTTAAGGATGTACACATGACCCTCGGACAATGGGTTTGAACTGTGTAGGTTCACTTGTACATGGATTTTTTTCAATAAATATAGTGGAAAATACAATGCAGTACTGTAAACTCTTTTCCTCAATGACAGCTCCTTTTGTCTAGCTTACTTTATTGTAAGAACACAGCATATAATACAGAAAACACACAAAATATGTGTTAATTGACTATGTTATCAGTAAGGCTTCAAGCCAACAGCAGGCTGTTAGTGGTAAGTTTTAGGGGACTTAGAAGTTAAAGGTAGGGACCAGCAGATGGCATGGTGGTTACATTGCTGGACTCCCACATGGTTGACCATGGTTCAAGCCCTGGACCTGATGGCTTCAGACTCACACCAGGCGCATGCGCATGCATGCCCAAAATCCCAGAAGGAGAACAGAGGAGAAGGGATTGCGGCATAGCCATCCCCTCTGGGGGGGGGGTGACTTCTCGCTTTCTGTCTCTCTATCTCTCTCTGTCTCTGCGGTGAGCACACACGCCCTATATCAAAACAAACAAACAAAAAACTCTTCAAAAAAAAAAAAAAAAGAAGTTATAGGTGGATTTTTGACTGCACAGGGATTGGAGTCCCCAGTTGACACATTCAAGGTCAACCAGGCATAGGCGTCACCAGCCAGTGAGTGCATACTAGGAGGCGCCTTAGCCCTCGTAGCCACATAGGCCGGTGCGTGGTAAGACTAAGCACTGCATGGGAAACCAAAGGAACAGGCCCTTGGGTTTCTATTTAAGAGGAATCTCTGAGGGGCAAGCTGGCAAGTTGAGGCTGGGGGTGCAGTTTAAGCTACATCTGCATAGCAGGCACTCTTATTATTTGGGGAGGCTAATGGAGCTTGCTTTATGGGAGATAAAGACCTCCCCAGAGCCACCCCTCCATGTTGGCCCTGAGGGCACTTGCACAAGAAACTGACCTGCAGGCACACTCATCCAACCCACCCAAACTGCTCAAGTGCCAGGTGAGCACCAGCAGGCCCCATCCAGCCCTGAGTGTCCATCTCAAGACCCACATGCCTGGCCCAGGGTGTTTCCAGTCTGGGCCTGGTTCTGGCTTCCTGGACCCCACCGTTATCCCAAAGTTGGCAACTGGAACTGCAGAGTGATTGGGAGGGAGCGGTATGGCGGCTGCAAAGGTGAGGACAGAACAGGGTGGCCATTCCTATGATCTCTGTGGCCAGCACGGCAAGCATCTGCTCCCATTTAAGAGTTTGTTTGACATTCGAGTGGACCCCAAAGCTTGTGTGGTTTTTCAGAGCCTTCCAAAGAATTCAAAATAAATTCCTACAGCTTAAAAAGCTGAGGCCCATTCCTGGCCCTTTGGCCCAGAGTTGTGGGGAGCTGCCTCCTAGAGAGCTCCCAGAATGTCCTGCCAAAGTTGTGCCACTCAGGTCACCTCAAAGCCTTTCTGGGCCACCACCTCCAGCAACTTCCCGGTTCCAGGAAGGTGTCCTCATCTAGGTCCACATCACCAGGTTCCTGGGAAGGACCTGTTCCTAGACCTAGTGCGTGTGCCCTGCTGGAAGGGGGAGATTGCCTGCCCATTAGTAAGTCACTACCCTCCACGGTGACAAGATCTCTTAGGGGTCTTTGAGAAGGAGTATTCTAAGAACCGAGGCCTGCGAGAACCCAGACAGCATAAACCGAGGGGCCTGCCAGGTGAGAAGGTCATGGCATGCAGTCTCACCCCAGGAGACCCCGGAACCAGCTATGACCCCAGATACTCTCAAGATAGCTTTGCAGCTGGTGGAAGAAGGCAGTGCTAGGCCTGCCCTGCCTGCCCATAGGGGAGCCCCAAGGAACGTCAAGGCCACAGTGAGGACCAGTCAGAATCAAAGGCTGCCAGGCCAGGGTCAGGTGGGGGCTGGGAAGGTACTCAAGACCAATTTACGTACCCAACAAGAGCCTCTGAGGTCCTTTCTCAGGACCTCAGATATAGAAGTCTCGGTTACGGGCCCAGGAAGATGACCACTGGGAGATAACTTTTCAGTGGACCCTGGCTAGGTAGCATAGCAAGAGCATGTAATTCGACAGCTCTGACTCGCTGGGACCACATGAGCCCAATCTTCCCGAGGACACTACTCAGTAAGCATTAGCCCAACCTTCAGCATTGCTGTTGGGGACGCATCTGCCTAATAGCCTCGGACAGCTACTGATCCACCTGGGACACACCTGGTCTTACTGGCCCTTTGTTAGAAACCTCCCACAGCTATCCACTGGCCTCTACAAAACCAACCTGGCCTCCACTTGCTTGTACAGTCTCATGATCCCCATCACCCCTCCCTTGTCTCCACAACCACCAACGAGTAAGGCTGTGTTCCTCCAGGGAGACAAAGCTGTACTCTGAATGCACCATCGAGGTCGCACCTCAATGTCTTTGCCCTCTCTGCTTAGAATGCCTGAAATCTTTGGTATACTCCAAGACCCCCAGATAAAATGTTACTTCCTTTGTGTGAAACCGCCCTAACATCTAGCCAGCCTTCCCCACTCTCCATCCACTGCGATCATGTAGTACCGATGGACTCAGGTTGCTGGTTGTAGGTATGTCTGTCTTGGGTATCTTGAGGGTTCTTTCTTCTCTTTGGGCCTCTGGAGTCTAACACAGGGCCTGACACTTGGTATACATTTACTACCTCTTTGCTTCACTTAAATCAGTGTTTCCAAAAAACTAGGAGATGAGCATCACAGAGGACAGGAAAGGTACATGATCAGAAAGTTGAACAATTCTGAGTCACACAGTGAAGAAGTGATTCCTGGGGCCAACAGATGGTGTGGTAGTTACGTCACTGGATTCCCACATGATCTACTGTGGTTCAAGACCCATATCTGGGGGCTAGAAAATAACGCTGGGCTGGGAACCAGCAGTTAGCGTAATGGCTATGTCGCTGGACTCCCATGTAGTCGACCGTGGTTCGCGTCCCAGATCTGGTGGCTTAAAATTCACGCCGGGCGCGTGTGCGTGCGTGCCCAAGATCCCGAGAGGAGAATGGAGGAGAAGGGATTGCAGTGTGATCATCCCCTCTGGGGGGTGATTTCTCGCTTTCTGTCTCTATGTCTCTCTCTGTCTGTCTGGCAAGCGCATGCGCCCTATAGCGAAAACCTCTCCAAAAAAATAAAAAATAAAATAAAATAAATAACGCTGGGCATGTGTGTATGCGTGCCCAAGACCCCTGGAGGAGACTGAAGGGAAGGGATTGTGGCGTGGCCATCCACCCGGGTGGGAAGCTCTCATTTCCTCTCTCACTGTCTCTGTCTCGGTCTCTATCTCTGATGAGCACATGTGCTCTATGGCAAAAACCTCTGAGAAAAACAAACAAGAAGTGATTCCCTCTCCTGTGATCTTTCTAACTTATTTAAGTCCGTGAAAAAGTCACCATCTGAATCAGGGTCCTCATGCCAGATTCTCTTGTCAACACTTGCTAGTCCTCCATTCCAACAGAGAGATCATGCCACAGGGTTGAGCTTCCTAAGATAATGAATGGCACTTAAGAACATTTGTTTTCATTTCAATGTCCCTATCATTACCTTGTCTTTACAACAAATGGTATTACTTTCAACTTATAATAATGATACAAAGTTCCCTTTTAACTATGAATTTATTTATGCAGAAAAATGACTCAAGAGCTCTTTGTCATAGCAAAATATGTAAGTCATGTAAATGTCTCAAAACAGAAGGATAGATAAATAAACTGTGGTATATTCAGACAAAGGAATAATATACAACGGTTATAACGAATAAACTTGGACTAATTATATTAACATGGTTAAATCTTAAAAATCTAATGGAGGGCAAAACAAATCGAAGAAGCACAATGCAATATGGCATTACTGATCTAAGTTTAAAATATACAGTAGTAATATGTGTATTATGTGGATAGATTCATCCATAGTAATCATAGTAAAACTTCTAAAATTAAATAAATTCAGGATAGTGGTTAACACTGGGAGAGAGTCAGGCAGGTTTATAGAGGAAATTTCAACTGCAAAATGAAAGCAAAATATGCCAAAATACTAAGGTTTGATAAAGCTGAATTGTGACTTATATTATGCAAATAGCTTGTTATATGTAGGTAAAACTTTATAATATGCTTTAAAAAGATAAAATAAAATAAAATATAAAATCCTGTTATTTTAATAGCATATAAATTTAAAATATATAATAACATAATAAGAAGGGAGAAGTACAAAAAATATGAAGGCATGCTATGAATTTGGCTCAAGAAACACTGAAAATTGGGAAACAATGACTGAATCGGTTCCCTGCAGATCGTAAATTTCATTAGTCGGCTCTGACCACTGCTGTATCCTAGATATCTAGCACTGTGCTTGGCACATACTTAATGACCCTATTATGTGCAATAAATCCTCACTATGTTGAAAATTCTATGAGGACAGAGACTGTCTGCCCTGGCCACTGATGTATACCAGAGTCCAGCATAGGGTTGGGCACATAGGAGGCTTTCCATAAATGGTGAATGGATAAAGAATACCGAGCAGTAGTGCTGCAGTTTCAAGCTTCACCAGCAGGTGGCACTTAGTCCTTGGCGTTGAACAGTGTAAGAGGCAATGGCCAAAATAGCCAATCTGGCCAGAAGCCATAGGCCAAAATAGACGTGAGTGGAGGAAGTCAATGGACAAGATTGCCGCTCAGCCCCTCCTCAGCTGACATGGGGTGGCTAACTGGAGTGCCAGAGGAACGCACTCTTCATTAAAGCTCAGAAGACAATCTGGGGAGGAGCCAAATCCAGCGAGGGATTCTGACTGGTGCAGCATTGTACGGCAGGTGCCTGTCAGCGGCATCCAGCCCATGCCCTCGCACACTTGTGCACATCTGCCAGTCTTGTAGTGACAATCTGCTCTCCTCATAATTGTTCATTTCACAGTTTTTTTTTTTTTTTGAGAGGTTTTAGCTATAGGGCGTGTGTGCTCGCCAGAAAGACAGAGAAATAGAAAGTGAGAAATCATCCCCCGGGGGGGATGGCCACGCCACAATCCCTTCTCCTCCACTCTCCTCTCAGGATCTTGGGGGTGCATGCACACGCTCCCAGTGTGAGTTTAAGCCACCAGGTCCAGGACTCGAACCATGGTTGACTACATGGGAATCCAGTGACATAGCCATTATGCCAACTGTTGGTCCCACATTTCACAGTTTCTAATAGTGCACCTTCCCACCCTTGTCCTGCACTTCCCCTCCCCCAACCTGCACCTAAATGTCTACACTGTAAGCTCCTCTATGATCCAGCCTGACTTCTGTCTCCAGCCTCAATCCCTATGGCTGCCTGTCCCTGGGCCAGTGCGAAAAGTGAAAAAACTTTGTCCTTGGGCAGTGCTACACCAGCACAGCATCCTGATTGGGTCCCACTCCTGTCACCCCTCTGCCTCTCCACATGCTACCCATCGAGTTCCAGGGGCTCCAGATCACAGGGCCTTCTTCTCTGAGTTCCTCAGCCACAACCATCCCATTCCATGGCACCTACCACAAAGTGTGCAGTACTGGGAAGCACATCCCCAGGTAGATTTCTGGTCATTTTCCCAAGTCGACTGTAAGTAATTGAGTTGCTCTCTCGGCAGGAACAATGTCTAGGCTTCCTGGGCCCTTTCCCAAGCTCTGCGCACACACTCTGAGGAAGCCTGTGTTCACTTGCACAGGTCAGAAAAGGGAAAATCTGAACCACAGCAGGGGCTCCGTGAATACTTGCCGAGCGATCCTGTGTGCAAGGACCGGGCAGTTCACAGGTCTACTCTCCGTAGGGCCTCCTGCAAGCAGCAGGGAGTTCCTTCACTCATTCCACAAATACTGGATGAACACCAGCTATGTGCAGACACTGTTCCAGGTATCGGTGACATAGAAATGAACAAAACAGACCCTGCTTTCAAAGAGCTGGCAGGCCAGCCCCCTAACACATAAACAGAAACACGTCTGACAGAATACGGGCTATGAAGCAGCATGAAGCAGGGTGAAGGGAGAGGTTGGGTGGCAGGAGTGGTCAGAGCACACCTCTCTGAGCAGAGATCTGAATGAACCAGTGAGCAAATTCCTGAAAAAAAGAGAAAATTCCGGCTGAAGTATGGGAGGAGTGGTCCAGCCAAGGAAAATATCAGTGGAAAAGTTAGGCAGAAAGTCCTCAGGAGTAGAACTGGTGGCAAGTGTCTTTGCTGCTCACTCGGCTAAACCCAACTGAGGAATGGGCCCCAGGCCAAGAAGAGCTGCCAGCATCCTTCCCAGCCCCCACACTGCCCTGTACGGCCCTGGCCCCTTGTTCCAGAGACACCTGTTACACCCAGGCAAAGCTGAACGCCCTCAAGCCACACAGATCCCCGATGGGGGCGAGGCCTCCTCACGCTGCGACAGCGCCCCCCGGCGGGCAGGGGGTACTGCCCAGGGGAGCAAATAAGTCAATCAGAGCTGCAAGGAAGGTTTAGTCCTGCAAAGCGCTGGAGTAACAGGACACCAAGACTCAGTGTTGCACACAGACCCAGTTCTCCTGCACCCACTATGCCATAGCTACGTCGGGGAACAGGCTTCCTGCCCACGGTGTCCCCGAGCCCGTACGCACTCCTACACCTAGCCCTGAGCACGCACGGGCTGATGCCCCAACCCCTACCCTCATCCTGGCGCCCCAGCTTCACTGCCAGCCCCTTTCCCAGAGACGCAGCTGCCTTGGCGCCTTAGAGGCCCCAATATTCTCCACCTAGCCGTGGTCTTGGCCAGCTCACCCGCCCCTGGTCCTGGAGCCCCTATCCCACTGCCCCCTCTTGCTAGCCCTGGGCTGGAGGAACGCGGGCGAAGGCAGAGAAGCCTTGGGAGAGGAGATCACGTCGGGGCTCAGGGCGAACTGGCAGGAAGGGTAGAGACCGTGTTGCTCTACACCATCAACTCCGAAAGCCGTCAGAATTCTGGGCCGGTCTTCGGAACCTCAGGGCTGTTTCCCCGCAGTACGGAGGGCAGAGAGACGAAGGCATGTCTGGCAGCTTTTTCCTCTAGCCTGCACGCCCCTCCGCGAATGAGTGCAGGGGAGCCCCAGCGCGTCGCTCTCCCCTCTCCTCCCATGTTTCCTTCGCCCGTGCTCACCCCGTGAGCCGCCCTCGCGGCTGGGTTGAGGCCGCAGCCCCGGACCTCTGCGGGGTCCCGACACGCTGGACGGCTGGCGCCGCCCGGGCGCGGGGTGCCGGCTGCTGCTGGCGCAG
>NW_006208456.1:2751508-2761682 GCF_000334495.1 Tupaia belangeri chinensis
CTGCACCTCCGCGCCCCCTTCCCGTCGCCGGAGCCGTCTGAAGGGGACCTGGAGAGTTTTACTTTGGGGAACCTCCCCGTGCTTTTTCGTCTTTTATCCACACCATGCCCCCTCCTCGGAGGGACAGCTCAGCCCCCTCATTACGGAGAGGGAGAGAGGAATTCCAGCAACACCCACTTTGGCACCGGGAAGCGAGCGGGCGGCGAGGGGATTAACCCGTGAGGAGCTGGGGGCGGCGCGCGACTGCCCAGGGCTGGGAGGGCAGAAGGCGCCTGCGGGACGGAGGCACCTGACTGCCCTTCTCCCGGCCCTGGACAAACACGACCTGCCGACCTGTCCGGAATTTTGCTCCCGCCCTGACCTCAGGTACAAACTCCGGGTCGGATGACCAAAGCTGAAACCTCGAAGATCTGAAGCAGGCCGGAGAGGTACTAAGAACCGCGTGACAGGGATGGAGGCCGAGGCACAGGCGCCTGGGCCCTTCTCTTCCCGCCCGGGCGCGCGGGGAGGTCTCTTGCGGGCGCGCGCCCCCTCGTGGAGCTGGCTCGCTCCTGGCGGTCCTGCAGTTGTCGAGACAGTTGCAGAGCCGCTGCCCGCCTTCTGCGCCTTGATCATGCCCTCCTGCTGCGTCCGGGCCCTGCTTAGGCCTGGGATGGTGATGGCCGATGCTAGAAGAGGTGTCACACCTCTTTTTTCACAGAGACATAAAAATGGAGCCTCTAGAATAAGGCCACTCACGGAGAGAGCAGTTGTCAAAGAGGAATGAAATCCAGACCTCCTGCCTCTGGCTCAGAGTTCATTCTCTGGTCCCCTCTCCAGTCTCTCACTTCCTCAGGAATTTCCCCAGAGGGGATTCGATGAGCCTTTGGTGGATCCGGTGTGCTCACTCACATCTCTTTGTACTGGCAGTGGGAATAGGGGTGCAAGAATACCGGTGGCCACCCCTCTGAGGGCCCCCAGCAATCAGCTCATCAGTCTCACACATGCTCCTGCCCTGAACCCTAAAGACCTAGGCCAATGGTGTTGCTCCTGCCAGTTTCGTTGTTGTTTAAAAAAGTTTTGCTATAGGGCTCATGTTCCCGCTGGAGAGACAGACAGACAGATACAAAGCAAGAACACCCACCCCACCCCCCAGGGAGGATGGCCACACCACAATCCCTTCTCCTTCATTCTCCTCTGGGGCTCTTGGGCACCCACACATACGCGCTGTCATGAATTTGAAGCCACCACTTCCGAGACGGAACTGCAGTCAACTACATGGGAGTTCCAGTGACGTGACCATTATGCACGTGCTGGTCCTTCCTTGCACATTTTTTTTTCTTTTTTTTGGAAAGGTTTTTTCACTATAGGGTGCCTGCGCTCGCCAGACAGACAGAGAGAGACATAGAGACAGAAAGCGAGAAATCACCCCCCAGGGGGGATGGCCACGCCGCAATCCCTTCTCCTCCATTCTCGAATCTCTCGGGATCTTGAGCACACATGCACATGCGCCCAGCATGAGTTTAAATTACCGGACCCGAGACTCGAACCGCAGTCGACTACATGGGAGTCCAGTGACATAGCCATTATGCTAACTGCTGGTCCTCCTCCTTGCACATTTTCACAGCCTGCTGCTTCCTAGAGGCGCTGGCCAAGGGCAGTGTGTACATCACACACTACACAGAGGCCAGGTGCAGGGGACACCAATGTGGGAACAGGCCTCAGTGCCTGGCCTTGGCCTACAGAGCCCTGCCTGTTGGACTTCTAGGGCCTTGTTGCTGAGGTCCTCATCATACTGCAGTGCACTGGCCTCCTCTGCTCTTGAACATACCCAGCTAATGCCCACCTTCCTCTACCTGGAGCGTTTGTCCCCAAGATGTTTACAGAATCCCTCTTCAACCTCACCTCTCAGATTAAACATCACCTCCCAGATGGCCTTCCCTGATCCTCCAATCCAGAGCAGCCCTCTTGTCCCAGGTCGCTGCTCTCTAACACCCACTCTGTTTGACCTTCCTTGCTCTAGTGACCAGTTGAAATGGTCTTGTTATTTATTTGTTTACTGTGTAACTGATTTTTCTTTATTTTATGTCAGAGGGCTCATGTGTGCACTTGTGAGAGAAAGAGAAAGTTACCTCCCTCCCCCCCACCATGGGGCCTAGTCATGCTGTAATCCTCTTTCCTCTTATTCTCCATCCTGCAAGGATCCTGAGAGATCTGAATGGGATTCAGACCACAGTAGGCCAAGTGGGATCCACTGCTGCACTTCAGGCCAGCCAACATGACCCCTTTTTCAAATGGGTCTAACCTGAAGAGGAGCAATCAGGAAACAGCTATATTTTTCTCCATGCACTCTCTTCAACTATATCGTTGAGTATCTCCCCTCCCTATCCTAAATGGCATCTTAGACAGTCCGTGGCTTGCCCATCTGTACCAGACACGAGGACAATTTCATTTAAGACCAGTTTTTAGGGACTTAGAAGTCTACTGTTCAAATCAAAACCTCATTCAGTGTAATCAATATCACATCCAACTTGATTCTCCTCCTCTTCCCTGACAGGCACATCCCTTAGTTGGAGACCCTGTAGTGGGGAGAGTAGAGTGAGGTCTGATTTTCAGAGCCTCTTTTTCTGCTGTAGCTCCCCCATGTCAAGGTTGAGAGGGAAATGATAGAGAAATAACAAAGTCGTAGGTGACAGGTGCCTTTGGTTGGCAGGTGCCAAGTGCTGGTTCTTTCATGGGCACCTGTGTGGGTTCCTGGAGGGCTCTCTGCAGGACCTCTGCCTGCACCCCCATCATAGCAAAGCACTTTCTGCCAACCTCTTACAGATCCCTGTATCCCCTACCTGTCCTATCTATGCCAGGCAAAACAATGGAGAGTTGGCTGCCCCTCACCCTGCCCTCTCTCTCTCTTTTTAATTTTTAGAGAGAGATTTTTCCTATAGGGCGTGTGCACTCGCCAGAGAGACAGAAAGCGAGAAATCACTTTGGGATGGCCACATCACAATCCCTTCTCCTCCATTCTCCTCTTGGGATTTTGGGCATGCATGCAAATGCACCTGGCATGAATTTAAGCCGCCAGGTCCAGGACTTGAACCGTAGTCCAGAAATGTAATCATTACGCCATCTGCTAGTCCCGACCCTGCGCTCTCTTTACCCATAGAGATCACTCCAGCCAAGCTCCACAGTCAAAATTTTCCAGACTGAGGGCACACACAAGTCCCTTCACTTATATACAACCCCAATGCCCAATGGTGCCCTTCCCTTTTGGCAGACAGTTCTCTTGAGCCCCTTCACTTGATTTGCATCAGAGAGTAATCTTGGAAAAGCTCAGCACAGCAGTTCCATAAGTCAGTGGCTGACTTGGAATCCAAAAATGTGGTTTGACAATACCGAGCCTCTTCTGCCTTAGTGAGGTGCCTAGTACTTCTCTTTAGAATGTGAGAATATTGGGGCCAGCAGGTGACATGATGGTTAAAGGTGCTAGACTCCCACATGGCCGACCATGGCTCAGGTCCCAACCTGGTAGCATGCTTCTCACTTTCCCTCTCTCTCCCTCTCTCCCTCTCTTTTTTTCTCTCTCTCTCTGTCTGTCTCTCTTTGGTGAGCTTGCATACCCTATCGCAAATTTTTAAACTATAATAATAAAATAAAATAAATAATTCTTTTTAAAAAGTGTGAAAGTATTTCATCTTGCTGTTTTAGGCTTTGAAGCTTCGACAGACAGTCTAAGACCACAGGAAAAGTCTTGCTCAACAACCTATGAAATCTTTCCGTAGCCCAGTAGTAGCCCTACAGGAATAGATACTTTGTCTGCCTTACAGCTCTGTCTCACCAGAACCTGGAATGGTGCTTCACTCTGATGGACAGCCATGATGTAAGTGACAGATCGGTGGCTAACTGAATGAGCAACAGAACATCCCATCGAGTAGAGAGGACTGGTATCATTAGACCCACTTTAAGAGAGAAATACTGAGTTCTAGGTGGTAGCTACTGATTCATGTGCTTACTGTCTTTAGGGCTGCTCCACAAGAACCCCTTAAATCCCATCCCTTTCGTTTTTCCAGAATGCTTGGTTCCCTCCCTGACACACTGCCTCACAGCTGTAGATGCCACTTCAGCTCTGAGCTTACTGCTCCTTGGCCAGATATTCCCCCCAACTCTGTATTCTGGGTTCCCTTTGTCTCCCCACAACCTCCCAGTTCCTTCTGGAACTCTCCTCTTCATCCCTCAACGCTCACCTCAGATTCCCATGAGCCTCCCAAGGCCAGAAACCTTGGCGTCATCTTCGTCCCTGAGCTATTTTTTCCTCCTCTGTGTCCAAGTCATTATTACCGCTCCGTCTCCTCCGTCTGCATTTCTGGAAGTCTGCCTCCCATTCAGCCTCTCACGGCTCTCCTCAGCCAAAACCCTCACGCAGACACATTTCCCTCACCACTGGGTCCCCCTCCCACTCCCTGGTAAGTACAAGTGGTCCTTGGAAATGCCCACCCTGTTCTCTTGGGGCCCACAGCTGGGCTAATCGACTCCAAAGACTAGCATCTCCTACCCACACCCCAGCACCGTCCTCGTGTCCTGGTCCCTTCACTGCCCATCCCTCCCTTAGCTGCCAAAATTTATGGAGACTACTTGAGTTCAAGCACCATCGCGACCATGCTATATAAAATGTCTCATTTGGGACCAGCAATTGGCGTAATGGCTATGTTGCTGGACTCCCATGTAGTCTACCACGGGTCAAGTCCTAGACACGGTGGCTTAACCTCACTCCGGGCGTGTGTGCATGTGTACCCAAGATCCCGAGAGGAGAATGTAGAAGGGATTGTGGTGTGGCCATCCTCCCTGGGTGGTGATTTCTTGCTTTCTGTATCTCTGTCTCTGTCTTTCTTGCAAGTGCACATGCCCTATAGCAAAAAAATAAATAAAATAAAATAAAATCTTCTCAAAAACAACAAACAAAAATAAATAAATAAAGTGTCTCATTTAACCAATCAAAGGAGGTGTTACTGATTTCCACATCTACAAGAGAGACAACCGAGGCCAGGCATGGCGACTAGCCTGCCCAAGATCACACAGCTGGCTGCAAAGTAGCAGATACAGGATCCAAACCTTGGCTGTTTCCCACCTGAAGCCAAGCTTTTAAGACTGCACCATCTTGCCTCAGCCCTGGGCTCTTCCCAATTGCAGTGGTATCTTCCCAGCCAGCCCTACCGCTGTCACCAGCAAATTTATCTCCGGTGCATATTCCTAAATGCCCTCTTCCCTGCCTACTAGCCTGCAGTTCAATTTCCTGGAGATGTGGGTCACCAGAACATTCTGCCCTGTTCGATTTCTCTGCAGGGGAAAATATGGGGTGCTGTTTCCAGCACAGCCCCTGACTCACCATGCGTCACTTCCCCATCCTCCTTTCAGCTTTCTGCCTAACGAGGTACAGAATGCTGCTGGGCCTACTCACCCATCTCTCTTGGGTCTGGGAATGAAAACCATCTCTGCAAAGCCCTGTGCAGAGTGCCATGGGGTTGATAAAGAGATTCCAGCAGCAAAAGGTTTGCCAGACGCATGTCCCATGAGAGGGGATGGCAGTCAGCTGGACACCGGGCTGCCTAATTGCTTCCCCATGTCTTGCTGGAATAATGCTGGCGGCCATGGAGCTACCAGAACCCGAACTAATTTGGTAAATAAGGACCAAAACAAGGACCGCATTTCTGTTGCCTTCGCTGAGACCCAGACTCCCGACAGAATTCCAAGGATTTTTCTTCCTTGGAAGTGAATGGACCTCCAGCCCTGAATTCTTCTCCCCAGGAGAGCTTGTTCCCCTACTCAGAACAAATAACACATTTCCTGGTTAATCAAGGGGCAGAACTGCTGAAGGGAGGTTGATTGGGCACCCCCCGGCCTTCCCCATGGGAGAGCTCACAGGGCTCAGATGCCCTTCTCCCTACTGGGCAGCTGGGATCCCACTCTTGTGTAGCCTTGGTTTTCAGTCTGGAAGAGGAGGCTGTGCAGAAGCCCTGGGGAAGTCTTCAAGGCCCGTGGAGACTTGTCAAGGACACTCCACCTCAGCCATGGTGGCCTGCCCACCCCCAGGTCTGCCAGTGCCCGTCTCTTCCCGTTGAGCATGCCATGCTGGCTGGATGGTGGCAGCTACAGAATGGATGCCCATGGTGAGGTCAGATGAGCTGGCCTATTATTGCAGAGTTCTGGAAAGGAACCTCCCACAACCCTGTAGAAAAGGTTTAGGGCTTCTGTGAAAGGAGCTCAATTCTGTACTCCATCTGGCTTCTACCTTCTCATCCCCAAACAGAGATAATGGCACCCGTCTTGCCACTCCCTCACTTAGGGCACGTTAGATAACCCACCGTATGTAGCCAGGTGTGGAAAGGCATCAATTAGTGCTTTTCCATTTACCAGCTGATAGCTCTTTCTTTTCCTTCCCTTTTCTTTAATTGCCAGAGACTCCATGCACTCACCAGAGAGACACAGAGACAGAGAGAGAGACAGAAAGCACTCCCCAGTGAGGCATGGTCATGCCACAATCCCTTCACCTCCATGTCTCCATCCTGTCGGGACTTAGGGCATGTACACCTACGCACCTGGCATGTTTTTCGAACTACCTGGGCTGGGATTCAAACTGCAGTCCCAGACACTAAACCAATGCCAGTTTCCAGGGCCGAGCAGGGCAGGGCAGAGCAGGGCAGGCCACCCCTGGCTGCATTTCCCTGGGAGCCAGGAGTGTTCACAGCTGTTTGTGGTGTGTGGTGGGAGTGCTGATGTCCACATGGAACCGCCATCATAAGTTAGCTTTCACCAAATAGACCCCACCCTCTCCCGGTCTGTTTATCAACCAGGGGCCCACGTGGGGTCAAGGGCAGACCATAGTCATCATAGTAGTTTCAAGAAACCTGACTGCCACCCACCAAGAACAAGGAAGAGTCAAGTCGCCTTACGTCAAGTAGCTCACGACTGCTGAGTAAGGCTCACCTCAACCCGCAGTTCTCTGGAAAAGAGAGAATGGCTCTGCAGCCCAGGGCAGCAGGTGGCGTAACTCCCATTTCACAAACCCAGAGGGGTGAAAGCTCTTGCTCAAGGTCACGCACAGCTAGGAGTCAAGCCAGGATTCAGCTAAGAAGCCTGAAGGACTCCAAAGTCCGTGCTGTTTCCACTACAGCACACTGTGCTCGCCCCAGGACGTCCTGCAATGACGTGAAATGGGCAGCTCTTCAAATAACTCATTTCACTCCATTTCCCTTCATTCCCAGCCTCTGGGACAAAGGCAGGCTGGTCTGAAAGCTCTATGCATCTCGTTGTAAGTGCAAACATCATTTACTATTGGCCTGCGTACATTCCTGCGGTCTTTGGCTGAGGGGGAACCCTCTAGAACTCCTGGGGGCTGAAGCATGACCTCTCTCCTCAAGCACAGGCTCTGAAGACCCGAGCAGGACACCCCAGCGAACTGCAGGCAGTCTTCTCCTTTAACACTTCCCAGGAAGATCACAGGGTCTTCATGGGCTCTGCTGGGTTGGGGGGGGAATCCCCCGGATACAGAGGGATCACAGGTGGGAACATCCTTTCGAAATCCTCAAGAAGATGGCCCTGTGGGCCGGGATATTGGACAGGCCCGTCCAGGGTTCTAGAGTCAGACAGGAAGCAACTTCTCTTGGTTGTCATTAGGATCCTAGTCTGTCCCCACTTTAGCTTCGTGCTGGGACACAGAAACAACCTTCGACTCTGGGGGATGAGGGATATGAAGACAGAGAAAAGGGGCTGCTGTGGGGTCTTTCCTAGAATATACTCCCCCAGGGACCTGCAAGGCCTCCCACACTTCACCGTCAAGGCAAATAAAGGAAGAGAATGCCTTCTGAAGTCCATTTTTCCCCAGACAACATGTTAAGAGGACACTCAGTGAGGTTTGCCTGGTGTCACCAATACTCTCTTCAGGACCCCAAGCCCTTAGGGATAGTCCCAGACCCCAAACTCCCCTTGAAAGGGTACAGACACCAGACTGAGGAGAGGAGGAGGGGGTGGTGCAGATCCCAGTGGGCCCCAGCCGGACTGCATGACTCATTTCTTGTTTCCGTCCACTCGGGTCTGAGTGCCTTGGCCCAGGGGCCTCCGGGAGGTTGTAACACAGGCTGGCCCCTCGCCCACTGGGGCTCAGCAGACAAAAATTAAAGATCTCACTCCTCAGGAACTCACACAGACAGCAGAGGCATGCTCTGTACTCTGCCTCACCAGACCAGACCTCGGGCCAGAGGAGGCTGGTGGCCAAGGGAGGAAGGAAAGGCGTCTCCAGCTCCTCCCCGTCCTCTTCATCCTCCACACCCAGTCATGAAGCCTTGGTCACTGCCCATCACTGCCCACTCTCGTCCCACTCCTCCCCCGGTCCTTGCCTGCAGGTGGTGGTGCCACCACCGTCTCCTTGGCTCCACTGCATCCCACTGCACTTCTGCCCAAGGACAACAGTGATGGTGAAACAGCCCGTGCTTTCCAGGAGAAACAGACTCGTAATCAACTAGCTATACATCTTCTGGCAACACAGTCCTGATCAGGTCACGTATTGGCTCAACAACTTTCAATGGCTCCCCACTACTTTACAAATGAAGCCCAAACTTCTCACCGCTCCTAGTACCTGAGCAGGAGAATACCCTGCTTTTCTCATACCCCTCCTTTCTTCCTGGGTATGCTGACACTCAGCACAGTCCCATCCACTCAGAATTCCCCAGTTTCTTTCTCTAACCCCTCGTCCAAATACCTTGGCTTATACCATTTCCTTCACTTGGAACGTCCTTCACCACCCCTGCCCGCCCTTTAATTCCAATCTCATAGGCCACCTCCTCCAAGATGACTTCCAAGAAACCTCCCTCCCTCTGGAAGGCTTGCTCCTTCCACCCTCAGTTCTGGGTGCACTGCACCCTATCCTACATGACGAGGCCATAGTGTTGGTCCTGGAATACTGAGAAGAGGGCTTTGTAGTTCTAGCCTCAGCAGTATAGTTTACCAGTCATGTGGCCTAGGCTAAGTGACTCTTTGAGCCATTTTCCCCACCAGTAAGTTAGAGAGCCAATAAATGTCTTTCTACACAGCGCTTAGAAAAAGCAACTGTATTTAGCATGACAGGACGCTCCAGGTCACAACTGATTGGATCAGAGATGAGCACCTGACCCACAGGCAGCCCTCTCATTGGCCAGTGCTGTAAGACTTTCGTGGTCTGGCTTGAATAAAAACATTGCTGGTTGCTGGACACATCAGATTCTCTCTGAAAACTTGAAGTAAGAAAGCCAAACTTTACTTTGGAAGCCAAACCTTGGGATTAAAACATAATAGGCAAGTCCTTATTCTCTAGATCTCAGTCCAATGGTGTTTGTAAAATCATAGACCAATAAAGCCAGAGAAGTGAAGTAACTTCAGAGTCACAGAGCTAGTCAGTAATATCGGGAACACTAGGTCTCTAGACCTTGCTTTGGTCCAGGGTTTGCTCTAGGTCACCCCCTGCCAAAAGCTCAAAGGGCACATGGCCCTGAGCTGATTGACTAAAGGAGACTGAAGAGCTACTATGCCCTATGTCAACCCATGCTGGACACTTGGGCAGCTTGGGAGCAAAGAGCTCTTCTGTTTGAAGCAGTCACTAAAGTCAAGGTCAGATCATAGCAGGGAGCATAGACCCTGGTGCTAGTTCTTCATCTTATCCCAGTGTATCTCCTTGGTCACGCCCTTCCCCTCCCTGGGCCTCAGTTTCCTCACTTATAAATAGAAGGGATTTTACTGAAGAAATCTAAATACCCTGTCAACACTAAGATTTTGTTTTGTGGCACAGACAAGGATCCACAGGGTCCACAGACTATGTATGCTGGAGGAGACCATCCCAAGAGATCAACCAGTTAAAGAAACTGAGGCCCAAAAGGGAGAGTTGCTTGTCCAGGCCACATGACTGGTTATTGGTACTTGAACCAAACCTTTCAACTCTTTCTCTTCCAGCTCCTATGAGAGGCTGGGAGCTGTCTGGACAGGGAAGCCAAGAGTGGCTATGCATGTCAGAGCGGAGCCTCAGGGCCTGGGGATATCTCTGACGGTGAATGCAAGTGCCAAGGCCACTAGTGGAAAGAGAGGGGGCTGGGGGCATGGATGGACCCTGGGGATCAGCTGTCAGCATCCTCCATCTCTAGTTGGCAAGAAGAAACAGGGAAGGGTCCATGATGATTGA